>NC_042972.1:56295688-56607093 GCF_901001165.1 Salmo trutta
CTCTCACATAGGTACGTGGTTGCAAAGGGCATCAGTGTCTTAACAGCGCGATTTACCAAGGCAGGATATGCTGAGCGCAGCCCAATCCAGAAATCTGGCATTGGCTTCTGATTAAAATCAATTTTCACAGAACTGCTTGTTGCAATTTCGATGAGGCTCTCTTGTTCAGATATCAGTAAGTGGACTGGAGGCAGGGCATGAAAGGGATAACGAATCCAGTTGTTTGTGTCATCCGTTATGGGAAAGTACCTGTGTAATTTCTCACCCAACTCACTCAGGTGCTTCGCTATATCACATTTGACATTGTCCGTAAGCTTGAGTTCATTTGCACACAAAAAAATCATATAATGATGGAAAGACCTGTGTGTTGTCTTTTTTAATGCAGACAGAGAAGAGCTCCAACTTCTTAATCATAGCCTTAATTTTGTCCCGCACATTGAATATAGTTGCGGAGAGTCCCTGTAATCCTAGATTCAGATCATTCAGGCGGGAAAAAACATCAGTCGTGAGAAACTTGTCATCATGCAAGCGGTCAGACAAGTGAAAATGATGGTCAGTAAAGAAAACTTTAAGCTCATCTCTCAATTCAAAAAAAACGTGTCAACACTTTGCCCCTTGATAACCAGCGCACTTCTTTCTGTATGTTGTAAAAGTGTTACATGGTCGCTGCCCATATCATTGCATAGTGCAGAAACTACACGAGAGGTCAGGGGTCTTGCTTTAACAAAGTTAACCATTTTCACAGTAGTGTACAAAACGTCTTTCAAGCAGTCAGGCATTCCCTTGGCAGCAAGAGCCTTTCGCTGGATGCTGCAGTGTACCTAAGTGGCATCGGGAGCAACTGCTTGCATGCGCGATACCACTCCACTATGTCTCCCTGTCATGGCTTTTGCGCCATCAGTGCAGAAACCAACATGAGCAGCAGCTACGTTTGGCTACATTACGGACCGTTAGTGGAATTCCCGCCAGAGAGTAACGGTTAATGTGATTGGATGTTAATTATTTGACTAGGCTACCTGTATTTGACATTGTGTTGTTATTTCACTGAATGCTAGATAGTTTCATTTTATTTTTAGCAGTGAAACGAGGCTGCTCAGGTGAGAAAAAAACCTCACCCAAATGTATAGCCCCGTTGGAAAATATAAATGGACTGTTTGAAAATGTGAAGGAAAAAAATGTGAATCACATTTTTATTTGGCGTACCCCCAACGGCATTGCACCCCTGGTTATGGTCACAATATTATGGTCTGTCCAGCCCACGCATTGATCTGGCTTTTAAGCATTGCAATGGTATATTACAGAAGATCAGATCAATGCACGTGTCCGAACAGTGACCTAACTTAGTTGATGATCTAGTACGGTAGTATCATTAACCATTTGTTCCAAACCACAGCTCTCGGCACATCTCATTAATTTAGTTATAAATTGGAAGTATCATAATAATTCAAATATATCAAAATAACCCAAGATAAATACATCTCTGTTACTATCTTTGGCCTGGTCAAACGCAGTACACAAGTCATCCAGATAGGCCACCTTAGAGCTAAGAGGTCTATACACACATCCTACCAATATGGGTGCCTGGTGAGGCAGATGTACTTGAGCCCATAGGGCCTCTATTTGGTCCTCCCTCGTCTTAAAAGGTATATGATTCTAAATGTACAATGCTACACCCCAACCATTCCTATTCCTGTCCCTTCTAAGTAGACTATATCCATGAATGTTAATTTGCCCATCATTTACAGATGCATCCAAATGCATTTCGGTCAAAGCTAAAATATGAAAATTATTTATGTTGACCAAGTTAAAAACCTTGTGTATTTTGTTAGGAAGGCTACAGTACATTAACCTCAGCTATATGCAGCCCTTTCCTTGTCAAGTGGAGATCAATAGAGCATGTATTCATTATAGTTGAAGTTGTCATGATACACTACAACACACAAACTCAGATTTGAACATTGAATTAAAATAGCCAGGGAGTTACTCTAGAGTCCTGATACAGTTGCCCGTTGACGTAAAGTGTATCCATCACCAAGGAGACTCATCGATTCAGGCAATGCTTTTCCTTCATGATGGGATATAGTTTTTTTTTCTCCTTTCATTGATCTCCGTGGGGAAGTGATCATTCATTCAAAAGTCAGTGTTTCTGAGTTCCTACCCCTACTCTTTGCCATTTCCTTTTGCTTAAAATGTTCAAAACATGCAATAATAGCCCGTGGCCTATTCCTATGGACTCTGAAGAAAGTGACATTACGCACAACATCTGTGGGCAGTTTCAGTTGAGTTGACAAAGTCTCGGACAGAGTCCTCACAGCCTCTGCTGTTGTCATTCTCCGGTATCCCTGAAAATATCAGATTATCCCGCATTGATCGGACACTGTACATCAAGCAAGGTTTCTTTAAGTTGTTTGACATTAAGTTGTTTGACATCTGACATTGGCTGAATTCTAGACTGGCTCATAATGCATTGGTGTCCTCTCTTAGTATATCGAAGTTTGGCAAGCCTTTCATTGATGGATTTCAAAAAGTCAACATCCCTATCCGTTAACCTCTCCCCACTCCCCACACGCGCCCTCTTGCATGAGGATGGTTTGATGCCGTCGTTTATACCGCTTGGCCAACTTGGCTTTGGTTTGTTTTGTTGATTGGGTTTGTTGTCCTGAACAGTGCTTGAATCCTCCGAATCCAGTGACATGTTTCTTTGAGCTCGTAAGTATCTCTTGTCAAGTGACTCGTTCAAGCTCTTCAATGGATTCTGAATCATCCAGCGTGTTTGCAGGCAGAGTAAAACAAAAATAAAACAACGGATGTATCTTTCCGGACCTGTACAGGCCGTCGGTAGATGCACCCCAAAAAACATTTAAACGATTGTGTCTGTTATATTGAAATATTTCCTGCAAACTATTAACCGAGGGAGAGAAGAGCGTGAGAGATGGAGAGAGAGGTTAAAGAAGGATTTTTAGCCTTGAGATAATTGAGACATGGATTGTGTTTGTGTGCCATTCAGAGGGTGAATGGGCAAGACAAAAAATGGAAGTACCTTTGAACGGGGTATGATAGTAGGTGCCAGGTGCACCGGTTTGTGTCAAGAACTGCAACACTGCCTCCCGAGTGGTGCAGTGGTCTAAGGTTCTGCATCGCAGTGCTAGAGGCGTCACTACAGAGAGTGAAATGTAATAGTGTAATCCTGAGATCGTTGGAGAAAAATTGCTTATAAAATCTGAAACCTGTCTTTTACATTCCAGCCCAAATCAACCGCCCGGACTAATACCAACGCCCAGCCCGCACCAGTCTCAGCTATAGCCCCTGCTGCTGTGAATGGAGCCGACACTGAGAGAGCCAGGGAGCTAACATTGGCCGTGGGATGGTGGAGAGATGGGTGAAGTGAATTATGGGTGACACAATGACCTTAAAGGAGCAATCAACAATTGAAACAATTAAAAAGTGTTCCCGCCACTGTTTCAGTAAAAAGGATGAGGCTGGAGAAATGTACCACTCTCAAATTCATAGATCGAGCTATGGATGCAAGGACTGACCATCCATGATATGGAATTATAGTTTTAAAAATGGATGTAACAGCTGCAGATGGCCTCTTTTTAAGCAATAAAACAATCTAAGACAGTTACATGGTACATGATTTTCTTCCAAAAATGTTATGTTCGTATGACGTCCTAATATTGGGATATGTTAGGAATATCGGAAGCACAATGTGTCTGGAATGGTTCCCGATGTTTGAAACATGTTTGATACTTCTTTGTCCCTGGTGACTGTTTAACAAAACCTCTTTCTCTTCTACTTTCTTTGCTCCAGGGGAAGAAGGTACGGACGCTGAAGGGCCAGAAGGCAGAGAAGGCTGTGATCAGAGTGGAGGTCACCAAACTACTGGAACTGAAGAAACGGCTATTCCTGGCTGAAGGAAAGAACCTAGAACTAGCCCCCACGAAAGGCACGAAGAACACCCTGCCCGCCCCAACCCCAGCTAACACTGCTCAGGCTGTAAGGAACGGAGTAGACGCTGAGAGAGCCAGGGAGCTAACACTCGCTGTTGCAGAACAGGTAAGATGGTGTAGCAAATTAGGGGTGAAACAATTAAATTATGAAATAATTGTCCCCTAAGCCAGTTACATACTACATGATTTTCTCCAGAAATGTCTTGTTAGTATGACATCCGGGACATCTCCAGAATATACGTGAAAGGACATGCTCCCAATGTTAAACCTCCTGATCAAATATCAAAACATTATATTTATTTTGGCACAGATGCGCCATTACATAAATCCCAGACATTTTATGATGACATCTTTAAATGGTAAAGTCTCATCTTAGCTTGATACCTTAATATTAGAACTCTCTTGAGTGTCTAGTAATGTGAAAGGTCATGCAACCATAGGATTTCAAAGCATGTCAGTGTGTCCATGGATTGGCTTGAGTTAATAATGTACTAGTTTGGCAATGACTACTGTCTAGCTGGTATTGATGACCCGGCTTCACATGATACGCCCAAGAACGTCAAACAGCTACACCCAGCTAACTTTCACCCGCATCTACACCTGACCACGCAGCGAGCTTGGCACCTTGTGTGAACTAAGGGGCCTTTTTAGTTACTAATTTACTATTTTGTAATCACGACAGTCTGGCTGGTTATGATGAAAGTGTCTTGCTAGTCAATGATTTACTAGTTGATAATGCTGATTCTCTGTGTCCAACCTCTTCTTTAATCTGTTTATGTGCCAGTTATGTAATGGTTTAATAGCCGGTAATGACGACCGAGTCGGTATAGTATTATATTGTATCTCTATAATGATGTCTGTGTCTAAGCTCTTCTATGCTTTTCTCTGTTCTGGTTAAGGGGGAAATGGTGGTCGTTAATGATTTAGCCTGCTAGTTGGTAATGACAACTGAGTCTAGCACAACCTCTTCTCTAATCAGTACTGTGCCATGCTAGGGGAAATAGATTTTATATATTTCATTTTTTTTGTTTACCTTTATTTAACTAGGCAAGCCAGTTAAGAACAAATTCTTATTTACAATGAAGGCCTACCCCGGCCAAACCCGGACGACGCTGGGCCAATTGTGCGCCGCCCTATGGGACTCTCAATCACGGTCGGATGTGATACAGCCTGGGTGTTAGGTAATGATTCACTAGTTGTCAATGACGACTAGGTCTAACACAACCTTTTCTCCGGTCTGTCTCTGATTCAGGGGGAGAAGGTGAGGACCCTAAAAGGCCAGAAGGCAGAGAAGGCTGTGATCGGAGCAGAGATCACCAAACTACTGGAACTGAAGAAACAGTTAGCCCTGGCTGAGAGAAAGAACCCCGAACCTGCCCCTACGAAAGGCAAGAAGTGAGAGAAGGAAGACAGACAGAAGCAGGAAAATAAGAGTAGAGGGAAGTAAGATTTCAATAATTACCATAATGGAGAATGGGATCAAGATATACACTAAGAAATAAATATGAGAATAACTTCTGTAAGACAAGTCTATGACTGGATGAAAGACAATGTGATGTGGGCTATGAGGCAAATGGGGGAATTGAAAAGGTTTAAGGCTTTAAGGACAGATCAGTAAGCAAAGACAGGGATATTGAAAACTGTTACAGCATATTCTGACATACTGTATATCAGAATAGTTCTACATATCTGTTCTCAAAGTAGAAGGTTCTAGTAGCCTGGTAGAAACCAGCCTGATAGCTGCTGGCATTCACCTTTCTGTTTTACTGCACCACATCCATCGTGAAGTGAAATAAAATGGTGAAGGCAACGATCGTGCTGATTCCACCAGGCTAAAGTTCTAGAATCTAGTGTCACTATGCAGAAATCAGAACAGGTCAGTGTGATCATTGTCAGGTTTGGGTAGATGTTTAATAATATAATACTATTGTTATATTATAAAAAAAAAAAAAAACATTTTTGAATATCCCCCTTACCCATTTATTCAATCAAATAAATAGCATTGCTTCAAGTAACTTTTTGCAAATACTGTGGAAAATGAATTCAGAAAAAAATGGTTTTCTAAGCATTCGTTTGGACCTTAATATATACGCATCTCACGTTTCTCTCTCGTCAACTGACCGGAGTACGTTCAAATAAGCATTTCAAGACACTGAAATTGTTTTAAGGATTTATTAGAAAATGTGAGCATATTATAAAGTAAATACAATATAATGTTTCATGTAACAACAGAAATGAAATACATGGATGTTAGTTTCCTCTAATTCAATCACTAATCGATACATATTTTTTATAATAAAATGGCAAATTAATATGGGTACAGTAAAGTGTATATATTACAATATAACATGGTTATATCAAATATATAGGTGAATCAGGGTAGCTCTACATTGTAAATATTACTACCTCCAAATTCAGTCAATTTGATAGAAAAAGGTCAGCGTAGAAGGAAGAATAACTGGGTCCTAGGTGTAGAACTATCTATACACACTAAAGCTGCAGCGGGTTATACAAAAGTAGAAATTGAAAAACTACCAATCATCATTCTCACATACTCACACTGCACTGAGTACTGACAAACTTTCCTGAGCTATTTCCTCATAAACTATGCAAGAAATATTATCTCTACTGGCCTCTGTTCAGCCTCTAGGGTTAATCTTAGATTTTAGAGGTTGGCAGATAAGGGATAGCCTGGGATCCAAACTGATTTAACTATGTTTCATTGTTGTTTCATTGGGGAACAATGGTACGCACAGCATTCAGTCTGATTTAACCCGGCTAGATAAAGGATAGGGTGACAATGAAATGCACTCTCCGCGTTTCCGTTCCACACTCTACCGTCATACTAGGGATGAGCCCAACTATGTTTTTCAGAATCAATTCACTGATGGTTGCGAGGGCAGATTATTCAATAAAACTCCTAGCAATGGTAAATATCACCTTTATGTGATTAGTCAATATCATATTAAGTTGGAGTCAATGCCAATGCCCTTGATCAATCAATCCAATAATCAAACTCATCCCTATTTCATACAAATCCCTTCACTAGGCTGAATGATCTAAACCACGCCCAATCAGTCTCATTCATTATGGCATGCAACGGAAAAAGTAATTGAGTGTTTGTTGATGAACAAGCCCAAGTTGGTCTTCCGTTTGGTGCCTGAATGAGCACGACCCATGGAATGGTTCTGATGGGTGTTGGTTAACAACTTTCATAGATAGATGCTTCCAACCAATTCCTTCATTTTGGAAACGATGCTGGTGCCCTCAATCACTCAATTGAATCTAACTCATCATCCCTACTTCATACTGAACACTTCACTAGGTTGGATAAGCAAAAAAAAAAACGCCATAATCAGGATCGAGCTCATCATGGCACGCAACAACAAAAACGTTTTCAAGCGTTTTGCAACAGAAAACCTCTATCAGCGTTTCTTATTGGATGAGTCCAGGTAGACCCACCTTCTCATTCCATTTGATTCCTAATGAACAAGTCCCATGCAATGCTTGCGATGGGCGTTAACCGTTAACGACCTTCATAGATGCTTCCGATCAATTTCTTAATTTTGGAATCGATGCCCTCAATCAATTCATTGACTCTAACAAATCCCTACATACAGTACTTCAAACTGAGCACTTCAGTAGACTGAATGAGCTACACAATCGTACAATGCTTGTGATGGGCGCTAATTGCTACCTATCTAGTTCAAATGTGCTTCCTAAAATCCAGCCCTACATACATACAGTACACTGTAGCGTCTCAACCGAGGCATTGCATGATCCACCTGCCATTTAAACCGTTTCCTCCATTTCCTTTACATGCTGTCTATCTCTCTCTCTGCGTTTGCCGCAATGCTGCAGTTCCTTCTCTCCATGGTTTTCCTTTGACTTGCTCTTTCATCTTTCTTTCTAACTTTCCTTCTTTCTCTCTCATACAGTTTTGAAGAAAATTAACATTTAAGTTTCTTCTCGAAACACGCACGTATCTTTTGGTTTCTTTCTAACTCTCATCTAGAAATGCATTTCATGGTCACCCCAAAGTTCACCCTTCACCGCGAACCTGCTATTACAAATGTTTATGTTCTGCCTTGTGTTACTTCTGTCATCCCGCTACCTCTCATCCCTCTCTCCTCTTTGCTTTTCTTCCTTCACTTCTTGGTGTTAACTAGTCTCTCTATCAGGGCTCTGCGTGTCCTCTGCACCTCCTCTCCCAGTCTGTCTATCTCCGCTTTTAACCTCTCGTTCTGATCTGTCAGCTCCTGCACCTTCCTCTCGTTCTCCTGCTCCCTCTCTCTCCTGCTCTTCTTTGCAGAAGAGGAAGAGGAGGATGAGCGCGAACCGGCGGAAGGGAAGGACAGAGAGTTGCCTCTCTTGCGTTTGCCCAGCCGAGACAATGAGAAAGCGGTGCTAGTAAGAGACGAGACGGGAGAGGAAGGAGGAGAGCAGTTGAGAGAGGGGGAAGGAGAGGCGGCGGAGGAGGAGCAGGAGGGTGAGTCGGGGACACATGGGTGTTCATCCTCCTCGCTAGTGGAGGGAGACGCAGGCTGTTGGACGTTGTTGGAGTGATGATGATGGTAGCTACCGTCCACCATGCCCAACCCTCCCTCACTCAGCAGCTCAAAGAACTCTGGGGGTAACAGATCCCCTCCTCCCGAACCTCCCTCTCCATCTCTCCCTCCCTCTCTGTCCCCAGGCCTCTCCGTCCTCTCCTCAGCTGTATTCAGACACAAGGCGGTGGAAGCGGGGGGCGGATGGGTAGGAGGCTCCTCCGGAATCGTGACCCTCTGGACACCCTCTCCTCCGCCCCACGCCTGCCCTCCAACCCCCACCCCCACCCCGTCCGTCAGCCATGTCAGGGAACAGCTCTCCAGGACATCCAGGAACTCTGTCTCTTTCTATGAAGAGAGATATAGAGAGAGGAGAAAGAAGAAATGACAGAAGAGAGAGTGAAGGAAGAGCGAAAGAAAGAAGAGAAGAAAAAATAGAGGAGCGGTTATGTCAAAGACCCTTCTTACATCAGCGCTCTTGAAAGAGTTGCATCATGAAGAAGAGAAGACGAAGAAGAGAAGATGAAACAAAATGTTTGGATAACGAACAACCGATAAAAAAAAAACCCACAATCAGTCATCAATCACTTTGTTCATAAATCAATCAATATTTAAAAATAAATACTAAATATAATCCCAACTGACCTCTGGGCAGGGAGGGGCGCGAGTCAGCTTGGCCCCACCCGTGTCTGATCCCAGTATATCCTGCAGGTCCTCATACCACGCCTCCAACTCTGCACCACACAGCGGCCCCACACCAGGGGGGTACGGAGGGGGCAGGTGAAGCCACTCGGTAGTCATCTCTGTCACTCAGTCGCACAGATAGTCTTTCACAGCCACACGCTGGTACACACTGGACCTGGACTGGTGGTGGCGAAAGGAGGAGCCGGTTTTAAAATAATGTCGAGACAGGAGGGTTTGGTTTTAGAATGATGAAATAATTATTTAATATAGCATCTTTAGTATGAACCGTTATGGGGTTTCTATACAGTAGGCTAGACATCGGGATCGACATATTACCAAGAAAGCTATGTGAGAGAGCTCTGCAATAGAACTGGCTACGTTAGCATGTTGTTTCTAATTATCAATTGTTGAAGAAAAATTTGCAATCGAACAAAGTACCGGTATTATAATTTCTATATTTAGTGAAAAAAATCCACTTTTCATGAAATTGTAAAATAGTGACACTCTGTGGACCAATGGCTGTACTGCATGAATCAATTGATGATAGGATTCTATAGCCAAAAGCATGAGATGTAGTGATGACTAAACTTCAAACATTATCAAGTTAAAATCTAGAAAATAAATGCATTGATATAATATAAATATGATGAGGTTAACTTGACATCCATAGACAAAACATCCAACACTCTGTAAAAACAACACAGAAATCAAAAGAATTAATGAGGAAATGCAAATCACCTTTTGAAAGTCTCTTATAATCAAGTCTGGCAATTGGTTGTTGGTGATAATTTGTCCCAACAAGTCTAGAAAGAAAGAATTCATGACATTAATTATTTGCAATTATTGTAACAAATACGTAATACAGTGTGATGGGATGTTAGAATTTGCTTAAAGGAACATATTGTATAACAGCAGCCATAGAGATGTCTAGTCAAATTAAAGCTGATGCAGTCAACTTGATAAAACAACCTTCTGACAATACATTCATACAAATTTTGAATAGGCCTATACAAATGATTTTCTATCAAGAAAACGAATACAATAATTTGACAAACTACTGTACTGGCTTCACGTTCTGATTCTATTTTTTAGGGAAAATCACAACAAAATAAGGTCATTGATTTGCCTCATGTAAACAAAGACTCCGTAGGTGCTCTAGGGCGCCCTCTGTCTGTCAAGGTCCACAATTAATTATATTTCTATCAAACATCCTTCCTTTAGTTCGATTTACACTAGCTCATGAAAAAGAAAAAATATAATTGACATCCAATTTTCCGAGGAGAAAATATTTGGTCTAAAAATACAGTTTTATCCTTAATATTGAATAGTTAACGGTACTTTGAAACCACTTGCTCAAGACAGGAAATAAATACATGGCTGTCTGACCACAGCAGACATCGAGCAAAGTCGTTATTGTGGTCAGAGCAACTGGTTTTAAAGTACCTTTAAAACTCTGCCGCAATCAATAAATGCAGCCCAATTCTTGACGAATACTTGTATGATCGGTATCTATTTATTCGTGTATGTATTGTCTGACGAATACATTTCAGAAAAAGTGACATTTATGCAACTGTAGGCTATGTTTTTTTCTCCCTCGGATGTGGTCTCAGCCCGCTCTCCGTCCATCCAGCCAAGCCAAGGCATTACGTCATGGAACCGAAGTACGGGACGAGTGAAACAAAAGCAAGGGTGAAAACGGACACCTCCAATGGGTACAGAATACTGGGATGGGAACACAAAAGCTGTTCCATTCTATTCTACAGGAAAATCAATGAACTCAAAATAGCAAGACGTGCGAGCTTATTCTTCTTTGTCAATGCAGATAAGTGGTTGTTTTATTTCATTGGCTACTAACATAACACATAGCCTATATACTATCTGGATGCATGACATCCTATACATTTGTCAAACAAATACTTTTGTCTTCGATAACAGTAGTCTACATAAGTTAATAAAACCGAAACAAAAGTTTGCAAATCGTTATGTACGCGTTTGACAGGTCAGCTGTCACGGATATCACACTTCTGATAGAGAGATAAAGCTCACGGTAGAGAGATCGCAACTTGGGGTCAAAGTCAAATAAGCTGATAAATTCCCACCCTGAATCTTGAATAAAAATATAACAACTGTCAATTATAATTAAACTAGAGCAACTGCTCTCCTATAACAGACATGGGAAAGTTGCCAAAACATGCACATTCTTATTTCTAAAGAAAAGCCAGAGACGATCAACTGCCAAATTAAAATTAGAACTCTTGTAGAAGACATTCAACAACTCTTAAAAACTGTATAAAATCCACTTACCCTTTTTCTTTTATTATTTCGCTTTCTTGACTGTCTTGGATTCGGAGTATGTATATATTTTAGTTGAGATTGGTGATAGCTCATGTTAACCATTGTTCGGCTTAGTATAGTGAATGTGAATTTTGGAAACTCCCGGTGGTGTTTATATAAGGTGAGCCAACCGAACTTAATGTGGAGATTTTTTTTTTACACAACCTAACATACCATTAGCTCACGATGAAATTACTGACATCCAGATGGTCCAATCATAATCTACGCGCTAAAATATTTTGCTTGGTGACATCCAATGCGTAATTATCTTCTACAGTAAAGGCGGGCTTTAAAATGCCATTGCTAGTTGTCTCCGTCGTAGTTTATGTGACCTGAAGATGTGATGCAGTCATAAGACGGCCAGGACGAATTTGGGGCGTATGGGAGTCACATGAAAGGAATGATGCAATGCTTGGCAACAAATTTCTAGTCAGTGATAAGACCGGGAGAACCAGAACATGTTTTATTTAAGTCTCTCTCTGGCTCTAACAATTTTTTTTTTTTTAAATACACTTATGCAAGAATATTTTAGAATGTCTAAGCAAAGTTTTTCTTACACATATTACACTACAGGCTATTTGTAATTTATGTTCAGTTATATAGGCTAGTGAAAAGAATAAAGAAAGCAAGTCCGCTTGGAATAATGGCTTATTTTCTATGTAAATCCAATAATTGTGTGGTTTTTATTTTCAATTTTTGATATAGGCTTGATCCCACAATTCTCTGGTAGCTTCTATTGTGTCTGTATTTTGGGGGACCGATTGTTTTCTTTACGCGCGTGGGGGCCACATTGTACAGTAGGCCTTTAATCAAGTCTGTGTGTGTGTCATGTTATGTGAAATGCTTTGCAGTTCGACTGCTATCCCCCAACTGTAGCTCTGTCTGTATAAATAGTGTTGTTTCTCAAGAGTAGGCTAGTATAGCCTGCTGCAACAATTAAACTTCAACATTTTTTTTCCCCCTCAAAGGAAACAACGCAATATAGCCTATTTATTGCAATAAGTGACAGCCTATAATAATTCATTGTTTGTTTGTTTTTCTTTTATTGCACGTTTATTCTCAAGGAATATCATGTCATTGGGATATTAATTTCAGAAATGTCCTTTATTGGAGTGCCTGTGCGCGCTATCAAAACAACATCACCACGCTCAGATTCAACATGTCGAGAGCCAGTTTCTAAATTGGGCGTTCCCAAAAACTCCTCTACCGCATCGCTTCGAGGATGATCGTGAACAGGCTACAACTGTACACGATAAAAGATAATACACATTTAAGGTTAACCGTTTAAAGCCAACATGCTCATTCTCATTACAATAAATAATCGCTCACTTCTTATTCTATTTCGTGTGTCATTTCGTCTTTTGACACTTCACGTCAAAATAGTCAAACTCCGAAGGACAGATACGTGTTTAAATCCATGTTTATCAGCCTAGCAACAGCAAGCCTGGCAACAGCGCCAAGTGGGATGAGACGCGTCGCGTGCGTGAGTAGCGAATAGAAAGCTCAACGTGCTGTCTCCAGGAGCAGGGTTAAAGCGCGCGAGGAGCCTTGGTTACCACGTCACGACTTGAGGGGCTGTTGCTGAGTAGTTGAGCGGAATACTTTTTTCTGTCTAATGTTTATTGAGTCCCGTCGTGTCGTGTGTATTGTATTCATTAGTGGGATAAAGGACACAGGGTTGTTGGCACAGGCTGAGTTTTTGTTACCACCGTCTGGGGTGGAATGGGCAACAGTGTTTATATAAGCAAAACACAAGTTTAGACTATAACACAATGTCATTCCCTTAATTTATCTAATTTGTTTGTTTGATAATTATAATAATATAAATACTATATGTAATTCTCATAATCATAGGCCTAATAACAATTCAATAATAATGTAGTAATACTAACATTGCTGCTAAGGTGTTTTACAAACAAAGGCAAAATTAAACAAAACTGGGAAATGTTATTCACAAGAGAATCAAAAGGTGGGATGGATTAGAGAAATCAGTAAACTACAAAATTGTACTAATAAACATCATGAGCTTTTTCGTTTGTTGCCTAGTGTGTTTATTTTATAAGAGGATTTCTTTAGCTACATGAATATGTCATTAGCCTTTGGCAAGTCCTTTCTTATCATACCTCAGTGGCCGAAAGGTTTTCAGGGGAAAGGGAGATACCTTTCCCTTTCAGGTTGTCCAACTGAAATGTGTTTTCCGCATTTAACCCAATCCCTCTGAATCAGAGAGGTGTGGGGACTGCCTTAATCGACATCTACGTCTTCGGAGCCCGGGGAACAGTGGGTTAACTGCCTTGCTCAGAGGCAGAATGACATATTTTTACCTTGTCAGCTCGGGGATTCGATCCAGCAACCTTCCGGTTACTGGCCCAATGCTCTAACCATTAACAAGGTGACACCACTGAGGTGTAATAATGCCACGTTCAAGTGCTCGTCGGAACTAGGAAACTCTGAAATTTCCAACTTGCTAACTGGTTGAACGCGGCACGTGTATAACTACAACCATTTAGCAAGTTAGACATTTCAGAGTTTCCTAGTTCCGACTAGTACACGAACATAGCATAAGAATGGGGAGACACCTATAGAGCCCCACAGTGGAGATGTCATAATACCCATAAAACCTAGCAGTCAAACAGAAATGGTGCCAATAGTTTTTCCACTGTACATTTTACCCATAGGGTATTTTAGAAACACTTAAAATAAGGGCTGTGTTTCGTGTAGGCTTACCCCGGCGTGAAGTTTTAACCATGTAAATCTCCCTTGGACAAGGTGACTTTTATCAATATATTTGGCTGTATATACTCTGATTCGAAAATGCTGATTAGCATCAAAGTCGAAATCATGCAAGACTACAAATCCCTGCAAGCTCCTGCACGTCATCTCTAGCTGACACCTTTGCTAACAAGTATTGAGTCAATTTAAAACTTGCATAAGACAGTTGACAGAATTGTCAATTGAAAGAAATGTAGCCATTTTATGAATTACTCAATTTAGCTAACATTAGTTACTTAATTCAGAGATTCTAACCTTTGCCTCGATTCGGCAGTCTCATCCAAATCACCATGACATTTGTAATTCTTTATGACAACCAAATTAGCAGCTAATTAGCATTTAATTTTGGGGGTTTAACAGAGGCGAATATATTGATGAAAGTCCCCTTGTCCTAAAGAGATTTACATGGTTATCAAAACGTCACGCCTTGGTAAGCCTACGCGAAACACAGACCTTATTTGAAGGAAAAATGGATGGTGGAAAAACGATTGGAACCATTTTCTTTCTTGACCACTAGGTTTTATGGGTATTACGACTCTGTGGTACGCAATACTGTGGTACGCGACACTCCATCTTAACTCCTCCACCACATTTATTGCATTGGTTGAACAGTGCAGAAGAGAACCTCTCGCAACTGTTTTTTTCATCTTGTCAAGACCAGTATGTAAGGGTCTAGTTTCAGGCATTTCTTTTACACCTGCTACGTTAGGTTAATGTGTCACAAACGTAATACCAAGAGGAGTTGCGTCAAACAAAGTAAAGAAAGGATCACACGTTTACCACTGTGTTAATAAATTATCCATAAAGAAAATACATTGATATGACGGGTGATATTAATATTTAAAAAAAATTAAAAAAAATGTATTTTTTGTGACCAACTTTTTATTGTCTTGTGACTTTGACTAGACCTTGCACTGACTCTCTGACTGTTGTTATTTTGTATGAGGTAGGTCTAAGTACAGTCGTGGAAAAAGTACCCAATTATCATACTTGAGTAAAAGTAAAGTTATGTTTAATAGAAAATGACTCAAGTAAAAATGAAAGTCACCCAATAAAAATACTACTTGTGTAAAAATCTAAAAGTATTTGGTTTTAAATATACGTAAGTATCAAAAGTAAATGTAATTGCTAAAATATACTTAAGTAACAAAAGTAAAAGTACAAGTTCTTTCAAATTCCTTATAATAAGCAAACCAGACAGCACAATTTATTTTCATTATTTTTATTTATGTCATATCAGATGCAGTAGGGATGACCAGGGATTTTCTCTTGATAAGTGTGTGAATTGGACTAGTTTCCTGACCTGCTAAGCATTCAAAATTTAGCGAGTACTTTTGGGTGTCAGGGAAAATGTAGAAAGTACATTCTTTTCTTTAGGAATGTAGTGGAGTAAAAGTACAAGTTGTCCAAAGTATAAATAGTAAAGTACAGATACTCCAAAAAACGACTTAAGTAGTACTTTAAAGTATTTTTACTTATGTACTTTACACCACTGTCTAAGTATAATGATACTGTTGTATGGATGCCATCTGACTTTTTCAAAAGCACTTACTATCTCAACTTGTAGCAGTATTGTTCGAGAGGGGTAAAGATAAAAAAAATTGTTCGGATGCCAGGCAGGTATTAACCCTGCCGAAAATAAAATAGTAGGATAGATAGGGTACCGCTACCAGACACACACACACCAGCAGAAGAGACTGCCTAGAGTATAACCTGTTTGCCAGATAGCCAGTGGAGAGAAAGGATAAGACACACCATATAAAACACACGTCACAGCACAGAGGCAACCCATCCAATAATACCTCGTACAAGAATAATGGCAGAGCAATTTAAAGGCGACTTCATAGAAAAAAATCACAAGAAAGAACACAGTCATAAACCTTAGAGAATTTGCAATATTGTGTATTACCTCCCAGTGGAGGAGTGAGTGGGGTATGAATGGGTGTGTATGAATGTGTTTGTAGACAAAACAAAGAAGGCCTTAAAATGTAAAAAAAATCTTCTTGGCCAAATGTCAATAATCCCACACAAAATCAATACAGTTAAAACAATAATAAACAAACTCTCACACAACCTCCCTTTAACTAAAATGTCTAACGGACCTACAGTGCATTATTAGTATACCAAAGGCACTGAACATAAAAGGGAGCGTAGCACAAAGAGAGAAATTATTTCAGTGTAAAGCACTGAAGAAAGGGTCTTAGCTGTTGCATCTAGGCTTCAACAATTATCTTCCCCGTGTCCTCCAAACAGACCAAGTGGTTCGTCCTTTAAAAGTTGCAGCATACTGCGGCGCAGCTTGCATGGTGCCACATAATTCTATGGCACGTTATTTAAGTGTGAACCACTGGTACCATTAATCCTAGTTTGACCACCAGTGGGCATCTTTGAGAAGCATTTGATAGGCTTACAGTACTGGGCTATTTAGCTAAAGAATCCCCGTGTCGTGCGGGCACGCGGGAGACCGGTGTTCAATTCCCCACCAGGAGGAAGGAGTAGACTGTCCTTGTAAATAAGAATTTGTTCTTAACTGACTTGCCTTGTTATATAAAGGTTACACTAAGAGCATAACATTTCTACACCCTAATTGTAGTCTAACCAATACCCAAACCGAGATTGTCAAAATAAAAATCTCATTAATTTATCAAGACCAGTCCCCATGCTTGTCTCAGAGCAGTGTGAAACATTATAGGCTATTGCTTCAAATCCTATTGCTTCTAACTTCAATATGCTCTTTAAATAAATAAGACCTACACCACTTTTAACTGCACATTACTCAACACTAGTGAGACACATGCTGCCTACGGTAGGCCTACAGTATATCAAAAAATATGATGTGACTCTCCGCCAATAATTACATATAGAGGATTGGAGGAGATTTCTGCATTTCAGTGATATTTATTGCCATAGTAATTCGTTACGGATCCATAACTAAATAAACATCAACATTTTGAAAGAGTATTTTTAACGTTATTTTATTAACGAAAGCATAAAGATGCCATTATTAGTTACATTGTTTTAGTTTGAACGTGCAGACTGGCACTAAAAACAGCGGGAACGTTTCCCCATTATTAGTGCAATGCCCCTTAAAGTGTTGCTCTGTGCTACCCAGTGTGGCGGGGTGGGTGTCCACCCCCCCTCCTCCCTTCCCCATGGGTTAGGTCGGTCTTCTGTGAGGGGCTCTGCGGCCCATCCCGTGCCCCCTGCCCTCGTGCCTTGAACCTTGCACGCTTTGTTGATACAGCTGGAGAATTGCAAGGTAATCCCATTGTGCGCCACTCGGGAGCCATGACCAATATGACCAATATATACTGTCCTGCTAATAACAGGGTTAATAATATATCTGTGAGAATATCCAATGGGCTTTTATATAATCCTAAAATAATAATAATAATTGCTTTGTTTAAAAAATATTTTGGAGATGATTTCATTTTCAAATAACGTAAAATGAGCGAGAAAAAGGCCATACTTGAACATGGGGTGAGACATTGTTACTAATTTGTAAATAAAGCAAGTTTGTTATTTATTTCTGTTTTTAGAGGGCGAGAAACCAAACACCTAAAGTCATCTCATGCTTCTCTCAGTCCAGGCCGGCACATGTATTGAACCAGCATCTGTAGCAACACAGCTTGCAATGCTATGCAGTGTCTTAGACCGTTGCGACACTCAGGCGTTGTACAACGTGACTGGTCTACAGTACTATAGTAAGAGCAAAATAATCCTAACAAAATAAAATAATAAATACCTTAGTGTAACAACAGTTCTAGTAAGTAATACTGAAGTCGTGCACATTTATCAGTTTCTATTTAGGTTTATGTCACCCATTCATTGTCAGTTAGAGACACAGTAGGACCCAAAAGCATAATCAGTGCTCTAACTCCCCCTTGTGGTGTTCTGGAGCAATGAAGTGGTGATGCAGGGTACTGTACTAAACCACAAATTACCTCTAAGTCCCATAGCATAATCGCACAACTTTTAGTGGAGCAACCACTGTAGTTCGCCAGCCCCAACTGCTGCACCACATGGTAAGGACCTTTGCATCTCGAAGCTAGCTTGGCAGTGAACTGCTTGGACGCCTTTGACAGATGATGAGAATGGACACAGACACGAGACTGGGGTGGGAAACACACGTCTCGTCTGTTTGTTTTAGTTTCTGAGCTGACGTTGTTTGGCTTTGATTCTGCTGGCTTCCACTCTGGCTAGCAAGGTGTGGTGGTGTTGGACTGCATAAAATGCTGGGTAGTCAGGTGAAACGTTGTAACTTTTCAAGACTCTGTCCATCGGACCTTTTAGTGGTCTTCCCAGATGGAGTTCGGCGGGAGTGACCCCAGAAGTCTCCTGGACCGCAGAGTTCAATGCAAAGCAAAACTCAGGAAGATGCTGGTCCCACCTTGTGTGCTGATTCCCCCCCCCGAATGAAGCAATCATCCCCTTCAGGGTGCAATTTACCCTCTCGGTCAGGTTGGTCTGAGGATGATAGGCCGTGGTCAGCTTGGCAACTACACCCCTGTAGGTACAGAGCACTTTGTAGATTCCTGAGATGAACTGCGGACCTCGGTCAGAGAGAATCTGGTTTGAAATCTTGAATCTGGTAAAGAATTAGAGCAATGGCGGATGCCATGGCTTTGCGGAGTGGAAACAACTCCACCCAGTGTGTGTAGTAGGCCACTAGCACCAATAACAATTCATTCCGGGTCCCCTGGCTGGGAGGAAAAGGCCCCATGGTCAATTCCCAGCATTTCATTGGGACGGTTCACCATGGTCTGCTGCAGTTTCCCGGCAGGTCTGCCCATGTCTGGTTTGTATTCCTGGCAGACTTCACACTGCTGTACAAACCTCTTGGTATCGATCCACATGCCTGGTCAGTACACCACCTCCTGTAATCTTCGGTAGGTCTTGAAGACTCCAAGATGGCCACTCATGGGGTTGGTATGATAAGCTTGGATCATCTGGTCAGTCAATGTAGAGGGGATGAAGACACGGTAATGGGTGCTGTGTGTTCCATCTCCTCTTTGGAGGTTTTTGATACACTTTATCCTGAATTATGCTGAACTTCTCCTTAAAGCGGCTGTTCGAGTCTTCTTCAGACTGACTTTTTGTGGATTGCCACTCATAACCTTATATATACACACACACACACACACACACACACACACACACACACACACACACACACACACACACACACACACACACACACACACACACACACACACACACACACACACACACACACACACACACACACACACACACACACACACACACACAAACGTATCAATTGTTTGGCTTACTATAGCCTATAATAAAGCAAAAAGAAGAGGGAGCTCAGGTCCTTGAAACCACACAGAGAACAGAATTGCAGTGTGCCTCTTC
Source organism: Salmo trutta (assembly GCF_901001165.1). Taxonomy (NCBI): domain Eukaryota; kingdom Metazoa; phylum Chordata; class Actinopteri; order Salmoniformes; family Salmonidae; genus Salmo; species Salmo trutta. The sequence continues at coordinate 56,315,352 of NC_042972.1, forward strand.
AGGAGCATTGTCAGTGGAAAGGATTTTCCAAAGTTCACTTCTCAGCGACCGCGCACACCTGAAGGAAAACTCCCAAGGAAAAATAGGAACTTGAAACTTTGAATTTGGTAACAAGTCCCCAAGCGAACTCAAAAGCAGGTGAGAGGGTGTTGCACAGGAGCCAGGAGAGGTGGGAGGAGGAACAAAGCACTGACGAGTGCAGAGGATGCCATGGACAATATGGTAGGATCTCATCACAGTATCTCTGCATTCAAATTGCCATTGATAAATTCTAATTGTGTTCATTGTCCGGAGCTTATGCTTGCCCATACCATAACCCCCCCGCCACCATGGGGCACTCTGTTCACAACAGCAAACCGCTCGCCCTCACGATGCCATACACAGTCTACCATCTGCCCGGTACAGTTGAAACCGGGATTCATCCTTGAAGAGCACACTTCTACAGCGTGCCAGTAGCCATCGAAGGTGAGTGTTTGCCCACTGAAGTCAGTTACGACATCGAACGGCAGTCAGGTCAAAACCCTGGTGAGGACAACAAGCACGCAGATGAGCTTCACTGAGACGGTTTCTGACCGTTTGTGTTGAAATTCTTTGGTTGGGCAAACCTACAGTTTCATCAGCTGTCCGGTCTCAGACGATCCTGCAGGTGAAGAAGCCGTATGTTAATGTCCTGGACTGGCGTGATTCAACATGGTCTGCAGTTGTGAGGCCGGTTGGATGTACTGCCAAATTCTCTACAATGACGTTGGAGGGGGTTATGTTAAAGAAATTAACATAAAATGATCTGGAAACAGCTCTGGTGGATATCCCTGCAATCAGGGAAAGGGGGATACCTAGTCAGTTGTACAACTGAATGCATTCAACTGAAATGTCCACATTTTAACCTAACCTCTCTGAAGCATGCCAATTGCACGCTCCCTCAAAACTTGAGACATTTGTGGCATTGTGTTGTGACAAAACAGCACATTGTAGTGGCCTTTTATTGTCCCCAGCACAAGGTGCACCTGTGTAATGATTATGCTGTTTAATCTGCTTGATATGCCACACCTGTCAGGTGGATGGATTATCTTTGCGAAGGAGAAACACTAACTAACAAGGATGTAAACAAATTTGTGCACACAATAAGAGAAATAAGCTTTTTGTGCATCTGGAAGATTTCTGGGATCTTTTATTTCAGCTCATGATACATGGGACCAACACATGTTTATATTTTTGTTCAGTGTACATCAGGGTTTTAGTAAATACACTTGAAAGGTTGCTAAAAGATCCAAAGTTCGATTGCACTGTATTTGAGCTGCACTGTAGCCTAGTTGGCAATAATGGCGTGAGAGGTGGAAACCTTACCAAAGGCAAACTCTGTGCCCTACTGTATGAACTCAAGTGATGCTTTTTATAAGGGTCTATGCTGCCCTCTGCTGGACACTTTACACCATTACAAACAGATTGTAACTAGACTGGAGCGCTCCAGTAAAAAGTTGCGCACAGTAGCAATGTTCGGTATTTTTACACAACATCAAGTCAGAGGACTTAATTGTCATGGGTCTTTCAGGGTATAAGTAATTATTTAAACAATGCAAGTAATAATGAAGTAGAATATGCGAGTTGCTCTCCCTCTCAAAAAGTGAGTGTAGTTAAAGCATGTTTTATTCAGATATCCCATCACCTGACTGGATCAGGTACAAAACAGTCCATCGTAAGCAATGACAGTCAACACAGTAGATTAGTTTGTCTGTGGTATTTTAGTCTGTCATAATACAATAGTTACAAGCAACTGAGCATGAAACATTAAGTACATAAGTATATTTACAAATATTCCTTCATGACTTCAGGCCCCCAACACACACAGGTACTGTAGGTGCTCCTGCTGCTACACCAGTAGGTAGATGGATGACAATGCGCATCCCGATTCTCCACCCTTCTGCCAGTGTGCACTTGCACACTTCCCATCATTGGATTGGTGTAAGCATTGGCTGGAGGAAGTTTCCACCATTGCTATATCCATGACGGGAAGTGTGCAAGTGCACATTTGGCAGAAGAGTGGACAATTGGGATGCAGCCGATGGTTAGTTTTTGTGCAGTTGTAGACATGTCCTTTCTTAAACATGCCATTTCACCTTTGGTTTTTTTGTGCTGAACACTTCTCAAACCAGAGCCATGTCTTTACATAGGGCTCTGCCACAAACAGGAAACTAAATTGACTTAGCTGAATGAATGTTGTTGAAAATACCTAAACAGTGTGGCTGAAGAGGTTGAAAGGTTATGGATCCATTTTCATTGAGAATCATTTCAGTCTAACAGCAATCAAGCTTTGAAGGGAACGTGAATATTAAGTGATGTGTGTGTATATAGTGGGCGTAATAAGGCTGTGGAGCGATCTTTAGTCAAAAAAGAAAATTGCTGAAGCTTCTGGGCATATGGACCAGCGCCGTTAGGGTTTGGCCGTCATTGTAAATAACCGACTTGCCTAGTTAAAGGTTAAATAAAAAAATATAACGATCTACGCATGTATTCTCTACTTTACTCGTAGAGAACAGGCTACTCAGGCCGAATGGTGCTTGTTTAGTAAAGTTTAGACCAATGTCTGCAAGATCACATAATATTCACAGTAATCTACATAACAGAACCAAACATAGTAAAACGTTACTGTAAGACAAAAACACCATCGCATTTCTCTCACGGCCAAAACTCAACCGCGCGCGCCACTAGACAAAATACACAGGCAGGCTACAGTTAACACCATCTGATCTAAAATTCATTCACTGTGCATCATTCAAAACAACAGGCTACTTCAAAACACTGTATAACTCAAGAACACCTAAATGCATATACCCATGAAACTGATGGAGATCAAATGGTTACTATGCAGAATTATGCCGCATGGATGTTTCACCTGTAAAACTTGAATGATCCTTCACTATTGAATAGTGTTTCTGTTTTACAGTAATGTTATACTATGCTATTATATTAGGTTCTGTTATGTAGAATACTGTGATCATGACGTGATCTTGCAGACATTGAGCTTTAATCTGTCTATTAAAAGTAGCATCATCTGCCTGAGTAGCCTGTTCTGTGCGTAAAGTGGAGAATATACACCTGCGCAGAACGTGATCCGCACATGTGCAGAAGCTTTGGTAAGCTCCAGATCTTTTCTGGACTAAAGATCCCCAAAAGGTCAGACCCGCAATCACTCCATAATAATAATGCATTTCAGCCAAAGTAAACATTTCAATGGGATTCTGTATAGTGGGTGGCATATTGCATTGCATACCAAATATAACATGTTTCAATTGGAAAGAAAGAGGGCGGGAAGGGAGAATAGACAAGAACATTTGGTCTCCATTTTCTATTATAATCCACTTGATCAAACATTCCGGCTTCCAGAAAAAAAGGCAGAGGAAGAGATGAAGACAGACAGGGAGAGAAGTGGAAAAGACTCCAATCTCTCCCTCTCCTACATTTTCCAAACTTGACCAAGAGCAGTTTTTCAAACTAAGCAGATTTATTTGTTGAACTTCTTCATCCTCTGGTCCAGGGCAGCAAAGTTTTCTTCTACCGACAGGAGATTCTCCTTCATGGTCGTCTGCACCTGGGGGGGGGGGGGGGAGGAGAATAATATGTTAACAGAGTCAATGCCTGTACAGTAGGGGAGACCAGCAGCAATAGCGACAAGGGACAATTGAAACACCTTCAATTTCCCCAAACAGAAACATGCTAGAGTGATGAAATTCACTCAGCACATGTCCTTTTAGATTCTCTCCATGCTTTCACCCAAATCTCACTATTTGCATGTTTTATGGGTGAAAGTAATTTTTTCCACTGGCTGCATTGTTCTTACTGGCCTGAGCATAAACGTCAAATAATTCAAACAAGCATAATTGAATCACTATTTTAGCTAAACATTTACATGTATCACTTGTTTATTGCTAGGCATATGGTGATGACCCTGAGCCAAGCAGCCTAATTATGAAAACAAGTTATTTTAACTTTAAGATTGTATGAATTATACAATCACTAACTTAAGTCTTTGGCGCTGGTAGAGTGTCAAAGTTGTAAACAGATATAATCTGGGCACCATCAAACTAAAGATGTTTTAAGGAACTGAATGGCCATGCACAAACAGGGGTGTCATTGTAAATATTGGTCAAGTATAGTGCTTTCAGAAAATATTCAAACATTGTTGTTACAAAGCTCTGTCAAGTTGGTTGTTGATCATTTCTAAATTGTCAAAGTCTTGCCATAGATTTAAATCAATTTAAGTCAAAACTGTAACTAGGCCACTCAAGAACATTCAATGTCTTGGTAAGCAACTCCTGTTTATATTTGGCCTTGTGTTTAAGGTCATTTTACTCTAGGATTTTGCCTGTACTTAGCTATATTCTGTTTATCCCCAAAACTCCCTAGTACTTGCCAATGACAAGCATATCCATAACATGATGCAGCCACCACCATGCTTGAAAATATGAAGTGTGGTACTCAGTGATGTTTTGGATTTGCCCCAAACATAACACTTTGTATTCAGGACAAAACGTTTACTTCGTTGCCACATTTTTTTGCAGTATTACTTCAGTGGCTTATTTCAAACAGGATGCATGTTATTGAATATTTCCTTCTTTTCACTCTGTAATTTGTTAGTATTGTGGAGTAACTACAATGCTGTTGATCCATCCTCTTATCTCCTATCACAGCCATTAAACCAACTGTTTTAAAATCACCATTGGCCTCATGGTGAAATCCCTGAGCGGTTTCCTTTCACTCTGGCAGCTGAGTTAGGAAAGGCGCCTGTATCTTTGTAATGACTGGGTATATTGATACACCATCCAAAGTGTAATTAATAAATGCACCATACACTTCCCAAGGCTTCCACTAGATGTCAACAGTCTTTAGAACGTTGTTTCAGGCTTCTACTTGTGAAGGGGGAGAGAATAAGAGCTGTTTGAATCAGGGGTCTGACAGCTTTGCACTCTTGGCATTCTCTCAACCAGCTTCATGAGGTAGTAACCTGGGATGCTTCTTAATGTGTTTGAGCCAGTCAGTTGTGACAAGGTAGGGTTGGTATACAGAAGACAGCCCTAAAAGACCAAGTCCATATTATGGGAAGACCAGCTCAAACAAGCAAAGAGAAACAACAGTGCATCATTACTTTAAGAGATGAAGGTCAGTCAATCTGGAAAATGTCAAGAACTTTGAAAAGTTTCTTCAAGTGCAGTCGCAAAAACTATCAAGCCCTATGATGAAACTGGCTCTCGTGAGGACTGCCACAGGAAAGGAAGACCCAGAGTTAACTCTAATGAACTTATCCTCTGCAGCAGAGGTAAGTGCACCTCAGATTGCAGCCCAAATAAATGCTTCACAGAGTTCAAGTAACAGACACCTCAACATTAACTGTTCAGGTTCGTGAATCAGACCTTCATGGTCAAATTGCTGCAAAGAAACCACTCCTAAAAAGACACCAATAAGAAGAAGAGGCTTGCTTGGGCCAAGAAACACGAGCAATGGACATCCGACCGGTGGAAATCTGTCCTTCTGTCTGAGGAGTCCAAATTTGAGATTTTTTGGTTCCAACTGCTGTGTCTTTGTGAGATGCAGAGTAGGTGAACGGATGATCTCTGCATGTGTGGTTCCCACTGTGAAGCATGGAGGTGGTGTGATGGTGCTTTGCTGTTGACACAGATTTATTTAGAATTCAAGGTACACTTAACCAGCATGGCTACCACAGCATTCTGCAGCGATACGCCATCCCAACTGGTTTGTGTTTACAGGGAATGTAATTTATTTTTCAACAGGACAATGACCCAACACACACCTCCAGGCTGTGGAAGGGCTATTTGACCAAGAAGGATCAAGATTACCTGGCTTCCACAATCACCCTACCTCAACCCAATTGAGATGGTTTGGGATGAGTTGGACCGCAGAGTGAAGGAAAAGCAGCCAACAAGTGCTCAGCATATGTGGGAACTCCTTCAAGATTGTTGGAAAAGCATTCCAGATGACTACCTCATGAAACTGGTTGAGAAAATGCAAAGCTGTCATCATCAAGGCAAACGGTGGCTACTTTGAAGAATCTAAAATATATAACATTCTTTTGGTTACTACATTATTCCATGTGTTATTTCATAGTTTTGATGTCTTCACTAGTATTCTACAATGTAGAAAATAGTAAAAAAGAAAAACCCGGAGTAGGTGTCCAAACTTTTGACAGGTACTATATTTATCCATCCATCCATCCATCCATCCACCCACCCACATTTTAAATAGTGTGCTATATTGTAGCATTGTAATGATGTTGATTGTTTTCTCTCCAGGGACTACAGATTAAAATTCGCTGTCTAGCTAAATCTGGTGCAATGTACATGGTCCCTGACATACAGTGCATTCAGAAAGTATTCAGACCCCTTCTCTTTATCCACATTGTGATGTTATAGCCTTATTCTAAAATGAATTTAAAAAACTCAAATCTACACACAATAACCCATAATGACGAGGTGAAAACTATTTTTTTTTGCAAATGTATTTTAAATAAAACAGAAATACCTTATTTATATACTTATTCAGACCCTTTGCTATGAGACTTCAAATTGAGTTCAGGTGCATCCTGTTTCAATTGATCATCCTTGAGATGTTTCTACAACTTGGAGTCCACCTGTGGTGGATTGTTTGGACATGATTTGGAAAGGCATACACCTGTCTATATAAGGTCCCACAGTTGACAGTGTATGTTAGAGCAAAATCCAACCCAAGAGGTCGAAGGAATTGTCAGCAGAGCTCCGAGACAGCATTGAGTTGAGGCACAGATCTGGGGAAGGGTACCAAAAAATGTCTGCAGCATTGAAGGTCCCCAAAAACACAGTGGCCTACATCATTTTTAAATGAAATAAGTTTGGAACCACCAAGACTCTTCCTATAGTTGGCCGCCCAGCCAAATTGAGCAATCGGGGGAGAAGGGCCTTGGTCAGGGAGGTGACCAAGAACCCGATGGTCTTGGTCACACAGAGTTACTCTGTGCAGATGGAAGAACTTTCCAGAAAGACAATCTCTGCAGCACTCCATCAATCAGGCCTTTATGGTAGAGTGGCCAGACGGAAGCCACTCCTCAGTAAAAGGCACATGACAGCCTGCTGAACTCTTTGGCCTGAATGCCAAGAATCATGTTGAGGAAACCTGGAACCATCCCTACAGTGAAGTATGGTGGTGGCAGCATGCTGTGGGGATGTTTTTCAGCAGCAGGGACTGGGAGACTAGTCAGGATCAAGGGAAAGATGAACGGAGCAAAGTACTGAAAGATCCTTGAAAACCTGTTCCAGAGCGCTCAGGACCTCATACTGGATCAAAGGTTCACCTTCCAAAAGGACAACGACCCTAAGCACACAGCCAAGACAACACAGGAGTGGCTTCGGGAAAAGTCTCTGAATGTCCTTCAGTGGCCCAGCCAGAGCCCGGACTTGAACCCGATCGAACATCTCTAGAGAGACCTGAAAAAGCTGTGCAGCGATGCTCTCCAGCCGACCTCACAGAGGTTGAGAGGATCTGCAGAGAAGAATGGGAGAAACTCCCCAAATACAGGTGTGCCAAGCTTGTAGCGTCATACCCAAGAAGACTCGAGGCTGTAATCGCTGCCAAAGGTGCTTCAACAAAGTAGTTAGTAAAAGGTCTGAATACTTATGTACTGTAAATGTGACATTTCCATTTATACATTTGCAAAAATGTATTAAACCCTGTTTTTGCTTTGTGAATATGGGGTATGGAGTATGTAGATTGAGCGGGGGAAAAAACATTTAATCTATTTCAGAATAAGGCTGTAACTTAACAAAATGGTCTGAATATTTTCCGAATGCACTGTAAACAAATAAATAACAACAGGTTCCCTTCTTTGCGAACCATTGAAAAATCTCCCTGGTGTTTGTTGTCGAATCTGTGCGTGAAATTCACTGCTCGACTGAGGGACCTTAGAGATAATTGTATGTGTGGGGTACAGAGATGGGGTAGTCATTTAATTATCCTGATAAACACTATTATTGCACACTGTGAGTCCATGCAACTTATGTGACTTGTTAAGCAAATTTTGTCCTGAACTTACTTAGGCCTGCCATAATAAAGAGGTTGAATACCTAGATGAGACATTTCAGCTTTTCACTACATTTGTACAAATGTGTGTAGGCCAGTGACACAAAAGCTCCATTTAAATCAATTTGAAATTTAGGCTGTAACACCACAAGATGTGGAAAATTCAAGGGATGTGAAGGCACTGTACATAAAAATACTTATATTTCTTGCAAAATCATTACATATGTCTATGATAATTCATAAACAATGATTTTAAGTTAAGTGCATTTATTTGGTTGAATGTATTGAATGGACAGGCTGTTTAGCTACACAAGAGTAAGACCTTTGTCAAAAAAAGACAATGCACAATGTACAGAAGGTGACACCATGTACATGGACATGTTTGTCCCAGATAGACGAGAGAACTTTATTACCCTTTCCACACCATAATTTCACATTCTCCTTTTCAGCACAGTTTCAGCAACTATGATGGATGGGTAAACAGACAAGTGCAGTACAGTTCAGCTCGATACAGTGTGAAAGGTACAAGAGCTCAGTAGTGTAAAGGTCACATGTCAGTCCCAGCAGCAGTCCTACCAACCTGTGAGAGCAGTGTGAAATGTGTCCTACAGCAATGTGAAAGCAGTGAGTGATGAAGTGTTTCCTACCTGTGAGAGCAGTGTTCCGTTGTCCTTCAGAGAGTTGTTGATCATCTGCTGGGTGGTGTCCAGGTGGGTCAGCAGCTGACCAAACTGCATGGCTATAGATAGAATGAGACTGATGAGTCATGTCATCACAGACAGACACTGTCCATCAGAGTTAAGCAATCTGCATTACTATAGCTTCATTTACACAGGCAGCCCAATTCTGATATTTTGACCAATCAGATCTTTTGCCAATAATTGGGCAAAACATCAAATTTGGGCTGCCTGTGTAAATCGCAGCCAGCGAGTCAAGCCAAATGAATGGCTACAAGGCACAGAGAGAAACACAGAGCTATGTAGGCACTACAGACAAGCAGAGGGGAGGGGATCTTGATGAAAATTCAATCAAAGCCAAAGTGATGCAAATTTTGTTTGCTTGATACAATGGAAGTCCCAAAAGAGCAAAATTCTAGCCGAATCCAGTGAAACTCAAATAACAATTTGTTTGCCACAAGTATGGACACCAGGTGAGCTTGTCAGGTTATTACTAGGGTTGTGACAGTCATGGCTTTTTGGATAATTGTAATTGGCCAGCCAAATGACCACGGTCTCCGTAATAACCTTTCGAATAGCAAAACATTTTTTTACAGCATGTGCTCCTGACTGCATGTGCTGCCATAGAAATAGAAAGGGTGTCTCCATTCAACTCAATGATTGCATAATGGGTGGACTGGCAGCGAGTGTACAAATGAGTCTACCAGTCAAACCAGTATGTCCCTCAGGTCCTCTGGAACTGGCCTTTTAACTATCCCAAAGCCTAGGACCAAGCCGCATGGACAGGCAGCCTTTAGTTATGCGTTTAATGTGTTTAATTGCTATATTGTAATTATTTCGCCACTATGGCCTATTTATTGCCTTACCTCCGTTATCCTACCTCATTTGCACACACTGTATATAGACCTTTTTTTACTGTATTATTGACTGTATGTTTGTTTATTCCATGTGTATCTCTGTGTTGTTGTTTGTGTTGCACTGCTTTGCTTTATCTTGGCCAGGTCGCAGTTGTAAATGAGAACTTGTTCTCAACAGGCCAACCTGGTTAAATAAAGGTGAAATATATATATATATTTATTTTAAATGCCCCCAGCCTCTGGAACAGCTTGCCAGAGAACCTGAGGGGGGCCAAAACTGTGGACATATTTAAAAGAGATCTTAAAAAACATGTTTAGCTTTGCTTTTCCTTCAGGTGCTTTTTAGTTGTTCAGTTTGTCATTATTTAGTTTTTTTATCTTGTGTAGTAAATATTTCAGCTTTTATTTTCATTGTTAGTTTTTTCCTGTAAAGCACATTGTGTTGCATTCCATGTCTGAAATGTGCTGTATAAATAAAGCTTTATTTTATTTGTTGCTTGTTTCAGCAAGGAGCAACAAAGTTTCATCACGTTGTTAAGAGTCCATGTTACCGCAGAAACAGACTCAACCGCACAAATGTCCGGCTTCCGTCACCTGTTCGTTCCCCCATCCCCGTTGTTTTTTTTACGGTTATTTTATTTTCGTGTCCTTATCCATAACCGTCAGTTACACAGTAATTGAACCCGCCCTAGTTATTACCTTGTTCATGCAACTCTTTGACAGCCATGAGCCTCTGCACCACCTGAGGCAGAGCGGTTGCCATGGCGTCCCACTTCTGCACCACGTCATACAGCTGAGACACCTGACAGACATCATAACAGTTATTGGAATAATATAAATATAATAATAGTTAATGGAACAAGTTGCAGACCAAATAATGATAAGGTTGGGGGTGAACAATATTGATTGACAGCAGAACGAGTTGCTGTAAAATGCAGTCGGAATAATTATATGGTTAGTAGTGAATTGTCAGGGTTTGATCTATAGGACATAGTTTGTGCCAATAGTTTTTCCTGGTCAGGCCACAATTACTTTAAAAATGTTGTGTGAAATAGTCCTAAGATGCGGTATAAAGTTCACATTTTAAAAGTTTTAGATAAAAACCAGGTAGTTACTGACCTTGTTTTGTGTATCAGCATCTTCGATGGCTGCCTTGTGCTTTGCAATCTCATTCATCTTCCCAAGGACACTCTATACATAGACAACACAAAATCATCACACGTACATAAAAGTGTATTATTGCAGTACGACAACACATGGTGTTGGTTCTCAAGGTCCCTCCAGGCCTTCTGACAACTAGAAGCGGCAAGACACACAGTGTGGAGTAGGCTGAAGTTGCCCCAGACACTGAGCCGTTTTGTATTTGCCTCTGCAATGGTAAAGGTGTGTTACCTGCAGTCTGGCCTCTATCTGGTCCAGAGTGGCTGAGTCCAGAGCACTGACCCGCGCCTGCAGCAGCTCCATGGTGTCCTGGGGGGTGGGGGGACAAAGACAGCATGGAGGAGAGAAAGAGGGAGATGGAAAGGGGGGGGGGAGGGAGAGACAGTCACAAGGTTTTTAGGGATTGATTGGCTTCCAATCATGACCACGAAGTGAAGTTGTGGCTATGTAGGTTGAACTTAATAATATTTAGTAATTCTGCCTCAGTACCAAACAGTGATTGATGACACACAGATAGAATGTCTCAAAATCAGTCAAAGGGTTAACAGTGATTGACGATATGGGTGGAGTTCAGTACTGAAAGAAGAGTACAGAAGAGACTCACCATGAGACTGCCTCCCTGCACCCCAGCACTCAGAGGACCCTGTTTGTCTGATCCAGAGCCCACAGCAGTCTCCAGCTCGGCAAGCCGCTTCTCCAGCTCTGCCATCTACACACAGGAGAAATGGAGAATTAACTACTAAATCATGTAACAATGACAAATAATTTAGTCAACAGACCTCACACACCTAACATTACATCACCAACCCATCTAGCGCAACAGACACAAAAGCTAAACACTCACTGAGCTCTCTTCATTCACATGCGCATGCAGAGCAACTGTTGACCATTTGGCAGACACCAGGCCATGGCCCCGGGGCCCCTTACCTTGGCAGCGTCTGTGAACTTCTCCTGCTCTGGCCGGCTGTGCAGCTCATAGAGCACCACACCATCAGGAGCTTTAGCTGCTGCTGAGGCCTTGCCCTCCCCTGTACTCCCCCTACTGCTCCTCGCTGCCTCCAGCTGGGTTAGCAGACGCCTGGGGGTGGAGAGAAACAAATAGAGAACAAAAGGGTGGAGAAGGGAGAGGGAGAGTAAGGAAGGAACTAACATAAGGGGGATAAGAAGATAGTCTTTTACATTTGAGTCACTTAGCAGATGCTCCTATGCAGTGACTTACAGCAGCAATTAGGGTTTAAGTACCTTGTTCAAGGGCACATCATCAGATTTTTCACTTAGTCGGCTCAGGGAATCAAAACAGCAACCGTTCGGTAACTGGCCCAACGCTCTTAACCGCTAGGCTTCCTGACGCCTTTTAAGTCTTTAATAAGAGCAGTGACTGCTAAGACTACGTTATATCGTCTCCCTTTCTGACAACTATGTAACCATTTGAGACTAAATTGCATTTGCTACAATTTTTAATCCCTTCCTACTTCCCTCCCTGTCCTCTCACTTGGCGAGCACTTCTGGGACCCAGAAGGGAGTCCCTTCCCCCTCCCTCTCTCCCTTACTTGGCCAGTGCTCTGTCTGGGTCAGCTAGGTTGATATGTGCCTGTGGTCCCAGCAGAGTGTCCAGGTGGGCAGAGACCAGCTGCTGTTTGAGCTGGGCAGCTTGCTGGGCTAGGACTACTGGGGTCAGACGCTCCTCTGCACTGCTATCCTTCGTGGTCGCCTGGGGGACAGCGAGACAGATGTTAAAAGGGCAACCAATGATTTGGGGTAGGTCTAGGTCAAATGGTGTATACAGTACATAAAGGATGGTTTAAGGGATTCCTGATTTTGCTGTCTGACCTGGATAGTCTAGGCCTAGGGGGTATGGCGTAAGGGCTAGGAAGCAAACAGGTTGCTTGGAACTGTGTCTGGGCCCTACCTGGATGGTTTCCACCTCATGACTGAGCTCCTGGATCTCATTGACCAGCCGCTGGTACTTCTGCTGGGGGGTTTCCTTCACCCCACAGCCCTCCGCCAACTAGACAGGGAGAAAAGGGGGATTAAGTGAAAGAAGAGAGTGAGAGGACAACCAGTTAACACAGTGAAGCACTTGAACAGACAGCAAATAACACATGATTAGAATGGAAAAAGGCCTTGCTATTGATTTCACAGAAATTCAAGTGTTAAATATATTTATATAACTAAGATGATCAATATGAAATTCAATAATGTAGTCCCAGAGTCTACTCACGATCTCATATTCTCCAGACTCATAGCCCACTCTTTTGTTCTTACTGATACAGTCTGAGAAGTCTGGAAGAGACACATTTATTACAGGAGAAACCAGAATATTAGGTGATTTGTGACCAATTCATGAAATGCCTGATGTCAGGAATTTTCCCTGACCCTGTTAGGTGAGCCATGAGTCTTCCTGATCATGTGACTGAGGTCAACTGCTCTGCATATAGACTATATAATAATAATAATAAGAATAATAATAATAACAACAATAATAAGATACAATATGCAGGAAAAGTTCTTCCATGTCAGGTCGTGTGGCATTCGGAAAGTATTCAGACCCCTTGATTTTCCATATGTTGTTACGTTACAGCCTTATTCTAAAATGGATAAAATCAAATCCTCATTTCTACACACCATACCCCATAATGACAGAGCAAAAAGAGATGTAGACATTTTTTGCAAATGTATTAAAAAACAAAACTGAATTATCACATTTACAGAAGTATTCAGACCCTTTACTCATCACTTTGTTGAAGCACCTTTGGCAGTGATTACAGCCTGAGTCTTCTTGGGTATGACGCTACAAGCTTGGCACACCTGTATTTGGGGAGTTTCTCCCATTCTTCTCGGCAGATCCTCTCAGCCTCTGTGAGGTTGGCTGGGGAGCGTTGCTGCACAGCTATTTCAGGTCTCTCTAGAGATGTTCGATCGGGTTCATGTCTGGGCTCTGGCTGGGCCACTCAAGGACATTCAGAGACTTGTCCCGAAGCCACTCCTGAATTGTCTTGGCTGAGTGCTTAGGGTTGTTGTCCTGTTGGAAGGTGATCCTTCAATCCAGTTTGAGGTCCTGAGCGCTCTGGAACAAGGATCTTTCTGTACTTTGCTCCGTTCATCTTTCCCTTGATCCTGACTAGTATCCCAGTCCCTGCTGCTGAAAAACATCCCCACAGCATGATGCTGCCACCACCATGCTTCACCGTAGGGATGGTGCCAGGTTTCCTCCAGATAAGATGCTTGGCATTCAGGCCAAAAAGAGTTCAATCTTGGTTTCATCAGACCAAAGAATCTTGTTTCTCATGGTCAGAGTCCTTTAGGTGCCTTTTGGCAAACTTCAAGTGGGCTGTCACGTGCCTTTTACTGAGGAGTTGCTTCTGTCTGGCCATTCTACCATAAAGGCCTGATTGGTGGAGTGCTGCAGAGATGGTTGTCCTTCTGGAAGGTTCTCCCATCTCCACAGAGGAACTCTGGAGCTCTGTCAGATTGACCATTGGGGTTCTTGGTCACTTCCCTGACCAAGGCCCTTCTCCCTCGATTGTTATTTTGGCCGTGTGGCCAGCTCAACGAAAAGTCTTGGTGGTTCCAAACTTTTTCCATGGAAGAATGATGGCCACTGTGTTCTTGGGGACCTTCAATGCTGCAGACATTTTTTGGTACCCTCCTCAGATCTGTGCCTGGACACAATCCTGTCTCTGAGCTCTACGGACAATTCCTTCGACCTCATGGCTTGGTTTTTGCTCTGACATGCACTGTCAACTGTGGGACCTTATCTAGACAGGTGTGTACCTTTTCAAATCATGTCCAATCAATTGCATTTACCACAGGTAAAGTTATAGAAACATCAAGGATGATCAATTGAAACAGGATGCACCGGAGCTCAATTTCGAGTCTCATAGCAAAGGGTCTGAATACTTATGTAAATAAGGTAACCATTATTTGTTTTTGCAAAAACAATATTTAAAACAACTGTTTTCGCTTTGTCATTATGGGGTATTGTGTGTAGATTGAAGATGAACAAAAACAATTTCATGCATTTTAGAAAAAGGCTGTAACTTAAAATGTGGAAAAAGTCAAGGGGTCTGAATACTTTCCCCGAATGCACTGTATATCATGCCTGGATATCCAGCTGTTGGATGTAGTAGACTGACCGAGTCCTTTAGTACTGACGAGTTTGTCCTTGAACTTGTCGTAAGCTGCATTAGGGTTGACCACGATCCTCTCCACACTGTCACTGCACAACTCTTCCTGTTATGGAGGGAGGCACCCAGAGAGAATGTAATGTCAGATATACCACAGGAATACATAACAGACACAGGCTGCATCTCAGCTCTCTTTATACTATTGAGATGCAGCCATATTCTTCACTTTCTCGTCTCCAATCCACTCAGAGATCTTACCAGCCAATCTCGGCAAAGTCGCAAATGTACACATGGTTTGGGAATAGAGAGGTCTGCGAGTGGATCTAGGGCAAAATTATTCTTAAGGCTTGATTCCCATTTGATTGACAGATTGATGGGGATTTCTGCTGTTGGTGTTCTAACCATGGAACATCTATCACACTGGCTCTTTAAATATGATCTGGGAACTAGTCCTTTGCATCTGTACAACCAGAACCATTAGATATGTGTACATCCAGCCTCAGACACAATTTATTTATTTTACAGGGCCCATGCACCAGATTCTAGCTACAAAACTAATTGTCATCTGCGGTCTATAACAGTCAATACATTAAACCAGTCACAGAGATACAGCTCAATGAAGAGTTTATTCACACAGTTTGAAAGAGGACCCCTGTGAGATGCCAATCAACAACAGCTCCAACTCTCTCTCTCTCACACACACACATATTCAGTTGGAGAAACCAGTCTATTCTCCAGGAAGGAAAACCAAGATGGCTGTTTTATGATTTGATCAGGAAAAGAGAAACAATTTAATCATGAACACAAAGTTATGAAGGTATGGCATGTATGGTTTCAAGTGGGTCCACAATCAACAATCTTTAACTTCTTGAGGGCCGGGAGCAGTATTGGGAAATTCGGATGACTGATGTGCCCAAAGTAAACTGCCTGTTACTCAGGCCCAGAAGCTAGGATATGCATATAACTGGATAGAAAACACTCTGAAGTTTCTAAAACTGTTCAAGTAATGTCTGTGAGTATAACAGAACTGATATGGCAGGTGAAAACCCGAGGAGAATCCATCCGGATTTTTTGTTGTTGTTAAAGGTGCATGCCCATTCAAATCCTTGTTATTGGGGAAATCAAAGGAATACCTCCCAGATTGCAGATCCCAGGGCTTCCACTAGATGTCAACAGTCTTTAGAAAGAGTTTCAGACTTGTTTTTTGAAAAATCTGCTAGAATTTGTAGTTTTTCTAGGTGGCTCCCATTTTGGCTGTAGTATTATGGCGCGCGTGGATGAGGGCGCTCAATTCGTTATTTATCTCCGGTAATGAACATACTATTCTCCATCTTAAATTTGATCGTTTATTTACATATTAGGGTACCTGAGGATTGATTAGAAATGTTGTTTGACTTGTTTGGACGAAGTTTATTGGTAACTTTTGAGATTCCTTTGTATGCATTTCGAACGAGGGAAACGGGTGTATTTCTGAATCAAGCGCGCCAACTAAACTGACTTTTTTGGGACTTTATTGAACAAAATGACCAATTGATGTGTAGTTGGGACCCTTGGGATTGCAAACAGAGGAAGATCTTCATAAGTGATTTATTTTATCGCTATTTCTAACTTTTGTGTCACCTGTGCTGGTTTGGAAAATGTTTCTAATGCTTTTGTGTGTGGGGCGCTGTCCTCAGTTAATCGCATGGTATGCTTTCGCCGTAAAGCCTTTTTGAAATCTAACAAAACGGGTGGATTAACAAGAAGCTAAGCTTTTAAATGATGTAGGACACTTGTATTTTCAAGAATGTTTAATATTACGATTTTGTATTTTGAATTTGGCGCGCTCCGATTTCACTGGATGTTGTCGAATTTGATCCCGCTAGCAGGATTTCCGCACTAATTAAACAAGGTCTTTATTGACCAATGAAACAGAACAACACTAATTGTGTAAGAGGGTGTGAAGAGAATGTGGATGGAAAATTAACATTGACTCTGGGGTATCCAAGAACGACTGCTCTACATGAAAATGAACCGCATGCAAGCTGACTGATGGAAGCTATGGGGCTTAAAACCTTAGGAAAATGGTAGGGGGGAGCGAAGAATACAGTAGCATGAAACCCACAGCACATCATATGGTAGAGTTTGGTTTTAGTTTATGCCTTTAGCTTATTTGGTATTCAGAGGTTCTCCTGTGGCTTTGGTCTTTCATCTCTGCATGACTTCTATGAGATCAGCTATCACCTGTTAATAAATCCATCCGTGACATGCATCTACTCATTGGAAGAGTCAGACTCCTATCATTAGTTGTTCCGGGAACCTACGACTAATCAAACTTGAAGAGCATCATTCTAGAGCCTCAGGCAACTGTGCACTAGGTTGAGTATGATGTCATCAATGTGTCTAAGGTTCAAATGATCAGCTCACATCAAAGGGGCTCATGGAATTAATCACCACAGACAGTAAAGACAGACACACAGTACAGAGATGCATGCAACAGGCTGACAAGTAGATGTTAGGAGGGAGGGAGGGAGGGAGGGAGGGGTAAGGCAGTCAGTCACTGAGGATCTTACCAGCTCCTTGGGTTCCCAAAGAGAGTTAGAGAAAGAGGAAGACCAGGGGGGAAGAGTAGAAAAGAGAGAGAAACACAGATTAATGTGGTTATCACATGCCATGCACAACAGTAGCAGCCAGCCCGTCACTGCCAAGATAGAGAAGTGTTCTGAGCTAGGCTGACCGTCTGATCATCATGCCGTCGCGGTTCACTCTCTCTCTCAGTCCCACAGAGCCTGCGCTGTGGTTACTGTGATACATTAGCAGCATTGGTTATAGGCTGTTGACATCACAAATCATACAGTACACACACACACACACACACACACAGAATTGTGTATGCTGTATGTGTGACTGATATCCTGTGTGTGTAGGCAACATATGTCCTGAGCCCCTCACTATTTACTGAAGCCTCTAATCCTGTACTTGGTATTGTTAGCATCATGTAGTCAGTGGAAGGAGGGGATTGTCAGGAAGGAAAAGCAATTTCTGAACCCCTAAGTCAAAGACGAGATGGTTAGAAAGAAAATAGGTTTAGAGCCATAGGATGAGGTAAATAATCTCAACCGAGTGCAACACCCATCCATTAAGAAACTGTGTGACTATGATGAACTCCTCCTGATGGTCACAGATATTAAAAGTAGGCTTTGGCAAATCTGCAATTTACATTCTGAATGGTTTAGAGTGTGTTGCAGTGTTACACCTAGTGTCTGATTAGCAACGTAGTTAGTAACAATCTTTAGTTAGTAAGCTTCTGTTAACATGTATACTGTTATGAATGGGCGAAAGGGATGTTAAAACAAATACAGTAGCAGATCTTTTATTAGCACACACAATAACAGAGACATCTTAGATTCAATATCCTCTGACGTGCTACAATTCTATGTCGAGGTGGAAACAGAGGATTATTAGGCCTACTAAATGTCTTGCATGAACACTAATTAATGAAAAACACTACTCCCTACAAAAGTGATAAACCATTTGGCCAAGTGCACATTACAAAAAAAAGATGAATAAAACAGAATTGATACAGAGCAATGGGACACATTACATCATCATGTGTAGGCTATTCTCAATTTCCACCCAATTTGAAGAGGGGAAGAAAAAGGGGACATGAAGGATTTATAACACATGCAGTTAACCGCACTGAGACAAAAATAACCTCTTACTTGTACAAACTAGCCTCCCAGGAGGGGTGGGGAGAGGAGGCAAAAACAAGACACACGGAGCGAGGGGTAGGGTTTGGGATATGGGAGGGAAACCACTATTAGGTTGTAGTGGGAGTCAAACAACATTTACGTATGTTCCACAGCAGACTTGATCCATGAGCCAGCACGATGATACAGAGATGCTAATCAATCAAGTAAACAACCAACCACTCTGCATCATGCAGTGGTTATCATAGAGGAAGTCATGCTGCTACGCCACAACAGATGATTCCAAAACTGTATTTGGGGGTCGAAACTCTCCCTTTCGCTCTCCACAATCCCTTCTTTCCTCTCTCCTTCAACTTTCACTCACCGACTCAAACTGTGCCTGGTCATCTTCTGGCAGGTCGCTGGTCTCATATACATCTGGCTCGTTGGACGCCTATGAATGCAAAATCATTCAATCAATCAATCAATATTGCATTAACATAGCTAGCTACTTGTGTTCTGATTAAGTGATAAAGGCCAAGAAGCCGGTGTTTGGAGGGTATTGGCACGGGTGTTAGGCCCGAGATGAAGTCGAGTTGCCATTTAGTGTCCTTGTTGTGATAGCATAAATTGTGACAAAATATAAATAATTGTCAATGGACAATGATTTTCCATACTCTGTGGTTGGAAGCCACAATCTGCAATATTAGCTGATCTACCCACTATAAAAAAAAATAAGATCACTTTCAGTCGCAGCTGTGTCGCTGTAGCGTGTACTTAGGCTGTCCCGGCAACAACAGCCAGTTTGGAGAGCCGCGGTGTGGTAAATGTTTGGAAGGTGAAGGAAGCACGGAGAGGTCCGAGACAGCCCATTTTACAAGTCTGGCTAAGGAACTGAAGTTGGGTTTTGAAGAAACACCATCAGTGTGTGCTCTGCAAGCAATGCAGCGGATGATGAGCGTGGTGAACGGATAGATGTGATTATAGACAGCGAGGAAGAAGAAAAACTGAGTGTAGTGGGAAGATGTATGTTGAGGAAGAATGGCGTCAGACATGATAAAGAACAATCTGGACCAGTAGGAGTGACATTTCAGAGAAAGTGGACCCTTGCCTTTTGGATGATCCACTTGTGGTTTCAGCATGGGTGAGAAAGGAGTTGGGGGGCAGTTGAATCAGTGAAGGTAACCTGTAGTGGATTTGTGATATTTGTTTGTGTTTCTTCTGACCAGAGGGAGCCGGCGCTCCATGTCACGCAACATGGGTCAAGATCTGTTTCTTGCTTTGCTCTTAGGAACAGGGCACCATTGAAAGGAATGATTTCTGGGGTAGCGTTAAGTGTGGAGGTGGAGCAATTGAAGTTGAAAATTCCTGGTGTTTGTGACGCCCGCTGGTTGGTGCGACGTAGAACCGGTGGGGAGTGAGGTGAAACAGAGGAGTCATTGTCAGTCCTTTTGAGTTGAGTCTCTACCAGACAAAGTCCTGTTAGGATATTTTAGATATCCTGTTTGGACTTTTGTGCAAAATCCACTGCGCCGTTTCATGTGCAACTTTATGGCCATGTTGTAGGAGGGAGATTCCAAGTGATTCCAAGATGTGGTAAGTGTGCAGGAGGGCATGGGACAGAGGATTGTGTCGTTTCGGTAGATAAAGTCCTGCGTGTCAACTGTAGGGTTGCTCATGTAGCTGGGGATCGGAAGTGTCCGGTGTGAGAGAGGCAGGTTGAAGTGGCCAGTCAGAATAGAGCAGAAGGTGCCATTTGCTGAGGCAGTGAAGAAAGTTGAGGAGGATGGGTCAAGTGTAAGGGATCCAGAGAGGATCCCAGAGATGTAGTAGATTTGTGCCAGCACAGAGGGATAGGGAAACGAGTGAGTTATGCTTCAGTAAGGTTGGCTTCTTAGCGTTCATAGCAATGGTTATCAACTGTACCACAGAAATGGAACGTAAATCACAGAGAATAGATATTGTGGAGGCAGCTGCAGAGAAGTATCTGGGTATACGAGATTTGACTTCAGAAGAGTTACAGCGTGTGTTGAGGGATGATGTCCCGTCCTCCCAGGTCGTTGGCATGGTGCAGGAGCAGATGGGGTCAAAGTAGTCAAATGGGGTAATGGGTTTTTAATGAGTGTAGGTGGCAGCTGCAGAGAAGTACGAGATCTTACTGCAGAAGAGTTTATGGGGTGATGATAAAAAAAAATTGTATAGTGGTATGTAGGTGTAGGGTTAGTTGGTGGTGCACATTTTTCCTTTTAGGAACAAGAATAATGAAGAGAATTTAATGTAGGTAGGCCGTGCCTGGCCTCACACTTTAGTACAGCAGGTGGCGTTGTATGCCCCTTTAAGATAGATGTGATCCACCAACCCAATCCGAAAGAAGAACAGCCAGTGTGAAACCCCACAGAAGAATAAGAAGAATAGCCAGTGTGTACAAGATGTTCGCAGGAGGGGACTATAAAGCTCAGTGGAGGGGACACAGGGCGCTAATAGTAGCAAGCTAATTATGGCTAATATATGTAGCTAGCTACCAGTAAGTTAGATCGCTAGCTGGCTATGAAAAAGGAACTACTGGCTAACGTTAGTTTGCTCGCCCACTGGCACTGGCTAGCTGGTTACCTTCACAACAACACACCAGCGTGGAACACCTTTAGGTACGGTAAGTGGCTTGTAATTTCACATTTGGAAGGTGGATTAAAACAATTAGCTGGATAACTAGCTAGCATGGTTATTTTCTACCAGATAGCTAGCAACCTATGATGCACCAAAGTTACTCTACAGGGGATATATTGGTGTGTGGCTATTCAAAAACAAGGGAATTATCTGAAAGCATGTCAGACTATATAGTGCAATATCACATGTACAATCTAACATTTTATTTAGTTTTAGTTTCTTTTTTTGGCACAGGTCTCACACTGTGTGTTTGTGCTGTCCCTCTCTCGGTCGGTCTATGTGTCCTGTTCACAGGCTCCTCAGTCATGGTTGCATTCGAGCCAACCACAGTGCTTGAGCACAAAGCATTCATTGGGGGTTTTAAATGTGTGTACCATCTAACAAAGCAGGAGTAGGCCCATCAAACCTCCCAGAACTGCTGGACCTTTCTGAATTAATGGGTTGTGACTATTTCACAAAACTCAAGGTGAATGGATTACAGGCAACATTCGCACTGAGCTAAAGGGTAGAGCTGCCGCTTCCAAGGTGCGGGACTCTAACCCGGAAGCTTACAAGAAATCCTGCTATGCCCTGCGACGAACCATCAAACAGGCAAAGCATCAATACAGGGCTAAGATTGAATCATACTACACCGGCTCCGACGCTCGTCTTATGTGGCAGGGCTTGCAAACTATTACAGACTACAAAGGGAAGCACAGCCCCAAGCTGCCCAGCGACATGAGCCTACCAGACAAGCTAAATCACTTCTATTTTTTTTATATATATTTTTTTTTACATTTTAGTCATTTAGCAGACGCTCTTATCCAGAACAACTTACAGTAGTGAATGCATACATTTCATTTTCATTTCATGCATTTTTTTTTTGTACTGGCCCCCCGTGGGAACCCACAACCCTGGCGTTGCACACACCATGCTGGCGTTGCAAACACCATGCTCTACCAACTGAGCCATAGGGAAGGCATGCATGAAGGCATCTATGCTCGCTTCGAGGCAAGCAACACTGAGGCATGCATGAGAGCATCAGCAGTTCCGGACGACTGTGTGATCACGCTCTCCGTAGCCGACGTGAGTAAGACCATTAAACAGGTCAACATACACAGGGCTGCGGGGCCAGACGGATTACCAGGACGAGTGCTGACCAACCGGGCATGTGCTGACCAACTGGCAGGTGTCTTCACTGACATTTTCAACATGTCCTTGATTGAGTTTGTAATACCTACATGTTTCAAGCAGACCATCATAGTCCCTGTTGCCAAGAACACCAAGGTAACCTGCCTAAATGACTACCGACCCGTAGCACTCACGTCTGAAGCCATGAAGTGCTTTGAAAGGCTGGTCATGGCTCACATTAACACCATCATCCCAGAAACTCTAGACCCACTCCAATTTGTATACCGCCCCAACAGATCCCCAGATGACGCAATCTCTATTGCACTCCACACTGCCCTTTCCCACCTGGACAAAAGGAACACCTATGTGAGAATGCTGTTCATTGACTACAGCTCAGCATTCAACACCATCGTGCCCTCAAAGCTCATCACTTAGGACCCTGGGTCTAATCACTCACTGATTTCCAAAACGTCTGCTAAAAGACAAACTACCATAGCAGCATCCATTTCAAACGTAATCCCTTATGACAAGAAAAGTTTGAGGTGGAAGGAGATAACGGATGCAGTGACCTATTACATAGCGAAAGATATGGTCCCAATCTTTACAGTAGAAAAGCCAGGCTTTAAAAAGCTGCTAGGTACAGTTGACCACAAATATCAGCTGCCAAGCCGCAAGAATTTCACGGAAGAAGCCCTGCCGCGATTATACACAGTTACCCGCAAAAGAGCCGCAGAGAAGCTGGCTAGTGTTTCTTATTTCTCCACCACAGCCAATCTATGGTCGAGCAGAACGTCAGAGCCATACCTAAGTTTGACAGTCCACAACATAAATGAAGACTGGAAATTGCAAAATGTCTGAATCCAGACGTCTTACTTCCCCAATGATCATACGGGTGAAGTAATAGCCGGGGGTCTCAATGACTCTCTGTCAACGTGGAAGATGAGCAAAGACCGACAGGTGTGCATGACAACTCACAGTGCTTGGGCACAGGCTTCACCTCGCCATCGGTAAGTGTGACATTGGATAATTAAAGTGCATTTGAAAAAAGTTATGTTCAGGCCAGCTGTAGGCTAATGTGTTAGTAGTTGTGTCATTCTGCCAATCCAATAGCAAATAACCACAGGCTGTTTTAATTATAACAACTAAATTAATACATTTTCAATCAAAATGATTATATAAATTACATATTCAAACAGCTAGTGGTCAAACATTCCTAAACAATAGAATAGACGTGTGGGTGGGTGGTGTTGGTTTGACAGGTCAACTGAATGCTGTACTTGTCACATTTTTTAAAAATGCTGCCATTACTAGAATCCTTTCTTCATTACTTGCAGAGAATGGTGTGAAAGACCCACGAGTTGTCCCGTGTCATTGGGTTGCGCAAGGTGGTCAGCACCTTTTCCTTCAGCTGGAAGAAGAGGAGAGACTTGTCTGTAGCACAGGCTGAACTCAGTCAATCCACTCACCAGCTCATCAGAGTCCCCAACCAGGTGGGGGTGAAGACAAAAGATGACAGAACGAATCCTGGAAAAAGAAAAGGCCATAGCCCGAGTCCTGGGCTCAGAGAATAAAAGCAGGCACCTGTTGCCCAACTATCAAGATATTGACGTGTTGGAGTCCGTGAACAAAGTCATAGGCCCATTACAGGAATTTACGGACGCGCTGTCTGGGGAGAACTACGTTAGCGTCTCCTACCTCAAGCCTGTGCTAAAACTGTTCAACAGTTGCCTCTGGCAGCCAGAGGAAGGTGAGGGCACGCTCACAAGGAAAATCAAGAGTTCCACACTACAGTATCGCAACGACAAGTACGAAGATTTGCCATAGTTGAACTCCCTGATATGGCCTCACTGGTCGATCCCCGGGTTCAGGACAACATATATTGCAGATTGAGATTGAGAGCATCAAACAAAGAGCTGTTTTGGAGCTGAAGTCTCTGCTAGCTGAGGAAAGCACACATCCACCTGGCACAACTGTGTGCCAAGAAGAAAGTGAACCTGTGTCTAAAAAGGGCAAGAAAACACTTGCAAGCTTCTTCAAGAAGACAGCTGTCTGGCTCACAGTCAGAGGAGGACAACATCACAACTGAGCTGTCAAGATACTTGATGATGTCCCCTGACACAGACCCAGACCATGAGGCCAACTTCCCAAGACGGAGTAAGCTTGCTAAAAAAGTACCTGTGTCAGGGATTCCTAGGAGTGGTGGTTGGAGTCAGGCGCAGAGAAAAAGAGGGTAAGTATAACGTCTTTATTTCTCCGGCACAAAACGGTCACGCCAAAAACAGAGGGCGCGTCACAAAGTAGACCAGCCCAAAAACACAGGGCAAAACAGTCCGGAGAGAAATAAGGCGCCAGCCAGCACATCCAACAACAAACAGAGAAATAATCCCGCACAAACCTGGGCGGGCCTAACAGGCTTAAATAAACACAAATCAAGAAACAAAACAGGGAACAGGTGCAACCAATAAGACCGAACAAACAGAAAAGGAAAAAGGGATCAGCGGCGGCTAGTAGACCGGTGACGACGACCACCGAGCGCCGCCCGAACAGGCAGGGGAGCCACCTTCGATGGGATTCGTGACAACCTGTGCATCCCTGCTACAAGTGCCCCTTCGGTGTTCGTTTCCAGGAACTTGTGAACAAAGTAAAGGAAGATATTTTGTTTGACAGAATTTTACACTTTGATTTATTATTATGCAAATTCTTCTTAGGGATACATTTTTTTATTTGATTTGCATACAATGATGACAGCCTGGCAAGCAGTGTTGTTTTTTTGTCTTGCACAAATGGGCCTTGAGGCCTTGTATATTTTTTTTATTTTAATAAAGAAAATTCAATTAAGTATTATGTCTTGGCCTTTAATTTCTTTAGAAAAAAACAAGAAAAAGCGAGATATTGTGAATCGTCCAAACCCTTTTTATATATTTTACTTTTAGGCCATATCGCCCAGCCCTAATTGTGCATGGTGACATGACAACAAGCAGTTTTTATAAATGCTGTCCCATCAAGGACTAACTCAAAGACTAATGACCAAAGGGGTCCTTCTCCCTCACACACACAGTCAGTGTTAATAATAAATAGAAATACACACATACCAAAAATATAAAAACGCAACATGCAACAATTTCAAAGACCTAATCGAGTTACAGTTTATATAAGGAAATCTGTCAATTGAAATAAAATAATTAAGCCCTAATCTATGGATTTCACGTAACTGGGCAGGGGCCAGGCCCAGCAAATCAGAATGACAAAAAGGGCTTTATTACAGACACACACTCCTCAGTTTCATCAGCTGTCCGGGTGACTGGTCTAAGATGATCCCGCAGGTGAAGAAGCCGGATGTGGAGGTCCTCAGCTGGCGTGGTTACATGTGGTCTGCGGTTGAGGCCAGTTGGACGTTGGAGGCAGTTTATAGTAGAGAAATCAACATTTAAATCTCTGGCAACAGCTCTGGTGGACATTCTTGCAGTCAGCATGCCAATTGCACGCTCCCTCAAAACTTGAGACATCCGTGGCATTGTGTTGTGTGACAAAACTGCACATTTTAGAGGGGCCTTTTACTGTCCCCAGAACAATGTGCACCTGTGTAATGATCATGATGTTTAATCAGCTTCTTGATATGCCACACCTGTCAGGTGGATGGATTATCTTGGCAAAGGAGAAATGCTCACTAAAAAGGATGTAAACAAATTTGTTCACAATTTTAGAGAAATAAGCTTTTTGTGCGTATGGAACATCTCTGGGATCTTTTATTTCAACTCATGAAATATGGGACCAACACTTTACATGGTGCATTTTATATTTTTGTTATATTTTGGTCCCATGTTTCATGAGCTGAAATAAATGATCCCAGAGATGTTCCACATGCAAAAGCTAATTTCTCTCAAATGTTGTGCACAAATATGTTTACATACCTGTTAGTGAGCATTTTTCCTGCAGTTGTCACACAATGCCACAGAGGACTCAAGTTGAGGCAGCATAATTGAATGTTAATTTCTCTACCATAAGCCACTCTCCAAAATGTAGAGAATTTGCCAGTATGTACTAGAGGTCGACCGAATATGATTTTTCAACGCCGATACCAATACTGATTATTGGAGGGCCGAAAAAAGCCAGTACCGATTAATCGGCCGATTTTGTAAATGTATTTATTTGTAATAATGACAATTACAACAATACTGAATGAACACTTTTAGTTTAACTTAATATAATACATCAATAAAATCAATTTAGCCTCAAATAAATAATCAAGCATGTTCAATTTGGTTTAAATAATGCAAAAACAAAGTGTTGAAGAAAGTAAAAATGCAATATGTGCCATGTAAAAAAGCTAACGTTTAAGTTCCTTGCTCAGAACATGAGAACATATGAAAGCTGGTGGTTCCTTTTAACATGAGTCGTCAATATTCCTAGGTAAGAAGTTTTAGGTTGTAGTTATTATAGGAATTATAGGACTATTTCTCTCTATAGCATTTGTATTTCATATACCTTTGACTATTGGGTGTTCTTATAGGCACTTTAGTATTGCCAGTGTAACAGTATAGCTTCCGTCCCTCTCCTCGCCCCTACCTGGGCTCGAACCAGGAACACATCGACAACAGCTACCCTCGAAGCATCGTTACCCATCGCTCCACAAAAGCCGCGGCCCTTGCAGAGCTGTCACAAATAATGTCGTTGTGTTGAAGGGAGGACCAATACGCAGCGGGAATGTAGAGCTGTCACAAATAATGTCGTTGTGTTGAAGGGAGGACCAATACGCAGCGGGAATGTGGATACTCATCTCTTTTAATAAAACACGAGTAAAGCATCCACAGGAAATAAACAATACTCACGACACGAACAGTGTGGCAGGCTAAACAAAGCAGTGCTTACAAACAACTACCCACAACCACAAAGAAAAACACACACCTGTATATAGGACTCCCAATCAGAGGCAACTAGAAACACCTGCCTCCAATTGAGAGTCCAGCACCCAACCTACACATAGAAAACCTACCTAGAACCTAACACACAACACAAACCCTCTGCCACATCCTGACCAAAACTAATACAATTACTCCCTCTGCTGGTCAGGACGTGACAAGAGCGAGTGACGTCACCGATTGAAACACTATTGGCGCGCATTCCGCTAACTAGCTCGGGAGTTAAAAGGCTTGAAGTCATAAACAGCTCAATGCTTGAAGCACAGCGAAGAGCTGCTGGCAAACGCACAAAAGTGCTGTTTGAATGAATGCTTATGAGCCTGCTGCTGCCTACCACCGCTCGCTCAGTCAGACTGCTCTATCAAATATCAAATCATCTACTTAATTACAACATAATAACACACAGAAATACGAGCCTTAGGTCATTAATATGGTCAAATCCGGAAACTATCATTTTGAAAACAAAACGTTTATTCTTTCAGTGAAATACAGAACCGTTCCGTATTTTATCTAACGGGTGGCACCCATAAGTCTAAATATTCCTGTTACATTGCATTGCAAAGTGTTGAAGAAAGTAAAAATGCAAAAAAATTCATGACATCATTTCAATGTTATGTCATAATTACGTAAGATTCTGGCAAATTAGTTCGCAACGAGCCAGGCGGCTCAAACTGTTGCATATACCCTGACTCTGCGTGCAATGAACGCAAGAGAAGTGACACAATTTCCCCAGTGTAATATTGCCTGCTAAGCTGGATTTCTTTTAACTAGATATGCAGGTTTAATAAAATATACTTCTGTGTATTGATTTTAAGAAAGGCATTGATGTTTATGGTTAGGTACATTCGTGCAACGATTGTGATTTTTTTGCAAATGCGCTTTTGTTAAATCATCCCCCGTTTGGCGAAGTTGGCTGTTTTTGTTAGGAATAAATAGTTTTCACACAGTTCGCAACGAGCCAGGCGGTCCAAACTGCTGCATATACCCTGACTCTGTTGCACAGAACGCAAAAGTGACACAATTTCCCTAGTTAAAAGAAATTCATGTTAGCAGGCAATATTAACTAAATATGCAGGTTTAAAAATATATACTTGTGTATTGATTAAGAAAGGCGTTGATGTTTATGGTTAGGTACACATTGGTGCAACAACAGTGCTTTTTTCGCGAATGCGCTTATTAAATCACCCGTTTGGCGAAGTAGGCTATGATTCAATGATAAATTAACAGGCACCGCATCGATTATATGCAACGCAGGACAAGCTAGATAAACTAGTAATATCATCAACCATGTGTAGTTTACAGTTTTGTAAAGAGGAATGGTCAAAAAATTACTACAGAAAATGTTTGGTTGAGGTTATTGCTGCCAGAGGGTAAACCAGTTCACACTTTTCCCACCATACACTGTGAATGTTTACACGGTGTGTTCAATAAAGACATAGAAATGCATAATTGTTTGTGTTATTAGATGAAAATCAGATCAAATTGTATGCCCAATTTATGCAGAAATCCAGGTAATTCCAAAGGGTTCACATACTTTTTCTTGCAACTGTAGCCCAAAGATATTGCTTTTGTTTTGTTGAACTTGACATACTATAACAGGGGGATTATTAAATGTTTTACTCAGTGAACGTTATTTTTGCATATGTATCCTTGTGCACTTGATCGACGTCTACTATAGTGGTCATTATAATAGAGAAAAAAATGTAATGCCTGTTTGTTTCATTCTATTTCTACTTTAAGATGGATTTTTCCCCCCAAGTGCAATATTTAGATGTGTGTGGTCACAAGCATCTTATTATAAAGGCTATCAACGCTAACTGCAATATTAATGTATTGTTAGGATCACATTAACCACTTTATTTTACACACAGAGACTGATAATGTAGATCATATTATTTGGGGTTTAATTAGTACACAGTTAAAAACTGCATTTCAAGAAGGGATCCAGCCTAAGTAACTAGAATTTTGTATTTCTTTTTTATCCACCTAGCAGGGCCCCAAAAGGTGCCTCCGTGTGGATAGTGGTCAACTGCAACGGAGGATAAGGCAGGACAAACTTGCATTAGCGTACTGGGCGAGGTTGAAAGGGGGTTCAGAAGGATACGGCAACTGGGGAATGCTGGGAGCAAGTAGTTGGTAAGCAGAGGACATACAGGTGGACAATCGGGCAGAAGGTGGTAGAATATGGACTCGGGGGAGAGAGAGAGAGAGATAGGGCCAGCAATTGCATTGGAGAACGTTCCTCCATGGCAGTTTCCTAAACCAAGTGTAGATGTGGACATGATTGAGGGCAGGAGAGAATGGGATGAGACGGTGTGTGGAGAGATATATAGATAAAAATCGGTTTTATTTGTTTTTAAGGACATATACAGATGGTTCAAAGCATCCAGTCAGTGGAAGGGTGGGGACAAGGGTGTATATACCAGATTTCAATGTTAGAGTAGCGGTTAACTGATTGTGTGTCAGTGGTATTCATGAGCTCATCGGACTCTGGGGAAGGAGAATATAAAATCCTCTAGTATCCCTTTAAACCACTCAGTATGGAAAATGATTGTAACTTGCCATTTTCTTTTTGTTACAATTCATGCTGTCACAAGGAAACGAAATGGCAAACATGAGAAATGATGTCATTTTAGCATTTACATTTAGTTTTTAAATCTGTCAGTGTTGAACTGGTTAGTACCATGGCATGGAAATGAAATAAACACACTTTGCTATTTATTTTTCAAATTGGTAGGCATTATGCATACTCTATCATGAAAATGATAATTCAATATCTTTTTTGTATTTCAATTTGAATTGTCACAACAACAACAAAAAATCCATTTTGGAAAAGCCATTACAAACATGATATTAATTTATAGTTTGTTCATTTGCATTTCCAATTTAGTTTTGTCAGCTAAATGCCTAACGTTTGTAGCACCCAAAGTGGAGGAGGGTTGAATGCTCTGGACTTTAAAACCTCTAATATAATATTTAAGATTAAACGGATGCAAAACTATTTAAGAAATAAGGATTGCATTTGGAATATGAAATGCAATCCTTGCATTTGGAACCTCATGTACAAACACATTTTTTTCCCCTCATAGGTATACAATCTGGAATAATAAATACATAAAATACAAAAACAAGTCTTTGTTTTTCCAGAACTGGTTTGACAACATTATTTGGGTTAAACAATTATTGAATAATGACGGACAACTATATGATTATCCAGAATTTATTAGAACACACAATGTTACATTCACTCCTGAGGAGTATCACATTGTTGTTAGAGCTGTCCCTAAAGGTGCTATTCTTCTTTTAGGAGAATATAACAATACTCCAAGTGCAACTGTTGAGGATTTTGTAGCCTCAATACAATTAGAAGGAATTGACATTGTACACTATAAATGTAATAACATGTATATAAGGAAACTGTCAATATGTTACTATTCCCTCTGTTAAAATGTACTGGAATGCAGCCCGAGGACAAGTGAACTGGAACAAAGTTTTGTTGTTATCTGGTAAATATTGTATATCTAATAAAGGTGAAAGAAGTATCATACAAACTCATTCATAGAATCTACCCTGTAAAGACCTTTATTATACACAGATTTAAAATAGCTATTGATAACAAATGTGTATTTTGTGATTGTGACCCAGAGACTCTTGACCATTTATTTTTGGGACTGCTCTTATGTCAGAAGATTTTGGTGTGAGTTAGAGGATTTTATTTTAAACGAAACAACTATTAATGTTCATTTGAAAGACTCTGATATTATGTTTTATTTTGATCCAAATGATATGGACCCTGATTTAACTTTCATTGTTCATTTGTTTATCTTTCATGGAAGTTTATCTTTCTTCACATTATTTAAGATTTATTTTTGAAATGATCAGTAAATGTAAAAACAAAAAAAGCAATACGCACCACAAAAGTATTTAACAAATTGAAAATTAATCTTGATATGTAATACTGTTAGGTTTATGTACTCTGTAAATTTCAGTTTTTTTGTAATTGTTGGGTCAATAAAATAAAAAATGCCTAACGTTACATAGCTCAGGTTATGTAGGCCTACTTCTGTCAAGTCACTATTGTAAATATCAGGAATAAAAAGAGATGAAGTGCAAAATTAGCTCCCTGTTTTGACTGTAGTCATCAGTTTTACAGCGTGAACCACAGTGACTGGAACCACCAAAAGCAAATTTCGCTAACTAGCTACTAGAACTGGTTAGCAAGCTAGCTTTGGCTGGCCAACATTCAATCACACAACTGGATTAGCTAGCTGCTGCATGTTTTGCTAGCCTAACTGATAGCTAGTTAGCCGTCCAAAGACTACGTTTAGAAATGTGATGACTTGTAAGACATGTCTGTTATTTAACGGTCAATTTCAATGCATATAAGAAGTTAACCAGGGGTCCGACACTGACTAGCTACCGTTAGCTTAGGTCACTAGTTAGTACGCTAAAGTTATCATATCAGGCTTTTTTCTTCTTTTTTATCATATCAGGCTAATGTGTGGCAAACCAATGCTTGCTAGCAAACGTTTGGATAACTCGTTAGATAGTTAACTAGCTGCCGGGACTCTGCGGTTTTGATTAGAGCTTAGCTAGTAATTTACTAGCATTCATCAAACATCTTATAAACACTTGCGCTTAACTACGAACAACGCGACAGTGTGAATAGCAAGCAAGCTAACAAGCCACTTACAATTCCAGGCAAGTTGGCGTATTTGGGATCAGCCATTTTTAAGGATGCAATGACGAGGCCGGTGGTGGATGAGTAGACAAGATCGAAAAAATCTGCCAACGGTCTTTGAAATAGACCGTGTGGAAACGTTATTACTCCGTTATATAGCTAGCACCAACTGAATACACAAGCAGCAAACGATTCTTCGTCTATGGTATTATGGTGGTCCACAAACATACGTTAGAGGTGGATGCTGCCACCTACTGTACGGGTTAAGTATCCCTCTCATTTTCGACTGTTGCTATGGGCACATACAAACAACGGACGTAAGGGGTTCTACTTCCTCTGTACTTTTTTATTTGTATTTATTTCACCTTTATTTAACCAGGTAGGCCAGTTGAGAACAAGTTCTCATTTACAACTGCGACCTGGCCAAGATAAAGCAAAGCAGTGTGACAAAAAACAACAACACAGAGATACACATGGGATAAACAAAAGTACAGTCAATAACAATAGAAAAAAATCTATATACAGTGTGTGCAAATGGAGTAAGGAGGTAAGGCAATAAATAGGCCATAGTAGCGAAGTAATTACAATTTAGCAAATTAGCACTGGAGTGATAGATGTGCAGATGATGATGTGCAAGTACAAATACTGGTGTGCAAAAGAGCAAAACAAGTAAATAAAAACAACATGGGGATGAGGTAAGGAGTTGGATGGGCTATTTACAGATAGGCTGTGTACAGCTGCAGCGATCAGTGAGCTGCTCAGATAACTGATGCTTAAAGCTAGTGAGGGAGATATAAGTCTCCAACTTCAGCAATTATTGCAATTCGTTCCAGTCATTGGCAGCAGAGAACTGGAAGGAAAGGCGGCCAAACGAGGTGTTGGCTTTGGGGATGACCAGTGAGATATTCCTGCTGGAGCGTGTGCTATGGGTGGGTGTTGTTATGGTGACCAGTGAGCTGAGATAAGGCAGAGCTTTACCTAGCAAAGACTTATAGATGACCTGGAGCCAGTGGGTTTGGCGACGAATATGTAGCGAGGGCCAGCCGACGAGAGCATACAGGTCGCAGTGGTGGGTGGTATATGGGGCTTTGGTGACAAAACGGATGGCACTGTGATAGACTGCATCCAGTTTGCTGAGTAAAGTGTTGGAGTCTATTTTGTAAATGACATCGCCGAAGTCGAGGATCGGTAGAATAGTCAGTTTTACGAGGGTATGTTTGGCAGTGTGACTGAATGAGGCTTTGTTGTGAAATAGGAAGCCGATTCTAGATTTAATTTTGGATTGGAGATGCTTAATATGAGTCTGGAAGGAGAGTTTACAGTCTAACCAGACACCTAGGTATTTGTAGTTGTCCACATATTCTAAGTCAGAACTGTCCAGAGTAGTGATGCTAGTCGGGCGGGCCGGTGTGGGCAAGGATCGGTTGAAAAGCATGCATTTAGTTTTACTAGCGTTTAAGAGCAGTTGGAGGCCACGGAAGGAGTGTTGTATGGCATTGAAGCTCGTTTGGAGGTTTGTTAACACAGTGTCCAAAGAAGGGCCAGAAGTATACAGAATGGGGTCGTCTGCGTGGAAGTGGATCAAGGAATCACCCGCAGCAAGAGTGTCATCATTGATATATAGAGAGAAAAGAGTTGGCCCGAGAATTTAACCCTGTGGCACCACCATAGAGACTGCCAGAGGTCTGGACAACAGGCCCTCCGATTTGACGCACTGAACTCTATCTGAGAAGTAGTTGGTGAACCAGGCGGGGAAGTCATTTGAGAAACCAAGGCTGTCGAGTCTGCCGATAAGAATGCGGTGATTGACAGAGTCGAAAGCCTTGGTCAGGTCAATGAAGACGGCTGCACAGTACTGTCTTTTATCGATGGCAGTTATGATATCGTTTAGTACCTTGAGCGTGGCTGAGGTGCACAGCTCGGAAACCGGATTGCACAGCGAAGAAGGTACGGTGGGATTTGAAATGGTCAGTGATCTGTTTGTTAACTTGGCTTTCGAAGACTTTGGAAAGGCAGGGCAGGATGGATATAGGTCTGTAACAGTTTGGGTCTAGAATGTCACCCCCTTTGAAGAAGGGGATGACCGCGGCAGCTTTCCAATCTTTAGGAATCTCAGATGATACAAAAGAGAGTTTGAACAGACCAGTCATAGTGGTCGCAACAATGGCGGCGGAAATTGTTTGAAAGAGAGGGTCCAGATTGTCTAGTCCAGCTGATTTGTAGGGTCCAGGTTTTGCAGCTCTTTCAGAACATCTGCTATCTGGATTTGGGTGAAGGAGAAGCTGGGGAGGCTTGGGCAAGTAGATGCGGGGGGTGAGGAGCTGTTGGCAGGGGTTGGGGTAGCCAGGAGGAAAGCATGGCCAGCCGTAGAGAAATGCTTATTGAAATTCTTGATTATCGTGGATTTATCGGTGGCGACAGTATTTCCTAGCCTCAGTGCAGTGGGCAGCTGGGAGGAGGTGCTCTTATTCTCCATGGACTTTACAGTGTCCCAGAACATTTTTGAGTTAGAGCAGCAGGATGCACATTTCTGTTTGAAAGAGCTAGCCTTTGCTTTCCTAACTGACTGCGTGTATTGGTTCCTGACTTCCCTGAAAAGTTGCATATCGCGGGGACTATTTGATGCTAGTGCAGTACACCACAGGATGTTTTTGTGCTGGTCGAGGGCAGTCAGGTCTGGAGTGAACCAAGGGCTATATCTGTTCTTAGTTCTACATTTTTTGAAAGGGGCATGCTTATTTAAGATGGTGAGGAAAATACTTTCAAAGAACAACCATGCATCCTCTACTGACGGGATGAGGTCAATATCCTTCCAGGATACCTGGACCAGGTCGATTAGAAAGGCCTGTTCGCAGAAGTGTTTTAGGGAGCGTTTGACAGTGATGAGGGGTGGTTGTTTGACCGCGGACCCATAACCGATGCAGGCAATGCTGATCGCTGAGATCCTGACTGAAAACAGCAGAGGTGTATTTGGAGGGCAAGTTGGTCAGGATAATATCTATGAGGGTGCCCATGTTTACAGATTTAGGGTTGTACCTGGTGGGTTCCTTGATAATTTGTGTGAGATTGAGGGCATCTAGCTTAGATTGTAGGATGGCCGGGGTGTTAAGCATATCCCAGTTTAGGTCACCTAGCAGAACGAACTCTGAAGCTAGATGGGGGGCAATCAATTCACATATGGTGTCCAGGGCACAGCTGGGAGCTGAGGGGGGTCTATAACAGGCAGCAACAGTGAGAGACTTATTTCTGGAGAGATTAATTTTTAAAATTAGAAGCTCAAACTGTTTGAGCATAGACCTGGAAGTATGACAGAACTTCCCTACTGTAGTGCGCCAGCTCCTTTCCCAGCATTTGCAAAACATTTCGATGGAGTAAATGATGGAGTAAATGATTCGAAGGAGTCAAATTATAGAGTATAAAAGTAAAGTATAAGTGTTAGTGAATAAGTGCAATTATATATTTAAATATTTATATATTTACTTCATTCAAGTTTGCTAACGTTAGCTACTCGTTGTGTCAGAGTTAGCTAGATACACTATATATACTGTAATGAAACAGGCAGGGAGCAGGCCTCGAACACTCAACCTTCTAGCCCGAAGTCCAGTGTGCCATCGACTGTGCATGCATACACTCTCCATAGACAGACATTGGCAGTAGAATGGCCTTGCTGAATCGCTCAGTGACATTAAAAATGGCACCGTCATAGGATGCCACATTTCCAACAAGTCAGTTCTCCAAATTTCCGCCCTGCTAGAGCTGCTCCTGTCAATTTTAAGTGCTGTTATTGTGAAGTGGAAACGTCTAGGAGCAACAATCGCTCAGCCGCTAAGTGGTAAGCCAAACAAGTTCACAGAACGGGAATGCCGAGTGCTGAAGCACGTAGCAGGTTAAATTCATCTGTCCTCGGTTGCGACACTGACTACAAAGTTCCAAACTGGCTCTGGAAACATCTTCAGCATAATAACTGTTTGTCGGGAGCTTCATGAAATGTGTTTCCATGGCCGAGCAGCCGCACACAAGCCTAAGACCACCATGCAAAATGCCAAGCGTCAGCTAGAGTTGTGTAAAGCTCGCCGCCATTGGAATCTGGAGCAGTGAAAAAACGTTCTCAGGAGTCCGATGGACAAATCTGGGTTTGGCGGATGCCAGGAAAATGTTACCCGCCCCAATGCATAGTGCCAACCATAAAGTTTGGTGGAGGAGGAATAATAATGGTCTGGAGCTGTTTTTCATGGTTCAGGCTAGGCCCCTTAGTTCCAGTGAAGGGAAATCTTAACGCTACAGCATACAGTACAATGACATTCTAGACGATTCTGTGCTTCCAACTTTGTAGCAACAGTTTGGGGAAGACCCTTTCCTGTTTCAGCATGTTTGACAAGCAGGTGTCCACATACCTCTGGTCATGTAGTGCATCCCAGCTTCACATGTGAAAGGAGCAGGGTTTCCGTTAGCCGGCAGTTGCTTTTTATTTCTGTGCAGCAAGTCTGGCATTTTATCTTAAGGTCCACTATTCCCTCTATGGCATTAAAATGTACTGTTGCTGTTGTTGACTAAGGTTGATAGTTGGTTGTTCCACAACCACAGCAGGGAACTGTTCATTCACACCAGTAGGGAAGTAGTCAATGCCATTTGTGTGAGAAGGGCCTCCGAATTGTGCTCCCTGTATGGATCTTCACCGAACACATTGTTGATAGCTGTGTTGTCTGCCCACATATTGGTTAGCATGACATCTGTCCATATCTGTATGGTGATTCCAGGCCTCTCGAAACAAATCCATCAGGTCTGAATTTCTGGGGGATATACAAGTTGCAGGGATATTTTGTGGATGTCATTTGAAGGATCTAGGATGCCAGTGTCCTTAAGACTGGTAGAAGTAATGCAACACATGCAGAAACACATCCCTCCAAAGGCGCTTTATCCTCTGGTTGTGCACAGATAAATGTGACTTCTGTGCTCAACATCTTGAACAAGATTCCTAATCAAGCCAACTTGAGTGTTCTTACTTCCATGGTCAGACCAAATCCCGGATGGGAGTCCATCGAGGCATGTTGCCTTTAAGAACTGCGTCAGTACAGTGGAGGCTAGGTTGTTTGTATTGCAGCAAGGTATGTAATCAGAGGAGAGCTGCCATCTATGGCTCCATGAATGGGTAAGCCCCATCTGTAAAGGACAAACATAAAGAAAACAGGGGGAGGGGAAGGGAGGCTGTTAGATCAGGCATGGTACCTTAAATGTATAGCCGAGATTCCTGGTAAATTGATGTAAGTGCATTAAAATAAAATAGTTCAAACACCAGGTTATGGACCAGACCAAGTTTGATTCAGGTTTATGGTTAACTAGGCCTATGCTGTTTTATGCAGTTCAAAGTTAAACACAATGAAGGGTGAAAACATGTTTCAAAGAAACAGAATAATTTAGCTGAAGAGACGCATGTTCCCATCCATATGCCATAGACTATTAGGATAAGGAACATGGTATGTTCATCTGGCCATGGTCAAGCTCCATCTATGTGCTGTGGCCACTGGGTAAATCAGATTCAATATCCCTCGCACTCTCTGTCTTGTAACCACAAATCCATCTGCTTGCAACAATGCTCTCATCATCTCAAAGTACAGTCACAAATAGGTTATTTATATTACATACATGAAAGAATTCTGCATAGGCTTTCCACATGACAGAATAGTTTTCTAAACACACACACCCACCCACACACACACATTAGGCCTACAGCCCTAGTCAAAAAGAGGTTGACATTACAGCATTTCCTGATCTAGGATACAGTGTGTGGAGTCTTCTTACATGCTGTTCCAACACCTCATCTGTTAACTTCTCTAGGGTATGTGGGACGGTAGCGTCCCACCTCACCAACAGCCAGTGAAATAGCAGAGCTCCAAATTCAAAACAACAAAAATCTCATAATTCAAATTTCTCACACATACAAGTATTATATACACCATTTTAAAGATAATCTTCTCATTAATCCAACCACACTGTCCGATTTCAAAAAGGCTTTACGGCGAAAGCATAGCATTAGATTATGTTAGGACAGCACCTAGACAAGAAAAACCACGCAGCCATTTTCCAAGCAAGGAGATGCGTCACAAAAACCAGAAATACAGCTAAAATGAATCACAAACCTTTGATGATCTTCATCAGATGGCACTCATAGGACTTCATGTTACACAATACATGTATGTTTTGCTCGATAAAGTTCATATTTATATCCAAAAACCCCATTTTACATTGGCGTGTAATGTTCAGAAATGTTTTGCTTCCCAAAACTTCCGGTGAATGATCACATCAATTTACAGAAATACTCATCATAAACATTGATAAAATATACAACTGTTATTCAAAGAATTATCGATACACTTCTCCTTAATGCAATCGCTGTGTCAGATTTCAAAAAAGCTTTACAGCAAAAGCACACTTTGCAATAATCTGAGTACAGCGCTCGGTCACAAAACCAAACCCGCCATTTTGTGGAGTCAACAAAACTCAGAAATAGCATTATAAATATTCACTTACCTTTGATGATCTTCATCGGAATGCACTCAGCTCCCGCGAACAAAATGTTCATTTGTTTCGATAAAGTCCATCCTTTCTGTCCAAATACCTCCATTTTGTTCGCGCGTTCAGTCAAGTAATCCAAATCCACTGTGGCATGCTGACTGCAGGAATGTCCACCAGAGCTGTTGCCAGAGAATTGAATTAGAGAATTTGGCAATACGTACAACCGGCCTCATAACCGCAGACCACGTGCATGGCATTGTGTGTGCGAGCAGTTTTCTGATGTCAACATTGTGAACATAGTCCCCCATGGTGGTGGTGGGGTTATGGTATGGACAGGCATAAGCTACAACAAACACAATTGCATTTTATTGATGGCAATTTTAATGCACACAAATATAGTGACAAGATCCTGAGGCCCATTGTGAGGCCAATTTTATTTAAGGTATCTGTATTCCCAGCCATGTGAAATCCATAGATTAGGGCCTAATGAATATATTTAACTTGACTGACTTCCGCATATGAACTGTAACTCAGAAAAATCTATGAATTTTTTAGCATGTTGAATTTATATTTGAGTTCAGTGTTCATTGAGAATTGTTTTATATGACAATTACATATTATGGTTACTGTAAAATTAGTTTTCACCTTCAATTCTTGCACATTTTCTCAGAAAAAGTACATTTCAACACTGTCTGCTCAGGCACATTTGTGAATTGCTAAACTTGGAACCAATCAACAATCCCATACATACCCCTCATGTATACACGGGAACTGCAATCCACTGTTGGTTAAAGGCTTGTAAGTAAGCATTTCACGGTAAAGTCTACACTTTTTTATATTCGGCGCATGTGACAAATAAGGTTTGATTTGAATGCAGCCCAGATGTAAA
Source organism: Salmo trutta (assembly GCF_901001165.1). NCBI lineage: Eukaryota > Metazoa > Chordata > Actinopteri > Salmoniformes > Salmonidae > Salmo > Salmo trutta. The sequence goes on from NC_042972.1 coordinate 56,354,679, forward strand.
CACGGCCTTACATGAAAGTGTGATCCGCTGTCAGTGTGTTAAGAGGAAATAACGGTTGCTCCCAAAGACTGAAGATAAATATCTGTTTGAGGGCACTTGAAATATGCAGCATGCAATACGACTTGTCTTGATCATATGAAGAGGTAACTCTGTTGACCATTTAGCCAATTTATTTGAAAGCTAGACATTGTTACAGTTGACCAGCCTAGGCCGCTAATACTGTAACTGTCAATGTGTCTGCTCAGGAAGCTAGTGTTTCATTAGCCATCTGTCAGTGAATTCAATTTTGAATCATCAACTCATCCTTGACCGCTGGCTACGTCCCTTCCGTCTTCAAGAGAGCGAGAGTTGGACCCCTTCTGAAAATACCTACACTCGATCCCTCCCATGTCAACAACTACAGACCAGTATCCCTTCTTTCTTTTCTCTCCAAAACTCTTGAACGTGCCGTCCTTGGCCAGCTCTCCTGCTATCGCTCTCAGAATGACCTTCTTGATCCTAATCAGTCAGGTTTCAAGACTGGGCATTCAACTGAGACTGCTCTTCTCTGTGTCACGGAGGCTCTCCGCACTGCTAAAGCTAACTCTCTCTCCTCTGCTCTCATCCTTCTAGACCTATCTGCTGCCTTTGATACTGTGAACCATCAGATCCTCCTCTCCACCCTCTCCGAGTTGGGCATCTCCGGCGCGGCCCACGCTTGGATTGCGTCCTACCTGACAGGTCGCTCCTACCAGGTGGCGTGGCGAGAATCTGTCTCCGCACCACGCGCTCTCACCACTGGTGTCCCCCAGGGCTCTGTTCTAGGCCCTCTCCTATTCTCGCTATACACCAAGTCACTTGGCTCTGTCATATCCTCACATGGTCTCTCCTATCATTGCTATGCAGACGACACACAATTCATCTTCTCCTTTCCCCCTTCTGATAACCAGGCGGCGAATCGCATCTCTGCATGTCTGGCAGACATATCAGTGTGGATGACGGATCACCACCTCAAGCTGAACCTCGGCAAGACGGAGCTGCTCTTCCTCCCGGGGAGGGACTGCCCGTTCCATGATCTCGCCATCACGGTTGACAACTCCCTTGTGTCCTCCTCCCAGAGTGCTAAGAACCTTGGCGTGATCCTGGACAACACCCTGTCGTTCTCCACTAACATCAAGGCGGTGACCCGATCCTGTAGGTTCATGCTCTACAACATTCGCAGAGTACAACCCTGCCTCACACAGGAAGCGACGCAGGTCCTAATCCAGGCACTTGTCATCTCCCGTCTGGATTACTGCAACTCGCTGTTGGCTGGGCTCCCTGCCTGTGCCATTAAACCCCTACAACTCATCCAGAACGCCGCAGCCCGTCTGGTGTTCAACCTTCCCAAGTTCTCTCACGTCACCCCGCTCCTCCGCTCTCTCCACTGGCTTCCAGTTGAAGCTCGCATCCGCTACAAGACCATGGTGCTTGCCTACGGAGCTGTGAGGGGAACGGCACCTCCATACCTTCAGGCTCTGATCAGGCCCTACACCCAAACAAGGGCACTGCGTTCATCCACCTCTGGCCTGCTGGCCCCCCTACCTCTGAGGAAGCACGGTTCCCGCTCAGCCCAGTCCAAACTGTTCGCTGCTCTGGCACCCCAATGGTGGAACAAGCTCCCTCACGACGCCAGGACAGCGGAGTCAATCACCACCTTACGGAGACACCTGAAACCCCGCCTCTTTAAGGAATGCCTGGGATAGGATAAAGTAATCCTTCTAACCCCCCCCCCCCCCTTAAAAGATTTAGATGCACTATTGTAAAGTGGTTGTTCCACTGGATATCATAAGGTGAATGCACCAATTTGTAAGTCGCTCTGGATAAGAGTGTCTGCTAAATGACTTAAATGTAAATGTAATGTAAATGAATCAGGTTTTGACATGATTGTCTCATTTCAAGTAACTAGCTGCAGGCTTAAATAAACATTCAATCATATAATTTGCATAGAAACTCAGATAAAAGCATGTAGATAGAAAAGGTGTCATGTATACTTGTATGGAAGTTTAAAAAATGACAGCTCTATATGCATATTAGCAAATACATATGGCAAAGCCTATACATGTCACTCCCTGGTGAATGAATCATCCCATGCTAGGTTGATCGCTGTGATCAGTTAAATAAAGGTTAAATACAGTTTTAAAAATAAGGACACATGAGCGCTGAATAGATCATGTGAGACAAAAGTGAGAGACAAGAATTAATTAAATAAATAATCACAGCAAAAGATTGTAGTTTGTGAGCTAGAAAATGAACCTCATGACAGTCTGAGGCAGGGTGCTCTGCAATCATCCTACTCCAACTATTGACAGGGATAAGTGCATTTCTTATGTTTCAGTGTGAATGAAATTAGTGGGTCCTGCCTTGATGACTGTATAAGTTTTACAATACTTGTCCTATAGATTTGTGTAGTCTTAAATTATTACTTGGAATAAACTGAAACGCTACTTGTCCTGGAATGACATGCTAACCAGTGATAAAGCTATCTTCTCCGGCTAGCTAGCAACAGATCTACTTATTGTAACTAGCTAACTAGCAACCTAGCTACATAACTAAGTTGCTGTGTTCTAAGTTGGGAGTCATACTAAAGCTTGCATTGATGGTATCACATTTCTATAACTGAATAGTTAGATCATTAATAAATACAAAAGCTGTCTACTACCTTAGGTATCGATAATGAGATTGGTAAATGTGATCAGCAGATTGAGTACCATCGATAGTATACAAGTTTTGATTGATTTACAGTTTAGAACTCGTGTTTGTCTGTCCAGCTAGCAAACAATAAAGTAAATATTTTGAAAACATTTGCAAGAATTGACATTTCGAACAAACTGTGTTCAAAATGTGTTCAGAAGAAATAAATATACACAATATTTTTTTTAAAGCAGCCCCTCCCTCAACAGGGATTGATCACCTCGAAAACTAAAGCAGATTCAGTGCCTTCAGAAAGTATTCATACCCTTTAACTTATTCCATATTTTGTTGTTACAGCCTGAATTCAAAATGGATAAAACAATATACAGTCCAAAGTTTGGACACACCTACTCATTCAAGGGTTTTTCTTTCTTTTTACTATTTTCTACATTGTAGAATAATAGTGAAGACATCAAAACTATGAAATAACACATATGGAATCACCCTTTAGTTTTCTCATGAAATGATTCTACATATTTAAAAAATATAACTTAAAATTCAATAGCTCCTTGAGCACATGACCTAGGCACCTCAAACCAACTTTATATTGTTCAGCGGGGAGGGACACACATTGCACCGCCTTTTTATTTTTGTACTGTCTCTATGCACACTCACAGGACTATACACACTCATGCTAACTGATAATCCAACACACACATAACAAGCACATATATTTATACTGCTGCTACTCTTTTTATCATATATCCTGATGCCTAGTCACCTTACCACTTACTTATCTACCTCTATCACTCCATTATCCCTGCACATTGTAAATATGTTAATGGAACTGACTATATTCAGTGCCTTCAGAAAGTATTCAGACCCCTTGATTTCTTCCCACATTTTGTTACGTTACAGCCTTATTTGGAAATTGATTAAATTGTTTTTCCCTCATCAATCTACACACACAATACCCCATAATAACAAAGCAAAAACGGATTTATAGAAATTGTTGCTAATTTATTAAAAATAGAAAAAGGAAATATAACATTTACATAAGTATTCAGACCATTTACTCAGTACTTTGTTGAAGCACCTTTGGCAGCAATTACAGCCTTGAGACTTCTTGGGTATGACGCTACAAGCATTGCACACGTGTATTTAGCGAGTTTCTCCCATTCTTCTCTGCAAATCCTCTCAAGCTCTGTCAGGTTGGATGGGGAGCGTTGCAGTACAGCTATTTTCAGGTCTCTCCAGAGATGTTCGATCGGGTTCAAGTCCGGGCTCTTGCTGGGCCACTCAAGGACCTTCAGAGGCTTGTCCCGAAGTCACTACTGCGTTGTCTTGCCTGTGTGCTTAGGGTTGTTGTCCTGTTGGAAGGTGAACCTTCGCCCCAGTCTGAGGTCCTGAGTGCTCTTGAGCAGGTTTTCATCAAGGATCTCTATGTACTTTGCGCTGTTCATCTTTGCCTCGATCCTGACTAGTTTCCCAGTCCCTGCCACTAAAAAACATCCTCACAGCATGATTCTGCCACCACCATGCTTCACCGTAGGGATGGTGCCAGGTTTCCTCCAGACGTGATGCTTGGCATTCAGGCCAAAGAGTTCCAGCTTGGTTTCATCATACCAGAGGATCTTGTTTCTCATGTTAAGAGTCTTTAGGTGCCCTTTGGCAAACTCAAAGCGGGATGTCATGTGCCTTTTACTGAGGAGTGGCTTCCGTCTGGACACTCTACCATAAAGGCCTGATTGGTGTAGTGCTGCAGAGATGGTTGTCCTTCAGGAAGGTTCTCCCATCTCCACAGAGGAACTCTATAGCTCTGTCAGAGTGACCATCAGGATTTTGGTCACCTTCCTGACCAAGGCTCTTCTCCCTGATTGTTCACTTTGGCTGGGCGGCCAGCTCTAGGAAGAGTCTTGGTGGTTTCAAACATCTTCCATTTAAGAATGATTGGGTGGTAAACAGAAGATAGCCCTATTTTGTAAAAGACCAAGTCCATATTATGGCAAGAACAGCTCAAATAAGTAAAGAGAAACTACAGTCCATCATTACTTTAAAACATGAAGGTCAGTCAATCCAGAACATTTCAAGAACTTTGAAAGTTTCTTCAAGTGCAGCCGCAAAAACCATCAAGCGCTATGATGAAACTAGCTCTCATGAGGACTGCCGCAGGAAAAAACACAGAGTCACCTCTACTGCAGAGGATAAGTTCAGCAGAGTCACCAGCCTCAGAAATTGCAGCCCAAATAAATGCTTCACAGAGTTCAAGTAACAAACACATCTCAGCAGCATAGCACCCTGCATCCCACTGCTGGCTTGCTTCTGAAGCTAAGCAGGGTTGGTTCTGGTCAGTCCCTGTATGGGAGACCAGATGCTGCTGGAAGTGGTGTTGTATTGCCAGTAGGAGGCAAATATCCCAATGCTCCACACTGCCCTGTGTAGGATGTCATCTTTCAGATGGGATGCTAAATGGGTGTCTGTGGTCAAGAAAGATCCCATGACACTTATTGTAAGAGTAGGGGTGTTAACCCTGGTGTCCTGGCCTTCATACTGTCATAGCCACCTAATCATCCCCAGTTTACAATTGGCTCAGTCATCCCCTCTCCCCTGTAACTATTCCCCAGGTTGTTGCTGTAAATGAGAATGTGTTCTCAGTCTACACACCTGGATAAATAAAAAAACATCAACTGTTCAGAGGAGACTGTGTCAGTCAGGCCTTCATGGTTGAATTGCTGCAAAGAAACAACTAATAAATGACACCAAGAAGAGAATTGCTTGGGCCAAGAAATGAGCATTAGACCAGTCCAAAATTAATATTTTTGGTTCCAACCGCCGTGTCTTTGTGAAACGCAGACTAGATGAACGGATGATCTCCGCAAGTGTGGTTCCCACTGTGAAGCATGGAGGAGGAAGTGTGATGGTGTGGAGGTGCTTTGCTGCTGACACCGTCGGTGATTTATTTAGAATTCAAGGCACACTTAACCAGCATGGCTACCACAGCATTCTGCAGCAATACGCAATCCCATCTGGTTTGCGCTTAGTTGGACTATCATTTGTTTTTCAACAAGACAATGACCCAACACACCTCCAGGCAGTGTAGGGGCTATTTGACTAAGAAGGAGAGTGATGGAGTGCTGCATCAGATGACCTGGCCTCCACAATCACCCAACCTCAACCCAATTGAGATCATTTGGGATGATTTGGTCCACAGAGTGAAGGAAAAGCAGCCAACAAGTGCTCAGCATATCTGGGAACACCTTCAAGACTTTTGGAAAAGCATTTCAGGTGAAGCTGGTTGAGAGAATGCCAAGATTGTGCAAAGCTGTCATCAAGGCAAAGGGTAGCTACTGTCAGAATAATTCTATAGGAAGAGAGACTGTAGATTCTTTCAAAAAACAATTTTATAAGATTTTAAAATATGAAGCAATCAATAACAACCACTCAGTCAGTGCATCATTAGGAAAGTCCAACGAACAGAGTTGTCTCTCTCCTCTTACAGAAAAAGTACAACCTATGTTGTCTACGTGGCAGTTTTGCAGATAGATTGAAACAGGGACGGAACATGGTGTGTAAAAGCTGATTTAGCATGTCTGTGCAGATTAAGTTAGCTGACATGTCTGTTCCTTCCTGCATATTTCCTGTATATTGTTAAAACAGGATGTCACATACTGCAGTCACACCCCAAACAGCTATTTTCTGTATGCCCAGACTTATGACTAAGTCAAATGACAAGCCTGTATCAGTAAAAATACTAACATATAACAATTATCTTAAGTTAAACAGCATAGTATGTCTAATCAAACAGTATAGTATGTAAATAATATTACATTTTCACCACACTACTTTGAAGAATCTAAAATCTAAAATATCTTTTGATTTGTTTAACACTTTTTTGGTAGCTACATGATTCCATGTGTTATTTCATAGTTTTGATGTCTTCACTATTATTCTACAATGTAGAAAATAGTCAAATAAAGAAAAATCCTTGAATGAGTAGGTGTGTCTGAACTTTTTTATATATATATATACACACACTGAACAAAAATATAAATGCAACATGCAACAATTTCTAAGATTTTACTGATTTATAGTTCCTATCAATTGAAATTAATTCATACGGCCGTAATCTATTGATTTCGCATGACTGGGAATACAGATATATATCTGTTGGTCACAGATACCTTAAAAAAGGTAGGGGCGTGGATAAAAAAATAACAGTATCTGGTGTAACCACCATTTGCCAAGTGCAGCGCGACACCTCTCCTTCACATAGAGATGATCAGGCTGTTGATTGTGGCCTGTGGAATGTTGTCCAACTCCTCTTCAATGGCTGTGCGAAGATGCTGGATATTGGCTTGAACACGCTGTCGTAGACATCGATTCAGAGCATGTCAAACATGCTCAATGGGTGACATGTCTGATGAGTATGCAGGCCACTGTGACATTTTCAGCTTCCAGATCCTTGCGACATGGTGACGTCCATTATCATGCTGAAACATGAGGTGATGGCGGCAGATGAATGGCACGATAATGGGCCTCAGGATCTCGTCACGGTATCGCCGTGCATTCACATTTCCATTGATAAAATGCAGTTGTGTTTGTTGTCCGTATCTTATGCCTGCCCATACCCTAACCCCACCACCACCATGAGGCACTCTGTTCACAACGTTGATATCAGCAAACCGCTCGCCCATACGACACCATACACGCTGTCTGTCATCTGCCCAGTATAGTTGAAACCGGTTTTCATCTGTGAAGAGCACACTTCAGTGTGCCAGTGGCCATCGAAGGTTAGCATTTTCCCACTAAAGTCAGTTACAATGTCAAACTGCAGTCAGGTCAAGACCCTGGTGAGGACGACGAGCACAAAGATGAGCTTCCCTGAGACAGTTTCTGACAGTTTGTGCAGAAATGATTTGATTGTGCAAACCCACATTTTCATCAGCTGTCCGTGTGGCTGGGCTCAGACGATCCCGCTGGTGAAGACGCCGGATGTGGAGGTCCTGGGCTGGCATGGTTACACATGGTCTGCGGTTGTGAGGCCGGTTGGACGTACTGACAAATTCTCTAAAACAATGTTGGAGGCATTTTATGGTAGAGAAATTAACATTCAATTCTCTGGCAACAACTCTGGTGGACATTTCTGCAGTCAGCTTGTCAATTGCACACACCCTCAAAACTTAAGACATCAGTGGCATTGTGTTGTGTCACAAAACTGCACATTTTAGAATGGCCTTTTATTGCCCGCAGCACAAGATGCACCTGTGTAATGATCATGATATTTAATCAGCTTTTTGATATGCCACACCTGTCAGGTGGAGTATTATCTCGGCAGAAGAGAAATGCTCTATAACAGGCATGTAAACACATTTGTGCATACAACTTGAGAGAAATAAGATTTGTATGTGTACGGAAGATTTCTGGGATCTTTCATTTCAGCTCATGAAACATGGGACCAACACTTTACATGTTGGGTTTATATTTTTGCTCAGTGTATATATAAACATGTTGGTAGCATTTTATGAGAAAACCAACGGGTGCTCAACATGTCTCTCTATGTAAGGCATAATGGACAATTGAAATTAGGTTGTTAAGTCGTGGTTGAAGAGCTTTTGAAATGGGAATATTGTGATCATGCACTTTGTTGACGGTCCCTAACTAGTTGCATTGACTGTGTGTCAGACTGCCTACGCCATTTCCATGTGATAATGAAACTCGGGTCGAAATCGGGAAAATAAGACCTTTGCAATGTTGTACACTTTTTTTCCTTCGTAAAGAGCCTAACCTAAGGTATTTAGCTCAAAACATTCTCGAGCTATTGAAGTTTGTATTTCCGAATGTCTGGCGAATATCGAAACTCAAACCTACTTTTCCACGGTCCTAATAAACCAGGGCTCTCCAACCCTGTTCCTGGAGAGCTACCGTCCTGTAGGTTTTCGCTCCAAACCCAATCTAGCGCACCTGATTCTAATAATTAGCTGGTTGATACACTGAATTTTACAACCGGTTTGGAGTGAAAACCCACAGAACGGTAGCTCTCCAGGAACAGGGTTGGAGAACCCTGGATTAGGGAATGTAATCCTAAAAGCATGTTTTTATGAAATGGACAATTGGAATAAGGTACAACATATTGGGAATCAAAACGTTTGTTAGGCTAAGTATAGCCTATTCCAGGCCTACTAGTCTAGATGTGAGTCGATTTAAATAAATAGCATATCCATCTCTTTCAATCACTCTAAATATCACATACAGGCCTATTAAATGTCAAATGAATTGTAAAAAAAAAAAAAATGGGGCAATGGTCGCATGATGGGGCTGTTAGACAAAATATAACACCGGATTTGGTCGATAGGCAACCGCTCTATCGTCAGTGGTGCTGATGAGAGTGATGCGAGTAGGCTACCACTTTAACGTTGGCTTGGATCCGTGCAGACCACGCCCGGTGCTAAAGACGAGACCTGCCGCTGATGCTAAGCGTTCGGCATATGCACGCTTCAAAAATCTCTTCTCTTGCATCTCTCTCACTACAACAGCTGACCGTCTGGAGCCGGAGCCGCTTGGAATACTCTTAACATTTAAATTATAACGGACTGCATGGACATACTATTATAAAAATGTTGGCCTATTCAAGTATATTTATTTGTTCGTGTGCTATTTGAAGACAGCAAACTCTCCGAGATGTACATAACCATTTTGTTTTAAATCGAAATTGGCCTTAAGCAAAAAGCAGAAAATTCCTGCCAACTCTCAGTTTGTCCATTGCAAAAAAAAAAGAGATTGTCGACATCAATAGGGTTTATGTTAGATTAAATAGTCTAAGGCAAAAAGTAACTTGGTTTCAAAAATATATATTTTGCTTTTCGGAGGCACATCAGATTCCTTTCTCACAATGGCCGATGCTAGCGCAGAATGTAACATCAAAGTGCTATGTCGCTTCCGTCCTCTGAATCAGTCCGAAATTATCCGTGGAGACAAATTCATCCCCTTGTTCCAAGGAGATGACACCGTCAGCATCGCGGTAAGTTGTTATTTCTGCTCATTCTTCTTTTGACAGATTTGTTGCCATTCATTTTAGTGATGATGATTATGATGCATCATCCAAAAAGGTGACGCAGGGGTTAGGCCTACACAGTGTCTTTACAAACCATTATGCTACAAACATTGTCACCCTCTGACTATTGGTCAAGTCTGGACACAGTTTCCCTGAAGTTCAGGCTTGTTGTATTGCCAGTAACTGATTTGATGAAACCATACAGACAGTAATTGCCATCCTCCTCCTCCAGTCCTCCTTGTCATCATCAAGTTCTCACATCACTTTCAAGAGTTGCTGGCTGTAGCCTATAGCCTACATTCAGTCAGATATACAATGCAGTTCATTAATTAGTGTTGCAGCATCGGTTTTCCGGAATAATAGTCAATTCACTTATTGCATCGATTCAAACCATTCAGGTAGTGGTAGACCCTAGTATACCATAATAGGCTGTATGTATGTATAATTTCTGATCAGCCAACAAGGTTTAACCTATCGATTATTGGGAAAGAGCTCATTGTATGACCTGTGAGACAATAGCCCACTGGGCACAGACATCAGTTGAATGTCTAGTTTTGATTTACAATTGGTTGAGTTGTCAACTAACGTGAATTCAACGTTAAATTAACAAAAAATGTCACCATGTCATTGGATTTAGGTCAATCAGTTTTCCACGTTCTTTCAGCGTCATCACATAGATTTTTTTTGTGTCGAAATGACATGAAAACAAGTTGGTTCAACCAGTTTTTGCACAGTGGGATAGATCTGTCATCTCAAATAACACAGATCACTTAGCATGTCTTTATAGGGCTGTGGTGATCAATGGTGATCAGTTTCAGAAAGGACATCCAATGGGCTTGACATTTTCAAAGGCTACGTCCCAAATGGCACTCTATTCACTATATAGTGTCCCATGGGCCCTGGTCAAAAGTAGTACATTAAAGATGCACTATGCAGAAATCGCTCCACCATTTCCTGGTTGCTAAAATTTGAGTAGTTTGCCTAATTTCAGTTTATGTGACAAAACAGACAAGTAGAGTGTTGATAATCATTGTACCATAACCAAAAATATTGTATTTTAAGCTGTTTGAAGCTGGTGTACAAAACCCGAAAATAAAAGACAACATTTAAGCATGAGAAACATAGAAATAGCGCACGTAGAACATATCAACTGCGTCTTAGACTTGCTTTCAATGAGAATGTCAGATTTATAACTCACATTTCTATATGAATTTGGTCGGGTCACCCAAAAAGTTACATGTTGCAGCTTTAAAAGGGAATAAGATGCATTTGGGATGCAACCCAGGCCATAAATATCAGACGGACTGTTATATCAGACGGACTTACTGATCACTTCATCAAAATCTCATCTGGCTGGGGTTGGACTAATTGGCCTGGATTGATCTGATATCGACTGGTATGTCCCATGTCATTAATAACATGTAGAAATTTTTGATCATATCTAAACTGTGTTTTGTTTTGGAGTTTGATAAAAAAAAGGAGTGAAAAAGAAGAGAAGAAACTGTGATTCATCCATAAAGAGCGTCCGACTGGCCGGAGACTTTAATGCAGGGAAACTTAAATCAGTTCTACCAAATCTCTATCAACATGTTAAATGTGCAACCAGAGGGAAACAAATTCTAGATCACCTGTACTCCACACACAGAGACGTGTACAAAGCTCTCCCTCACCCTCCATTTGGTAAATCCGACCACAAATCTATCCTCCTGATTCCTGCTTACAAGCAAAAATTAAAGCAGGAAGCACCAGTGACTCGGTCGATAAAAAAATGGTCAGATGAAGCAGATGCTAAACTACTGGACTGTTTTGCTATCACAGACTGGAACATGTTCCGGGATTCTTCCGATGACATTGAGGAATACACTGACACGAGCCTACCAGACGATCCAAATCACTTCTATGCTCGCTTTGAGGCAAGCAACACTGGGGTGCGTGCTCAGTCCCCTCCTGTACTCCCTGTTCACCCACGACTGCATGGCTAGGCTTTACTCCAACACCATCATTAAGTTTGCAGACGACACAACAGTGGTAGGCCTGATCACCGACAACGACGAGACAGTCTATAGGGAGGAGGTCAGAGACCTGGCCGGGTGGTGCCAGAATAACAACCTATCCCTCAACGTAACCAAGACTAAGGAGATGATTGTGGACTACAGGAAAAGGAGCACCGAGCACGTCCCCATTCTCATCGACGGGGCTGTAGTGGAGCAGGTTGAGAGCATCAAATTCCTTGGTGTCCACATCAACAACAAACTAGAATGGTCCAAACACACCAAGACAGTCGTGGAAAGGGCACGACAAAGCCTATTCCCCCTCAGGAAACTAATAAGATTTGGCATGGGTCCTGAGATCCTCAAAAGGTTCTACAGCTGCAACATCGAGAGCATCCTGACCGGTTGCATCACTGCCTGGTACGGCAATTGCTCGGCCTCCGAGCGCAAAGCACTTCAGATGGTAGTGCGTACGGCCCAGTACATCACTGGGGCAAAGCTGCCTGCCATGCAGGACCTCTACACCAGGCGGTGTCACAGGAAGGCCCTAAAAATTGTCAAAGACCCCGGCCACCCCAGTCATAGACTACACCTCAATGTAAGTAAGCATTTCACTGTAATACCTGTTGTATTCGGCGCACGTGACAAATAAACTTTGATTTGATTTAGTGGCCATCAAAGGTGAGCATTTGCCCACTGAAGTCAGTTGTGACGCTGAACTGCAGTCAGGTCAAGACCCTGGTGAGGACGACGAGCATGCAGATGAGCTTCCCTGACAGTTTGTGCAGAAATCCTTTGGTTGTTCAAACACACAGTTTCATCAGCTGTCCAGGTGGCTGGTCTCAGATGATCCTGCAGATGAAGAAGCCAGATGTGGAGGTCCTGGTCTGGCGTTGTTACACGTGGTCTGCGGTTTTGATGCCGGTTGGACGTACTGACAAATTCTTTAAAACAACATTGGAGGCAGCTTATTTTAGAGAAATCAACATTCAATTCCCTGGCAACAGCTCTGGTGGATATTCCTGCAGTCAGCATGCCAATTGCACGCTCACTCAAAACTTGAGACGTCTGTGGCATTGTGTTGTGTGACAAAACTGCACATTTTAGAGTGGCCTTTTATTGCCCCCAGCACAAGGTGCACCTGTGTAATTATATTCTGTTTAATCAAGTTCTATATATGCCATGCCTTTAAGGTGGATGGATTATCTTGAAAAAGGAGAAATGCTCACTAACGGGGATGTAAACAAATTTGTGCACCACATTTGAGATAAATGTTTTTTGTGCTTCTGGAACATTTTTGGGCTCTTTTATTTCAGCTCATGAAACAAACACGTTGTGTTTATATTTTTGATCAGTGTATTGGTCCTGTGTATTTTTATTTTAGTATATATATTTTTTTAACCAAGCCACACTGCTTCTTGACACAATGCCCACTTAACCCGGAAGCCAGCCAAACCAATGTGTCCGGGGAAACACCATACACCTGGCGACCGTGTCAGCGTGCACTGTGCCTGGCCCGCCATAGGAATCACTAGTGCGCGATGGAACAAGAATATCCCTTGCCGGCCAAACCCTCCCCTAACCTGGACGGTGCTGGGCCAATTGTGCGCCGCCCCCATGGGTCTCCCGGTCGCTGCCGGCTGCGACAGAGCCTGGACTTAAAACCCAGAATCTCTAGTGGCACCGCTATCACTGCGATGCAGTGCCTTAGACCACTGCGCCCTCGGGAGGTCCATGTGTGTCCTGTTACACACAACTGTGTTTCTTGCATATCCCAACTCCCCCTGAAACACACACAATTTGGGTTACAGTGGCAAGAAAAAGTATGTGAACCCTTTGGAATAACCGGGATTTCTGCATAAATTGGTCATCAAATTTGATCTGATCTCCATCTAGCAATAGACAATAGACAAACATAGTGTGCTTAAACTAAAAACACAAATTATTGGTTAGTTGGAAAAAGTATGTGAACCCCTAGGCTAATGACTCCTCCAAAAGCTAATTGGAGTCAGGAGTCAGCAAACCTGGAGTCCAATCAATGAGACAAGATTGGAGATGTTGGTTAGAGCTGCCTTGCCCTACAAAAAAACATTTACAAAATTAGAGTTTGCTATTCACAAGAAGCATTGCCTGATGTGAACCATGCCTCAAACAAAAGTGATCTCAGAAGACCTAAGAATTGTTGACTTGCATAAAGCTGGAAAGGGTTACAAAAGTATCTCTAAAAGCCTTGATGTTTATCAGTCCACGGTAAGACAAGTTGTCTATAAATGGAGAAACTGCAGCACTGTTGCTACTCTCCCTAGGAGTGGCTGTCTTACAAAGATGACTGCAAGAGCACAGCGCAGAATGCTCAATGAGGTTAAGAAGAATCCTAGAATGTCAGCTACAGACTTACAGAAATCTCTGGAACATGCTAACATCTCTGTTGACGAGTCTACAATATGTAAACACTAAACAAGAATGGTGTTCATGGGAGGACACCACGGAAGAAGCCACTGCTGTCCAAAAAAAACATTGCTGCACGTCTGAAGTTTGCCAAAGTGCACCTGGATGTTCCAAAATATTAGGCAAAATATTCTGTGGACAGATTAAACTACAATTGAGTTGATTGGAAGGAACACACAACACTGTGGTTTGGGGCTGCTTTGCTGCTTTGCTGCCTCAGGGCCTGGACAGCTTGCTATCATCAACAGAAAAATGAATTCCCAAGGTTATCAAGACATTTTGCAGGAGAATGTTAGGCTGTCTGCCAATTGTAGCTAAACAGAAGTTGGATGATTCAACAGGACAACCACCCAAAACACAGAAGTAAATCAACAAAAGAATGGCTTCAACAGCAGAAAATACACCTTCTGGAGTGGCCCAGTCAGAGTCCTGACCTCAACCTGATTGAGATGCTGTGGCATGACCTCGAGAGCAGTTCACACCAGACATCCCAAGAATATTGCTGAACTGAAACAGTTTTGTAAAGAGGAATGGTCCAAAATTCCTCCTGACCGTTGTGCAGGTCTGAGCCGCAACTACAGAAAATGTTTGGTTGAGGTTATTGCTGCCAAAGGAGGGTCAACCAGTTATTAAATCCAAGGGTTTACATACTTTTTCCACCCTGCACTGTGAATGTTTACACGGTGTGTTCAATAAAGACATGAAAACATATCACTGTTTGTGTTATTAGTTTAAGCAGACTGTGTTTGTCTATTGTTGTGACCTAGATGAAGATCAGATCAAATTTTATTACCAATATATGCAGAAATCCAGGTTTTTCCAAAGGATTCGCATACTTTTTCTTCCCACTGTAACTGTCTTGCTCAAGGGCACAGCAACAGATTTTTTGGGACCTTGTTGGTTCCAGTATTCGAACCAGCAACGGCTGTGTTACTGGCCCAACGCTCTAATCTTGAGACTACCTTTCGCCCCTTATTTTACCATGTTGTAGATCTTATCGTAAAGTGAAGATCTTATCTTACAGTGTACTGAGTTTCTAACTTATCTTATTACAATGTACTGTAGATGATACAGTGGGATAACAGGAGCTCTACAGTAAACATGAGTGGATCTAGCTGGTCCATTCTTATACAGAGTTAATTGTATCTGAGGATTTGGATATAATCTAAAGAGTTGTCTTGGATCTTATTCTTATAACATCTGAGTCTTTTTTTTGAAAGTCCCACTCCTTTTATTTTTCTGCTTTAGTGAAGAGATCGTGAAGCGTTAGAAAGATAGGGAAGGTGAATCTAAGGGCGATGGGCCGGATTCGAACCCATGTCGACTCTGGACCACACAGGCCACTGCTGGACCACACAGGCCACTTCTTATAACATCTTGAATATTATCTTGGGATATAACCTGTCAGTAGATGATGCCTGGCTTTTTTTTTTAAAGTGCCTTCCTCACCATCTTAAATAAGCATGCCCCATTCAAATTTTTTTTAACTAGGAATAGATATAGTCATTGGTTAACTCCAGACCTGTCTGCCCTTGACCAGCACAAAAACATCCTGTGGCGTTCTGCATTAGCATCGAATAGCCCCCGTGATATGCAACTTTTCAGGGAAGTTAGGAACAAATATACACAGACAGTTAGGAAAGCGAAGGCTAGCTTTTTCAAACAGAAATGTGCATCCTGTAGTACTAACTCAAAAAAGTTCTGGGACTGTAAAGTCCATGGAGAATAAGAGCACCTCCTCCCAGCTGCCCACTGCTCTGAGGCTAGGATACACTGTTACCACCAATACATCCACTATAATTGAGAATTTCAATAAGCATTTCTCTACGGCTGGCCATGCTTTCCACCTGGCTATCCCTACCCCGGTCAAATGCCCGGCACCTTCCACAGCAACCCGCCAAAGCCCCCACCATTTCTCCTTCACCCAAATCCAGATAGCTGATGTTCTGAAAGAGCTGGAAAATCTGGACCCCTACAAATCAGCCGGGCTAGACAACCTGGACCCTCTCTTTCTAAAATGATCTGCCGAAATTGTTGCAATCCCTATTACTAGCCTGTTCAACCTCTCTTTCGTATCGTCTGAGATTCCCAAAGATTGGAAAGCTGCCGTGGTCATCCCCCTCTTCAAAGGGGGTGACACTCTAGACCCAAACTGCTACAGACCTATATCTATCCTACCCTGTCTTTCTAAGTTCTTCGAAAGCCAAGTTAACAAACAGATTACCGACCATTTCGAATCCCACTGTACCTTCTCCGCTATGCAATCTGGTTTCAGAGCTGGTCATGGGTGCACCTCAGCCACGCTCAAGGTCCTAAACGACATCATAACCGCCATCAATAAGAGACATTACTGTGCAGCCGTATTCATCGACCTGGCCAAGGCTTTCGACTTTGTCAATCACCACATTCTTATTGGCAGACTCAACAGCCTTGGTTTCTCAAATGATTGCCTCGCCTGGTTTACCAACTACTTTTCTGATAGAGTTCAGTGTGTCAAATCGGAGGGCCTGTTGTCCGGACCTCTAGCAGTCTCAATGGGGGTGCCACAGGGTTCAATTCTCGGACCAACTCTCTTCTCTGCATGCATCAATGATGTTGCTCTTGCTGTTGGTGATTCTCTGATCCACCTCTACGCAGACGACACCATTCTGTATACTTCTGGCCCTTCTTTGGACACTGTGTTAACTAACCTCCAGACGAGCTTCAATGCCATACAACTCTCCTTCCGTGGCCTCCAACTGCTCTTAAACACAAGTAAAACTAAATGCATGATATTCAATCGATCACTGCCCGCACCTACTCTGGACGGCACTGACTTAGAATATGTGGACAACTACAAATACCTAGGTGTCTGGTTAGACTGTAAACTCTCCTTCCAGACTTCCAATCCAAAATTAAATCTAGAATCGGATTCCTATATCACAACAAAGCATCCTTCACTCATGCTGCCAAACATACCCTCGTAAAACTGACCATCCTACTGATCCTCGACTTCGGTGATTTCATCTATAAAATAGCCTCTAACACTCTGCTCAACAAATTGGATGCAGTCTATCACAGTGCCATCCTTTTTGTCACCAAAGCCCCATACACTACCCACCATTGTGACCTGTACGCTCTCGTTGGTTGGCCCTCGCTTCATACTCGTCGCCAAACCCACTGGCTACAGGTTATCTACAAGTCTCTGCTAGGTAAAGCCCCGCCTTATCTCAGCTCACTGGTCACCATAGCAGCACCCACTTGTAGCACTCGCTCCAGCAGGTATATCTCACTGGTCACCCCTAAAGCCAATTCCTCCTTTGGTCGACTTTCCTTCCAGTTCTCTGCTGCCAATGACTGGAACAAACTGCAAAAATATCTGAAGCTGGAGACTCATATCTCCCTCACTAGCTTTAAGCACCAGCTGTCAGAGCAGCTCACAGATCACTGCACCTGTACATAGCCCATCTGTAAACAGCACATTTATCTACCTACCTCATCCCCATACTGTATTTATTTATCTTGCTCCTTTGCATCCCAGTATCTCTACTTGCACATTCATCTTCTGCACATCTACCATTCCAGTGTTTAATTGCTATATTGTAATTACTTTGCCACTATGGCCTATTTATTGCCTTAACTCCCTTATCTTACCTCATTTGCACTCACTGTATATATACTTTTTGTTTTCTTTTGTTCTACTGTATTATTGACTATGTTTTGTTTATTCCATGTGTAACTCTGTGTTGTTGTATGTGTCGAATCGCTATGCTTTATCTTGGCCAGGTCACAGTTGCAAATGAGAACTTGTTCGCAACTAGCCTACCTGGTTAAATAAAGGTGAAATAAAAAAATAAAAAAATGACATGGCTTTTATAACATCTTGGATGTAATCTCAAATTAACAGGACTTTTACTGTAAACTAGAGTGTATCTTTGTGTTCCATTCATCTTTATATAGTCTATGATCTGGCATACATCAGCCTGGTGTAATTATGAGGGTTGTATTGATTTTATATTATAGTACATAGGCCTACATCATCATTCATGAAATGTCGGCGAAACATACAGGTAGAATGGTAGAATTCACATTATTTACCCTACAAAAACCAGCCATTATAATTAGGCCTATATGTTTATATTACTTATCATTGTAAAAAAAAATAATAATAATTATTGAAATTGTACACATAGATTAATTCTTAGCCCCACCCATTCTACAAATACACAGTACTGTAGCATTGTGTAAACCAAAGGCTGACAATAACAGAAAGATAATATCCAGGAAAATTGCTATCTAATTACATTTCAAATGAATTCCAAGTACCACACACCCACTCTGTTCCTCTCCTGCTTCTCCTGCAGGAAGCCATCAAAAGCACTTGTGGTCTTCCTGAATCTTATTGCACTGGATGTGTGTTGTTGGTTGGCTATCATACAAATGCATATGTGTATCCTATTCCCTCCACATATGTCTCAGCCACTGGGATGGATCTCTTCTAGGGAATCTGTCAGTGAAGAGAGATAGAGAGAGAGTGAATGTGAGAGTGAATGTGTGTGTGTGTGTGTGTGAGAGAGAGAGAGTGTAAGAGAGAGAGAAAGAAAGTGTGTGTGGTGTGTGTCATTAAAGAGTAGTAGGTCTACGATACAGCTGTCAGTTTAATTTAGGATTAGGAACATCACAGAAAACCAGAGACACAAGGGACCATTTGTGTGTGTCACAGCAAAGCCATCAGGCGGTTAGTGAAAACAAAAATTGACAGTGTCGCTTTGATGGTCTTAAAATTGTGGTTGATTTTCATTGTCATTGTTGGCCTTGCTACCTCCATTGTCCTGTGCGGGCTCAGTTGGTAAGACCATGACGCCACTACATGACACCACTTAGCAAAGTAAAGATTGTGAGTTAATTTCCTGCCGGAATCACATAGGTCAAAAATTCGGTTAATGTGCTGATGAGTCATGTCACTGGTCATGTCATTGGTGTCACAGTTCTTCATCAGCATACAGCAGCAGGGTAAATTGAGTGGTGCCTGTGGGACCCGGCCGCTGTTCCTCTGGCAAGAATATTCTCATCTCAGCCTGGGGACAGTGAAGTATGCAGATGGTGTACTCTGACTTGGGTATCTGAGTGTTCTTGTTAACAACGTGGTGTGTGTCACACACACACAGACAGAAGCATACATGCACACACAGAGACAGATGCATGCACACACTCAAACACACACACACACAAAAGAATGTCTGTGTTCTTGTTAGTATTGGGTCGTAGCGTGACACACACAACCTTTTCTCACAATTGCTTGCCACAAGCATTCAACATAGCTCATGCTCAGACAGTAGCTCTCCTTGATATTATCATGGCCTTGAAGTGCAGTGGGAGGTAGCGTTTCGATTTAGTGTCCATTTATTGAATAGTTTCTTGAATTGTTTTGGTTTGGTTTGAATTGGTTTGCGATTGCTGTTGTTGTTGCCATCAGTATCTCACATAGGCTATACAAGGCCTGATGGAGGATGAAGACAAGTAGCTTCCTAAAACCACATGAAATTGCAAACCTTGCCAGTGAATGTTACTGAAGAGTTTTTCAGTTCACCTTGCTGGCTGCTCAATCCTTGTCCCTAAGTGGAAGGCTCAGGGTTTTTCGATTTTATTTTTTCTTTGTAGGCTACGTTTATCCAGTGGCTTACATATAGCTTACTTCTATATTTCTCTTTGTATGTCACTGGCTTACATACTGCAGCTTGCTGGCATACAGTATTTTTACCCTCTGAGTCACCTGCCTGCTGAAAGATCCATATGTTTCTCCTTTAATTTTCTCAGACAGATGGAGTATATACTTTCCCTTTGCTGTGAGTTGAAAATAATGAATTCAAACAACTTTATTTGTCCACTTGGAGCAATTCATATGCCCATTAAATCTCATGAGTGACCCAGAACCAAATCTCACGTGTGCTGGCCATGCCAGCTACTATCAGATTTCAAGATAAGACCCAGATGCAGACAATGTCGAATTAACAACAGTTTATTAATCCAACAGGGGACAAAGGGCTGTGAGACATGGGTTTAACTCTGGACACATGAAAGGTGGGTTGTATACGAAGGGTACGGGGCAACAGAAGACGAACAGCAGAGGGGCTAATAATTTTAGAGATGGGAAACGTCCGATAAACCGGGGGGAGAGTTTGCGGGGTTCCACCCGGACAGGCAGATCCCGGGTGGATAGCCATACCTTCTGCCCGAGACGATACCGGGGAGCCGGGGTCCGATGGCGATCCGCTTGTTGTCGATACCTGGGGGTGGTCTTGGGGAGGGCCGACCGGGCTCTCCTCCAGGTATGATGACAGCAGCGGACAAACATCTGGGCAGAAAGTATGCCGACCTCTTTTTCCTGTTTGGGGAAGAGCGGGGGTGATAGCCCAGGGAACACTCAAATGGCGATAGGCCTGTGGCAGAGCAGGGAAGGATGTTGCGGGCATATTCCACCCACACAAGCTGCTGGCTCCAGGTGGTGAGTAGTCTCGAGGTCCTGGTTACCTCGCTCCGACTGGCCATTGAACTCGGGGTGGAACCCAGAGGACAGGCTGGTCGACGACCCGATGGGACGAGAACGCCTTCCAGAACTGGGACGAGAACTGAGGACCCCGGTCGGAGACCATGTCCACGGGGAGTCCATCGATCCAGAAGACGTGCAGGGATGGTGAGGGACAGGCAGTGGTTGCAGAAGACCAGTCGGAAATTACCAAGGAGTCTTGTTTTGAGCACAGACTGTGCAGGCGGCGACAAACGCAGCGACATCCGGAACCATAGTAGGCCACCAAAAGCGTTGTCACACGAAGGCCAGGGTCCGATGGGAGCCTGGGTGGCAGGCAAGCCTGGAGGAATGGGCCTAATCCAGGACCGCGGAGTGGACAGCGTCAGGCACAAACATTCGGTTATCTGGGCACCCCCCAGGGTTCGGCTGGGACCGTTGCGCCTCCTGGACCTGTTTCCCTATTCCCCAGCTGAGTGCCGTCACCAGGCACGAGGTGGGAGGATGGTCTCGGGCTCCGGGGTGGTAACCGTGGGGCTATAGCGGCGAGACAGGGCATCTGGCTTGACAATGTTGGACCCTGGCCGGTAGGAGAGGGAAAAGTTGAACTGGGTAAACAGCAGGGCCAATCTCTCTCTTCAGGCTCACCCTGCATGTCTGGTTGGCTGGTTATTTCACAGTTAATTGTATTTGAGCAGCTATACCTACGGCATTTGAGGCTGCTGCAATTATAGTATACTACATTTACCAAGTAGAATTATATTATAAATGTATCCGTGTAGCAAAAGAGAATGTAAGCTCGCAAGATTTGTACGAGGCTATGTTGCCTCTGCCAGGAGGCTGAAACTTGGTTGCAAGTGGATCTTCCAGCAAGACAATAACCCCTAACACACTTCAAACTCCACAAAGAAATGTTTAATTGACCACAACATGATACTTTTGCAATGACCATCTCAGTGTCCGGACAGTTTAAAAGCCATAAGTGCAGATGATGGATATCAAGGATCTGGAGGAAATGGTCAAGATCCCTCCCAATGTGTTCTCCAATCTCATAAAACATTTTAGAAAAAGGCTCGGTGGTGTTAACCTCGCAACAGGACTTTTGCGGAGCATTGAAAACAGGGGTGCCAATCATTTTGACCCGTCCTTTTTAGATTTGAAATATTTCTTGTTCAACAAAATCTATTTGTCTGAGCAATTGTACTAGTATAACATTTGCATACAATATAGTTCAGTATTTGTATCATTTAATTTATACAGTCTTCAATAATTTTGGACCTGACTGTGTCTCAATAATACAATGATTCTCTCCCATTGCTTCAGAAATGTGAAATTATTTCTAATGTCATGCCCGTGCCAACACCAGCAACCAATCTGAATGTCAATGAGCTACACCATAGAGAGAGCTTGTACCTTCTATAGCTCATGGAACGGTGAAATAGTATGAATAAATAATGTTTCTAATGAAAATATGTCAGTCATTATTTTAATATGTTGGTAACCCGTTGTATAAAAGTGATAATACCCTCGAAGCTGGTGTTTGGTGGATATATTGACACGGTTTGCTGTCCCGAGATGATCACTTAAGCATCTATTTAACTAGAGAGGAGATGTGTCAATAGTTTTTAATTAGGACATAGCAGCATCCATCCTGTCACGGTTCACTGCCATTCTCACTCACTGCTCCAAGCAGAACAGAACTATAATTACCACAAGTGGGGAGGGAGGGAGGGATGGATGGAGAGAGAGAACATTGAAGGGAAAGGCTGTCATTAATAAGAGAGAGAGAAGAGAGAAGGAGAAAGAAAGAGAGATTGAGGAAGCGAGACAGAGAGAGAGAACGGTCCCGGATACATAGAGAGAGAGAGGCGCAAAGGGAAAAGCTCATTAATTCTTAGGTGCACACTACTAACAACTAGGGGAGAAGAGATTGGTGTAACCATAGAGATAATGGAGTGGCTGCGGATCCCCGGACTAAAGATGTGTGCGGATCACATGTGCGGATCACGTTCTGTGCATCCGAAGACGTTGATGTCGATTAAGGCTGCCCCTCGCACCTCTCTGATTCAGAGGGGTTGGGTTAAATGCGGAAGACATTTCAGTTGAAGGCATTCAGTTGTACAACTGACTAGGTATCCCCCTTTCCCTTTCCTTTATTCTTTACTTTACACACAGTCTCTGCTCTACTCGTAGAAAACAGGCTACTCTGGCGAATGGTGCTCGAATGGTGATCTAAAGTTAGTTTAAAGCTGAACCAATGTCTGCAAGATTACATAATGATATTATTCTCCATAACAGAACCGAATATAATAGTGTAGTATAACATTACTGTAAGACAAATACACTGCATTTTTCTCTAATGTGGCCAAAAGTCAACAGTGCATGCCACTAGGGAAAATACACAGGTAGGCTATGCTCAGTGATGTAGTGGAGGGTAAACTCACCTTTTTATTTGTGAAATAGCATTTACTCACCTTTCTGTTTAGTTAATTATCGTTTACCCACTTCTTATTGCATTCCCAGCGTTGATCAACACTCTAAACGTTGTTAACAGCACATGCATTCACCACTCTGTCCAACGGCAAATCTGTCCAACGGCACATGCCGGGACGTGAAATGAACTACCTCAGCCCAGACTGACCAATGCTGGCAAGTGGCATGTAAAGACGCCACTGACAGTGGGCTTGTGACTGGACATGAGGCCATCCTTTTTAACATTGCTCGACTACTGCCGTTTCAACACACACAAAAAAAAACCTGACTCTTGGAGAATGAATGTACAACTGGTAAATAGTCGCTGATATTTCAGTCAGGTGGCTAGCTAGTTAACGTTAGCTAGTTAGCTCAAGGGCTCTGGCTACTGTTAGCTAGGTAGAACTAGCTAACTAGAAGGATGAAGTTAGAAGCTAATGTTAAATGGAGCCTGACCTCCGCAGTAGAAGTTGACTGAAATTAAGATAGCTGTAATCTTAAATTCTCATTACAGAGAGTAGTGAGAGAGACAGTGGTGAGGCAGGCTGCAATGCAGGAGGCAAAGGAGACAAACAGAGAGGAAGCAAGCAGAGAGAGACGTTAGTAGTACGGTGGTTCCCAAACCTGGAGTCAGGGACCCATGTGGGGTCCCCTGTAATTCAAATGGGGTTCCCTGAGAGAATATGTCATCTTATCAAATACATAAATATGTATATATATATATATATATATATATATATATATATATAAATGAAATAATCTGTCTGTAAACAATTGTTGAAAAACGAGTTTTAATGACTCCAACCTAAGTGTATGTAAACATCCGAAATTCAACTGTGTATATATATATATACACAGTTGTGTGTATATGTGTATATATATATATATATATATATATATATATATATATATATATATATATGCACAAATATATATATACACAGTTGAATTTCGGATGTTTACATACACTTAGGTTGGAGTCATTAAAACTCGTTTTTCAACCACTCTACAAATTTCTTGTAAACAAACTATAGTTTTGGCAAGTCGGTTAGGACATCTACTTTGTGCATGACACAAATAATTTTTCCAACAATTGTTTACAGACAGATTATTTCATTTATAATTCACTCTATCACAATTCCAGTGGGTCAGAAGTTTACAAACACTAAGTTCACTGTGCCTTTTAAACAGCTTGGAAAATTTCAGAAAATGATGTCATGGCTTTAGAAGCTTCGGATAGGCTAATTGACATAATTTGAGTCAATTGGAGGTGTACCTGTGGATGTATTTCAAGGCCTACCTTCAAACTCAGTGTCTCTTTGCTTGACATCATGGGAAAATAAAAAGAAATCAACCAAGACCTCAGAACAAAATTGTAGACCTCCACAAGTCTGGTTCATCCTTGGGAGCAATTTCCAAATGCCTGAAGGTACCCCGTTCATCTGTACAAACAATAGTACCCAAGTATAAACACAATGCAGCCGTCATACCGCTCAGGAAGGAGACGCATTCTGTCGCCTAGAGAACGTACTTTGGTGCGAAAAGTGCAATCAATCCCAGAACATCAGCAAAGGACCTTGTGAAGATGCTGGAGGAAACTGGTACAAAAGTATCAATATCCACAGTAAAACGAGTCCTATATCGACAAAACCTGAAAGGCCGCTCAGCAAGGAAGAAGCCACTGCTCCAAAACCGGCATAAAAAAGCCAGACTACGGTTTACAACTGCACATGAGGAAAAATATCTTACTTTTTGGAGAAATGTCCTCTGGTCTGATGAAACAAAAATAGAACTGTTTGGCCATAATGACCATCGTTATGTTTGGAGGAAAAAGGGGGAGGCTTGCAAGCCGAAGAACACCATCCCACCATCCCAAGCATCATGTTGTGGGGGTGCTTTGCTGCAGGAGGGACTGGTGCACTTCACAAAATAGATGGCATCATGAGGGAGGAAAATTACGTGGATATATTGAAACAACATCTCAAGACATCAGTCAGGAAGGTAAAGCTTGGTTGCAATTGGGTCTTCCAAATGGACAATGACCCCAAGCATACTTCCAAAGTTGTGGCAAAATGGCTTAAGGACAACAAAGTCAAGGTATTGGAGTGGCCATCACAAAGCCCTGACCTCAATCCTCTAGAAAATTTGTGGGCAGAACTGAAAATGTGTATGCGAGCAAGGAGGTCTACAAACCTGACTCAGTTACACCAGCTCTGTCAGGAGGAATGGGCCAAAATTCACCCAACTTATTGTGGGAAGCTTGTGGAAGGCTACCCGAAACGTTTCACCCTGTCACGTCCTGACCAGTAAAAGAGGTTGTTTGTTATTGTAGTTTGGTCAGGGCGTGGCAGGGGGTGTTTGTTTTATGTGTTTTGGGGGTTTTGGTATATGTTCTATGTTAGTATATTTCTATGTCCGTTTCTAGTTTTTCTATTTCTATGTTTAGGGTTTTTGTTTGACCTTCAATTGGAGGCAGCTGTTTCTTTTTGCGTCTGATTGGAGGTCCTATTTAGTAGAGGTTTTTCAGCTTGTGTTTGTGGGTTGTTGTTTTCAGTCTAGTGTTTTGTACCTGACGGAACTGTTCAGCTGTCGTTCGTTTCTTGTTTTGTTTTCGTGTTCAATAAATGTTAAAAATGAGCATTCTTAAAATAAAGAGGTGATCCTAACTGACCTAAGACAGGGAATTTGTACTGGGATTAAATGTCAGGAATTGTGAAAAACTGAGTTTAAATGTATTTGGCTAAGCGGTATGTGAACTTCCAACTTCCACTGTATACACTGAACAAAAACATAAACGCAACATGTAAAGTGTTGGTCCCATGTTTCATGAGCTGAAATATAAGATCCCAGAAATGTTCCATACGCACAAAAAGCTTTTTTCTCTCAAGGTTTGTGCACAAATTTGTTTACATCCCTGTTAGTTAGCGTGCGGGATCATCTGAGTCCAGCCAACCGGACAGCTGATGAAACTGTGGGTTTGCTCAACCAAAGAATATCTACACAAACTGTCAGAAACTGTCTCAGAGTAGCTCATCTGCCTGCTCGTCGTCCTCACCAGAGTCTTGACTTGACTGCAGGTTGGCGTTGTATCCGCCTTCAGTTGGCAAATGTTTACTTTCGATGGACACTGTCACGCTGGAGAAGTGTGCTCTTCACGGATGAATCACGGTTTCAACTGATGGCAGACAGTATGTATGGCGCCATGTGGCCGAGCGGTTTGCTGATGTCAACGTTGTGAACGGAGTGCCCCGTGGTGGCAGTGGGGTTATGTTATGGGCAGGCATAAGCTACGGACAACGAACATAATTTCAATTTGCATACAATTTGGGCTAAAAATAAGTATGCTCATTAAAGACTGTTCTAACTGGGGGTATTTGTCTGTTCTGATTTCTGGTTATGCCAAGGGGAGCGTTAACCCTTACATCATTCCCTGTCTGTCTGTGGTGTCATCTGAGGGCATCTAGCTTAAATATCCATATCAGAGCACATGCACACACATGTGCATGATGTGATGCATACACACCCCTGGACTCAGAAGAACTGATAGTGGAACATGAGTCAGATGAGTATCTGCAGGCGGAATTGAGTCATTCTCTTTCTGTCTCAATGTTTGAGATCACCCCTGAGATGCATGGCTTAAGCCAGTTGTACACTGCACGATTTTCAAAATCCTAACATCGCTAAACCTCTCACATTAAACAACCATCTTTCCTGTTGTTCTTTTGTCTTGCCAACGTAGTGGTGCTCACACTAAACGATGTGGCAGAGACGGGGGTCACACGCGATTCTTCACTTGGTTTTGAGGATTCTAGATACCATGCTGTCTCGCGAAAACAGTGATGTGATGATGTGATTCGATTTAACATGTCTACAGCGAGCTGTGCTCAAAGCAGCCTCAAATGTTTTCCGTCAGACATTCACGCTTGCAATACAGAGTTGAAATATCTAGCCAACATTTTGAATTGAATAACATTGCTTATGAACTTCAGAGCTGTAACGATTTGACACTTTAGCTTAGATTAAAGGTAAGTACAAAAGCATACTAACAGTAGTCATCACTCCTTCCTGAGAGTCTACACATTATGTGTGATGCGAAACAACGTCATCATCTCACTGGCTTCTTCTCTGGCAAGCTCTCATTGGCTATTGGTCATCACCATTCTCAAAACTTGTCGTTGCACATCTCACACTACAAGAGCATTGCAGATTAAATCAAGCATGTTTGAAAATATCGGGACGTCTGGTACTGCTCAAAGACGAGATCGATAACCCTCAGATTGCGTCTCTGACCCGTTTACATTAAACAAGCGTCGGTGGTCGGCCGAGCGCCCCGATTAGTCAACGACATGGGGGTTTTGTCTCCGATCTCCAAAAATTGTCTGGGACAGCTAAATCGGGGCCAAAATCGTGTAGCGTACACTGGCTTTAAGCTTCTTGGCAACAACAACAACCCAGTATTTCTCACTCTTTTTTTACCACCTCTCCTCCTTCTCTCTATCCCTCCCTCTCTCCTCCTTGTTCTGGATGTTCCCCTTGCCTAATAAGCAAATCCTTTACTGCAGCCTGAAGCAAATCCCTATCTGTAGGCTGAATTCAATCTGTTTATATCCTAATGTTTCAGATTCCTTTTGAGATTCTTAGCTTCTTGACAAGAACAACGCGGTCACTCATTTTCTCTTAACCTCCTCTCCTTCTCTCTTTCCCTAATGCTCTTCTCCTCTTCCTTGATGTTCCTCTTGCCTAATAATCAAATCCTTTACCAAATGTAGTTAAAGTGGGAGATACTGTATCTTCGGGCTGGCTGAATTAAATCTGTTTCTGAATTAAATCTGTCCTAATGTTTGAGATCTCTTGAGATGCTTCGCTTCTTGGCAATTTCTTGGCAATTTCTAGGCTATTTCTCTCTTTTTTTCTACCTTTCCTCCTTCTCTTTATCCCTCCCTCTCTCCTCCTTTTCTCTATTGCTCCCTCAATTTCTGGTTAATTTAATTCTCTGCCTCGTTCTTTTATGAAAGTGATTCTGTGTAACAGTGTTCACCTTTAATGAATACAATACTGCTCACTCAACTAGGGCTCTGTATAATTTTCAAAGATGATGATATTCTGTTCCAAATCATTTAGCTGGCGGCATTAGCATATTAATGTTGATGTAACACTATTGATTATAACACATACACACACACACTCACTCACTCACTCACTCACTCACTCACTCACTCACTCACTCACTCACTCACTCACTCACTCACTCACTCACTCACTCACTCACTCACTCACTATGGGGTGAATATGATTGTAGCACATTTATTATCCTCACTGTCTTGTTCTGGTATGATTTATGATCAACCACCATATGTACTGTAGTCACAAATGGGGCTTACATTAATGATATAATATGATACAGCTTGTTAGCTTCTCATGTCGGTTTGGTCTATCCATGCATGAAAAGTGTGGCCTATCCCATCTGTAGCTAGCTATCCAATTTTTTCCTACTGCTGCAATCTGTGTTAATGTAGCTTGGAATCCTGAGTATCACTTTGTATTGCCCACTATTATATTGTTTCAGTGTAGTGAAACAGTATAATAGTGAAACAAAGATATATTTAATTGGGATTCCAAGCTACATCAACACACTTCATTGAAACAATTGAGGGGTATTCCACTTGGATTCCAGGCTAGGCTAGTGTCGATGATCCATTATAGAAGGGCTTGGATTTCTGGATAAGAGCAAGAGGTTGGATAGATTAGATCTTTCTAGCTAGCCAATACAGGGCCAGTGTGCTCACAAACATAGATTTTCTGTAGGTTTGGCTTCTCCATGCATGTAAACTGTAGCTACCATATAGAATGTATATTTTCCTGCTGCAATCTGATCTTGATGATCCATTATAAAAGGGATTGGAGCTCTAGCCAAGAGCAAGAGATTGGCTTGTTTGGATCTCTCTCTAGCTAACAAAGGACCAGTTAGTTCAGAGACAGAGGTGGAGTAGTTTGTTTAGCTCGCTCCATCTCCATCATGGTAGGTCAATACATTAGGCTTGGAGCTGATTGTTAATTGAATTACAGTATCGTGGTAAACTAACTAATGGCTTTCTGTGTGCTGTAACCCTTAATCTTTGTCTAGCTGAGTCTGACTCTGAAGAGGGATAGGATTGCCATAGGCTTGCATTCCAAATGACAGCCTATTCCAGAACCTTATGGTCCCTAGTCAACAGTGGTGCACCATATATGGAATAGGATGCCATTTGGACCACAGCCTCTGTCTCAATTGCCTCAAAATATTTTTCCTCTTCTTCCTCACTCTAATCTGTAAGAACAGACCAGGTGAAACCTGCCTAATCACCCTCATATTGTTTTCACTTTTAAAGTATTCTCCAATCAGGGCTGATGAAGGGGTGGAGACGAGGAGATGAGGAGAGGACAAGGTTTTAAGTAAGTTGTTAAGTAAATTAAGCAGTTGAGCCAGAGCCAGAGCCAAAGACGCTTGCTTGGTGTAGCATATCATATCATATCATATCATCTTTCCTGACTGACTGCGTGTGTTGGTTCCTGATTTCCCTGAAAAGTTGCATATCGCGGGGACTGTTTGATGCTAGTGCAGTACGCCACAGGATGTTTTTGTGCTGGTCGAGGGCAGTCAGGTCTGGAGTGAACCAAGGGCTATATCTGTTCTTAGTTCTACATTTTTTGAAAGGGGCATGCTTATTTAAGATGGTGAGGAAAATACTTTCAAAGAACAACCATGCATCCTCTACTGACGGGATGAGGTCAATATCCTTCCAGGATACCTGGGCCAGGTCGATTAGAAAGGCCTGTTTGCAGAAGTGTTTTAGGGAGCGTTTGACAGTGATGAGGGGTGGTTGTTTGACCGCGGACCCATAACCGATGCAGGCAATGAG
Source organism: Salmo trutta (assembly GCF_901001165.1). NCBI lineage: Eukaryota > Metazoa > Chordata > Actinopteri > Salmoniformes > Salmonidae > Salmo > Salmo trutta. The sequence goes on from NC_042972.1 coordinate 56,384,697, forward strand.
GCAGTGATCACTGAGATCCTGACTGAAAACAGCAGAGGTGTATTTGGAGGGCAAGTTGGTCAGGATAATATCTATGAGGGTGCCCATGTTTACGGATTTAGGGTTTTACCTGGTGGGTTGCTTGATAATTTGTGTGAGATTGAGGGCATCTACCTTAGATTATAGGACTGATGGGGTGTTAAGCATATCCCAGTTAAGGTCACCTAGCAGAACGAACTCTGAAGATAGATGGGGGGCAATCAATTCACATATGGTGTCCAGGGCCTAGCTGGGAGCTGAGGGGGGTCTATAACAGGCGGCAACAGTGAGAGACTTATTTCTGGAGAGATTATTATTTTTTAATTAGAAGCTCGAACTGTTTGGGCATAGACCTGGAAAGTATGACAGAACTTTGCAGGCTATCTTTGCAGTAGATTGCAACTCCTCCCCCTTTGGCAGTTCTATCTTGACGGAAAATGTTGTAGTTGGGGATGGAAATCTCAGAATTTTTGGTGGCCTTCCTTAGTCAGGATTCAGACATGGCAAGGACATCAGGGTTGGCGGAGTGTGCTAAAGCAGTGAGTAAAACAAACTTAGGGAGGAGGCTTCTGATGTTAACATGCATGAAACCAAGGCTTTTTCAGTTACAGAAGTCAACAACTGAGAGTGCTTGGGGACACACAGGGCCTGGGTTAACCTCCACATCACCAGAGGAACAGAGGAGGAGTAGGATAAGGCTATGGCTAAATGCCATCAAAACTGGTCGTCTAGTGCGTTGGGGACAGAGAATAAAAGGAGCAGATTTTTGGGCGTGGTAGAATAGATTCAGGGCATAATGTACAGACGGGTATGGTGGGGTGCGGGTACAGTGGAGGTAAACCCAGGCACCGAGTGATGATAAGAGAGGGTTCATCTCTGGACGGGCAAGTTATGCTGGGTGAGGTCATCACATGTGTGGAAGGTGGGACAAAGGAGGTATCTGAGGCATGTTGAGTGGGACTTGGGGCTCCGCAGTAAACTAAGACAATAATAACTATCCTAAACAACAGTGTGCAAGGCATATTGACATTTGAGAGAGACATAAAGCGAGGCATAAAGCAATCACAGGTGTTGATTGGGAGAGCTAGATAAGGCAGCCAGGGGTAAGACAACAACAGCTAATCAGCTAAGACAACAACAACAGGTAAAATGGCGATGAATGGGCAGAGAGGGTGGGTTAACTACACACAGGGCCTGAGTTGGGGCTGATAGATAAACAAAAAATAAACCAAATGGACTACCGTGATTAATGAACAGTCCAACAGGCATCAGTTATGTAGCCAAGAGATCATAGGGTCCAGTGAACAGCAATAGATGGAACAGGGAAGCCGCTAGGTAGTCGTTACTACGCTTGCACGCGGGAGACACGGCGTTTAAAGTTAGCAGGCCGGGGTAAGTAGAAGCGTCTGCTCCGACGTCCGGAGCTTATGGCAAGGATCCGGTGGAGTGGTGGATTCTAGCCGTGTTGGGGTAGAGTCCGGAAGGCATCGGCTGAGTAGCCAGGTGATCACAGAGTTGGCCAGGAGGTGGGCCTGGTTCAGGGCTAGCTTCGGGGCTGGGTTACTCGGTGGCAGCTAACTAGCTGTGATGATCAGGAATAATGCTCCAGGGTTTACGGCAGGAATCCGGCATTTGGTCGTTATCTGAGTGATCAACCTGGCTTGTTTGGTTTGTTTGGCAATTTAACTTCCTTGTTAAATCGAATGAGACAATGACATCCAATCAGTTGAGATTGGTTGTATATTATTAAAGTGTAACCAGTTGTTACAAATGTGAGAAGACGTTGGCCCTCACATTGGAATTTTTTTTCCACAAAAAATTACTGCCGATTCTTCACCACAAGGGGTCACTTACTCCTGAGAGCTGAAACCACACGGAATTCCAGCAAAAGCGGGACTTCCGTCAATACTGGTTCAGTAATGTGGGAGTTGGGCTTCAATGAAATTGCGAAAGCAAATTTAATTGATTGAGCTATGTTAAAGATTAATCATACCTGTATAGGCTATCTGGGAATTCAACTTTAATTAACTAGAAAGTGTCGCTGTATCTAGGTTAATGTAGAAAAGTTTCAAATGTCTCATTGGTTGGAACAAATTAATTTGGTCCTTATCCAAATGATCAACCTGGAAAAAGGTTTGTTTGGCAATTTAACTTCCTTGTTAAAACGAATGAGACAACGATATCCAATCAGTTGAGATTGGATATTCTCAAAAAGTGTAACCAGTTGTTACAAATGTGAGAAGACGTTGGCCCTCACATTGGAATTTTATTTTTTTGTAAAAAAAAATACTGTTGGTTCTTCAGCACAAGGAGTCACTTACCACTGAAAGCTGAATTCACAAAGGATTCCAGCAGAGGCGGGACTTTATAATTGGTGAGTCTACTCACTCTGACCCTTTGTCGCGTATACAACACCGGAGGCAATCTTTCTAGTATCTTGGTCAAAATAACAGTCATCAAATTCATGAAAGTAAAGTCACGACACAGCATATCTCCCTTATCACAGAATTCCTGCTGCAGTGGTCGCCTGGGAAGCTGTGCAGGCAGAGTAGATGTTGAATTTTCTAAAATGTCTATCATCACAGCTTGATGATATTGGAAAGACAAAAGGAGATGGAGAGTGAAATACTATTTACCCACCCCCCCACCATCGTGATTAGCCGCAATGACACAAGCTACATCAACACACACGTGACATGATCGTAATTTTCAGTGCAGCCTGTCCACTTGAAATGAAAAGCACTGCTGTCGGATGTCTTCATTCTTCTGAATAAATTGTAACGTTAAATTAACACTATGGCATCCAGTAAAAACACAGTGTGCTTTTTCAGGCATGCTGGTAAGTTGCTTGCTATCTAAAAGTCACAACACAGATGAAAAGGGGTTAGTTAACAGAACCGTTCTGCCACATTCTGTTTGTACTAAAAGCCGTATGATGCATACATGTGATGACGGTTTTTAGGTATTATATATTTAAATTAGTTAAGACACGTGTATAAATGTCCGGAATTACATGACGTTGCATAATGCAGGAAGTAATGCCTGCCTCCTGAATCCAAGTGTTTGACAAGGGGGGAGGGGACCAGTAACTTTATGATCAACTTCGTCAATGTACCATCTACAGTCATTTTTTATAGTTCGTTCAACCTACTATGAACTGGTTCCATCCAAATATCTTCCAATTTGATAAATGATTTTCACTATTCAGGACCTTTAATGTAATCTGAACTGCAATCCAGATAATTTGGCTCTGCTATCAGATTAAGTACAGTGATACCATATTAATGTGTTGTATAATAAACTAAATATCTGACATATTACCATTTGCACTTTGCTGAGCTTTTAAAGGGCTGAAAGTGCAGTGAGAGACATTTGGGTGACAACTAAACCAAAAACCAGACATTGTTTTTTAATTGGAATTTGGTTGTGCTTTTAGATGGTTGAAATCACATTGAGAACACATTGAAATTCTATTCACTTTTGGCTGGGATTTTCAGTGGGTTGTAACCTCATTGATCAAATCAAATCAAATGTATTTATATAGCCCTTCTTACATCAGCTGATATGACAAAGTGCTGTACAGAAACCCAGCCTAAAACCCCAAACAGCAAGCAATGCAGGTGTAGAAGCACGGTGGCTAGGAAAAACTCCCTAGAAAGGCCAAAACCTAGGAAGAAACCTAGAGAGGAACCAGGCTATGAAGGGTGGCCAGTCCTCTTCTGGCTGTGCCGGGTGGAGATTATAACAGCACATGGCCTAGATGTTCAAATGTTCATAAATGACCAGCATTGTCAAATAATAATAATCATAGTAGTTGTCGAGGGTGCAACAAGTCAGTAACACAAGAGTAAGTGTCAGTTGGCTATTTCATAGCCGATCTTTGAGAGTATCTCTACCGCTCCTGCTGTCTCTAGAGAGTTGAAAACAGCAGGTCTGGGACAGGTAGCACGTCCGGTGAACAGGTCAGGGTTCCAGCAGGTCTGGGACAACAGGTCTGGGACAGGTAGCACGTCCGGTGAACAAGTCAGGGTTCCATAGCTGCAGGCAGAACAGTTGGAACTGGAGCAGCAGCACGGCCAGGTGAACTGGGGACAGCAAGGAGTCATCAAGCCAGGTAGTCCTGAGGCATGGTCCTAGGGCTCAGGTCCTCCGAGAGAGAGAAAGAAAGAAAGAAAAAGAGAGAATTAGAGAGAGCATATTTAAATTCACACAGGACACCGGAAAAGACAAGAGAAATACTCCAGATGTGACAGACTGACCCTAGCCCCCCGACACATAAACTACTGCAGCATAAATACTGGGGCTGAGACAGGAGGGGTCAGGAGACACTGTGGCCCCATCCGATGAAACCCCCGGACAGGGCCAAACAGGTAGGATATAACCCCACCCACTTTGCCAAAGCACAGCCTCCACACCACTGGAGGGATATCTCCAACCACCAACATACCATCCCGGGACAAGGCCGAGTATAGCCCACAAAGATCTCCGCCACAGCACAGCCCAAGGGGGGGCGCCAACCCAGACAGGAAGACCACGTCAGTGACTCAACCCACTCAAGTGACGCACCCCTCCCAGGGACGGCATGGAAGAACACCAGTAAGCCAGTGACTCAGCCCCCGTAATAGGGGTAGAGGCAGAGAATCCCAGTGGAAAGAGGGGAAACCGGCCAGGCAGAGACAGCAAGGGCGGTTCGTTGCTCCAGCCTTTCCATTCACCTTCACACCCCTGGGCCAGACTACACTTAATCATAGGACCTACTGAAGAGATATGTCTTCAGTAAAGACTTAAAGGTTGAGACTGAGTCTACGTCTCTCACATGGGTAGGCAGACTATTCCATAAAAATGGAGCTCTATAGGAGAAAGCCCTGCCTCCAGCTGTTTGCTTAGAAATTCTAGGAACAATTAGGAGGCCCGCGTCTTGTGACCGTAACGTACGTGTAGGTATGTACGGCAGGACCAAATCGGAAAGATAGGTAGGAGCAAGCCCATGTAATGCTTTGTAGGTTAGCAGTAAAACCTTGAAATCAGCCCTTGCCTTAACAGGAAGCCAGTGTAGGGAGTCTAGCACTGTAGTAATATGATCACATTTTTTGGTTCTAGTCAGGATTCTAGCAGCCGTATTTAGCACTAACTGAAGTTTATTTAGTGCTTTATCCGGGTAGCCTGAAAGTAGATCATTGCAGTAGTCCAACCTAGAAGTAACAAAGGAATGGATTAATTTTTCGGCGTCATTTTTGGACAGAAAGTTTCTGATTTTTGCAATGTTACGTAGATGGAAAAAAGCTGTCCTTGAAACAGTCTTGATATGTTCTTCAAAAGAGAGATCAGGGTCCAGAGTAACGCCGAGGTCCTTCACAGTTTTATTTGAGACGACTGTACAACCATCCAGATTAATTGTCAGATTCAACAGAAGATCTCTTTGTTTCTTGGGACCTAGAACAAGAATTTCTGTTTTGTCCAAGTTTAAGAGTAGAAAGTTTGCAGCCATCCACTTCCTTATGTCTGAGACACAGGCTTCTAGCGAGGGCAATTTTGGGGCTTCACCATGTTTCATTGAAATGTACAGCTGTGTGTCATCCGCATAGCAGTGAAATTTAACATTATGTTTTCGAATGACATCCCCAAGAGGTAAAATATATAGTGAAAACAATAGTGGTCCTAAAACGGAACCTTGAGGAACACCGAAATTTACAGTTGATTTGTCAGAGGACAAACCATTCACAGAGACAAACTGCTATCTTTCTGACAGATAAGACCTAAACCAGGCCAGAACTTGTCCATGTATACCAATTTGGGTTTCCAATCTCTCCAAAAAAATGTGGTGATCGATGGTATCAAAAGCAGCACTAAGATCTAGGAGCACGAGGACAGACGCAGAACCTCGGTCTGACGTCATTAAAAGGTCATTTACCACCTTCACAAGTGCAGTCTCAGTGCTATGATGGGGTCTAAAACCAGACTGAAGCGTTTCGTGTACATTGTTTGTCTTCAGGAAGGCAGTGAGTTGCTGCGCAACTGCTTTTTCTAAAATTGTTGAGAGGAATGGAAGATTCGATATAGGCCGATAGTTTTTTTATAATTTCTGGGTCAAGATTTGGCTTTTTCAAGAGAGGCTTTATTACTGCCACTTTTAGTGAGTTTGGTACACATCCGGTGGATAGAGAGCCGTTTATTATGTTCAACATAGGAGGGCCAAGCACAGAAAGCAGCTCTTTCAGTAGTATAGTTGGAATAGGGTCCAGTATGCAGCTTGAAGGTTTAGAGGCCATGATTATTTTCATCATTGTGTCAAGAGATATAGTACTAAAACACTTTAGTGTCTCCCTTGATCCTAGGTCCTGGCAGGGTTGTGCAGACTCAGGACAACGGAGCTTTGGAGGAATACGCAGATTTAAAGAGGAGTCCGTAATTTGCTTTCTAATGATCATGATCTTTTCCTCAAAGAAGTTCATGAATTCTTCACTGCTGAAGTGAGAGCCATCCTCTCCTGGGGAATGTCACTTTTTAGTTAACTTTGCGACAGTATCAAAAATAAATTTTGGATTGTTCTTATTTTCCTCAATTAAGTTGGAAAATAGGATGATCGAGCAGCAGTGAGGGCTCTTTGATACTGCACGGTACTGTCTTTCCAAGCTAGTCGGAGGACTTCCAGTTTGGTGTGGCGCCATTTTCGTTCCAATTTTCTGGAAGCTTGCTTCAGAGCTCGTGTATTTTCTATATACCAGGGAGCTAGTTTCTTATGACAAATGTTTTTAGTTTTTAGGGGTGCAACTGCATCTAGGGTATTGCGCAAGGTTAAATTGAGTTCCTTGGTTAGGTGGTTAACTGATTTTTGTCCTCTGACATCCTTGGGTAGGCAGAGGGAGTCTGGAAGGGCATCAAGGAATCTTTGGGTTGTCTGAGAATTTATAGCACGACTTTTAATGCTTCTTGGTTGGGGTCTGAGCAGATTATTTGTTGCGATTGCGAACGTAATAAAATGGTAGTCCAGGATTATGAGGAAAAACATTAAGATCCACACCATTTATTCCATGGGACAAAACTAGGTCCAGAGTATGACTGTGGCAGTGAGTAGGTCCAGAGACATGTTGGACAAAACCCACTGAGTCGATGAAGGCTCCGAAAGCCTTTTGGAGTGGGTCTGTGGACTTTTCCATGTGAATATTAAAGTCACCAAAAATTAGAATATCATCTGCGATGACTACAAGGTCCGATAGGAATTCAGGGAACTCAGTGAGGAACGCTGCATATGGCCCAGGAGGCCTGTAAACAGTAGCTATAAAAAGTGATTGAGTAGGCTGCATAGATTTCATGACTAGAAGCTCAAAAGACGAAAACGTCGTTGTTGTTTTTTTGGGGGTAAATTTAAATTTGCTATCATAAATGTTAGCAACACCTCCGCCTTTGCGGGATGCGCGGGGGATATGGTCACTAGTGTAACCAGGGGGTGAGGCCTCATTTAACACAGTAAATTCATCAGGCTTAAGCCATGTTTCAGTCAGGCCAATCACATCAAGATTATGATCAGTGATTAGTTCATTGAGTATAACTGCCTTTGAAGTGAGGGATCTAACATTAAGTAGTCCTATTTTGAGATGTGAGGTATCACAATCTCTTTCAATAATGGCAGGAATGGAGGAGGTCTTTATACTAGTGAGATTGCTAAAGCGAACACCGCCATCTTTAATTTTGCCCAACCTAGATCGAGGCACAGACACGGTCTCAATGGGGATAGCTGAGCTGACTACACTAACTGTGCTAGTGGCAGACTCCACTAAGCTGGCAGGCTGGCTAACAGCCTGCTGCCTGGCCTGCACCCTATTTCATTGTGGAGCTAGAGGAGTTAGAGCCCTGTCTATGTTCGTAGATAAGATGAGAGTACCCCTCCAGCTAGGATGGAGTCCGTCACTCCTCAACAGGCCAGGCTTGGTCCTGTTTGTGGGTGAGTCCCAGAAAGAGGGACAATTATCTACAAATTCTATCTTTTGGGAGGGGCAGAAAACAGTTTTCAACCAGCGATTGAGTTGTGAGACTCTGCTGTAGAGCTCATCACTCCCCCTAACTGGGGGAGTGATGAGCACCTAAATTGATCAACGTCTCAACCAAATATTTCCCAGTTATACATGTTGAAATGACGTGGGGTGCCCAGTGGGACATCATTTCGATGTGGAGAACTGGGTAATATTAGGTTGATACATAAGACTGCTAAACACGGCTGCTAAATAGCTAATCAAATGGCTAACATTACCTGGACTACCTTCATTTAACGTTTTTTGGGCTGCCCACATACTCACGCATACTTGGACTGACACCCCAACACACACACTTACACACACTACATACGCCTACATACACATAACATGAGCACACATGCATACTGATGCCACATACACACTCACTCACACATAGCGTACCAGTCAAAAGGTTGGACACACCTACTCATTCAAGGGTTTTACTATGTAGAATAATAGTCAAGGCATCAAAACTATGAAATAACACATATGGAATCGTGTAAAAAAGTGTTAAACAAATCAAAACATATTTTATATTTGAGATTCTTCAAAGTAGCCAGCCTTTGCTTTGATGACAGCTTTGCACACTCTTGGCATTCTCTCAACGAGTTCATGAGGAATGCTTTTCCAACACATATGCTTGTTGGCTGCTTTTCCTTCACTCTGAGATCCAACTCATCCCAAACCATCTCAATTCAGTTGAGGTCAGGTGATTGTGTAGACCAGGTCATCTGATGCAGCACTCCATCACTCTCCTTGGTCAAATAGCCCTTACACAGCCTGGAGGTGTGTTTTGGGTTATTGTCCTGTTGAAAAACAAATGATAGTCCCACTAAGAGCAAACCAGATGGGATGACGTATTGCTGCAGAATGCTGTGGTAGCCATGCTGGTTAAGTGTGCCTTGAATTCTAAATAAATCACTGACAGTGTCGCCAGCAAAGCACCCCTACACCATCACACCTCCTCCTCCATGCTTCCCGGTGGGAACCACACATGCGGAGATAATCCGTTCACCTACTCTGTGTCTCACAAAGACACAGCGGTTGGAACCAAAAATCTCACATTTGGACTCATCAGACCAAGGGACATATTTTCACTGGTCTAATGTCCATTGCTTGTGTTTGTTGGGCCAAACAAGTCTCTTCTTCTTATTGGTGTCTTTTAGTAGTGGTTTATTTGCAGCAATTAGACCATGAAGGCCTGATTCATGCAGTCTCCTCTGAACAGTTGATGTTGAGATGTGTCTGTTATTTGAACTTTGTGAAGCATTTATTTGAGCTGCAATTTCTGAGGCTGGTAACGCTAATGAACTTATCCTCTGCAGCAGAGGTAACTCTGGGTCTTCCTTTCCTGTGGTGGTCCTCATGAGTCAGTTTCATCGTAGCACATGATGGTTTTTGCAAATGCACTTGAAGAAACTTTCCACATTGTCTAACCTTCATGTCTTAAAACCTCTTCAGGATCGGACCCTTTTTTTCAATTTTCACCTAAAATGACATACCCAAATCTAACTGCCTGTAGCTCAGGACTTGAAGCAGAGACTGCAGGGGTTCAAACTGTAGTACACAGTTGCTAAATTTGAATATAAAAATGGATTTGATCAAACAAAACTATTCTACATTTTATCTCTGGGACACTCAGGATGCCAAATCAGAGCAAGATTACTGAATGATTACTGATCATAATCTGACACTTATAGCCAGAAAGCTTTCTAAGAGCAGGTTCAACCTCTCTACTGTTAGAAAGCCGGATCAACTAAGAATACCTAAGAGTGAATTAAATTATTTTGAAAACGCAATTAAGGGAATTAACTGGAATGATCTCTTGTCCTATACAGATGTGGAAGCTGATAGTCAAGTTTTTCTATCCAAAATCCAGACTACAATAAATGGCTTCCTAAAGAAAATCTAATCCAAACCTGGCCAAAAGAGCACTCTACCTTGGCTAAATGGAGAAATCTGGAAATTGATTAAAGAATGAGTTGATGCTCTAAAAACAGCACTAAAATCCAAATTAGAGCATGACAGACGTAGGTTTACCATGTTGAGAAATAAGGTGATGAAAGAAATCAGACAGGCCAAGGCAAACTTTTTTATTGACATAATTGATGAAGCAAAAGGAAATTCTGAATTGATCTGGGAGAATCAAAAAAATTGAACAGAGAAAGACCATAGTAACACTGCAAAAAGACTAGAAATCATGGTGAATAACAATCTAACACAGGATGCAGTCGAAATAGCAATAGCCTGCAATTCCTACTTTATTGACTCTGCCAGGGAACTGACACAGTACCCCTCCACTAGTTTCTTGGGCTCAGTGCTAGCGAATGACGCTCAACCTGTCTTCATCATAAGGGAGGCTTCTGAGTCAAAGGTGAACAAGGTGATTAGCTCACTAAAGAACTCTAAAGCCAAAGATGTGTTTGGGCTGGACTCTACCTTTCTTAAAAACTACAGAGTCACTCATTGGCCCCATTACTAAGGTCACCAAAACATCTATTGGTCAGGGGGTGTTTCCAAGGGTATGGAAGTCAGCCATAATAACTGCCATCTTTAAATCGGATGACCCGGGTGACCCTGCTGACGTGAGTAACTACTGGCCCACCTGTGGTGTCGAAGGTTGTTGAAAAGTGTGTAGCAGAACAATTGATTGACCACCTCAACAACAGTCCCTTCACATTACACTCCATGCAGTTTGGCTTCAGAGCGAAACACTCCACAGAAACGGCCAACTGCTTTCTTGTGGAAAATGTGAAGTCCAAGATGGACAAAGGGGGCGCTGTTGGGGCTGTGTTTCTGGACCTAAGGAAGGCTTTTGATACTGTTAACCATGTGGTTCTCACCACAAAATTGTCCAAGTTTAACGTTTCCCCTGATGCATTGAGAAGGATGAAATCATACCTTGAAGGCAGAACTCAGTGTGTCAGAGTGAGCAATGAGCTGTCGCCCACTCTTAGCTATGATGTGGGCGTGCCCCAAGGGTCAATACTGGGGCCCCTCCTGTTCAGCCTGTACATTAATGAGCTGCCTTCTGTCTGTACTGGGTCTGAAGTTCAAATGTATGCAGATGATACAGTGATATATGTGCATGCAAAGAGAAAACAACTAGCTGCATAAGAACTCACTACTGTAATGGTCCAGGTTACAAAGTGGCTCAGTGACTCGTGTTTGCATCTCAATGTGAAAAAAACTGTCTGCATGTTCTTCACAAAGAGGGCAACTGATGCTACTGAGCCAGATGTCTACGTGTCAGGGGAGAAGCTCCAGGTGGTATTTGATTTTAAGTACCTTGGCATCATACTTGATTCCAACCTCTCTTTTAAAAAGCAGGTGAAAAAGGTAATTCAAGTAACCAAATTGAACCTAGCTAATTTCCGATTTATACAAAATTGTTTGACTACAGAGGTAGCAAAACTGTACTTCAAATCTATGATACTCCCCCACTTAACATACTGCTTGACTAGTTGGGCCCAAGCTTGCTGTACAACATTAAAACCCATCCAGTCTGTCTACCAACAGGCTCTCAAAGTGCTTGATAGGAACCCCACACAGATCCCGCAGAGGTTAACCCCTACTTATTGATACCTCAATTACCTCATAGCCTTCAAAATGGACTCAGTACTGGTTCTCCAGGTATATAGCCATGTTATTTTTACTCTTTATTGTTTTTAGTTATTCACCGTGTGTTTATTCCTTGTTTCACTATTTCTATTATTATATGATATTTTTTATCTTTATTTTTGTCTCTGCATTATTGGAAAAGGATCCGTAAGTAAGCATTTCGCTGTTAGTCGACACTACATGTTTACAAAGCATAACATTTGATTTGATTTTTAACTGGTCAACAACTTATTAGGCTATTTTCTCTATCGCAAATGTGATATTGAATTGTGTTTGGTTGTCAACGCAACCAAATATCAACATTTGAAGAAGATGTATCCTTGGATAGTTCCATCTGTGCCACTGAGTCTGGCTTTAATTCCAGTTTGTCTACAAATTAATCATTGATATGTTGGATTCACTTATCCATTTCAGCCAATGCACTTTAAATACCACTTGATTTGATTTAGTCATATTCTTTAACTTAGGTTTTTGGTTGAGATGGAGACGTGAATCCCACATGTTTTTTTTTACCGATCCATATTAAATAAACCACAGCTTGAAACCCTAGCCCTCTATGTATTGCCTATTTTTAGCTGAATTCTGGGTTGAATTTAAAGAATAGCTGTTGATGACTTCCCAAATTTTAAATACAGTGCCTTCGGAAAGTATTAAGACCCCTTGACTTTTCCAAATTTTGCTACGTTACAGCTTTTAAAAAAATCCTCAGCAATCTACACACAATACCCCATAATGACAAAGTGAAAACAGGTTTTTAGAAATGTTTGCAAATGTATTAAACATAAAGAACAGATATACCTTATTTACATAAGTATTCAGACCCTTTGCTATAAGACTCGAAATTGAGCTCAGGTGCATCCTGTTTCCATTGATCATCCTTTTTTCTACAACTTAATTGGATTCCACCTGTGGTAAATTCAATTGCTTGGACATAATTTGGAAAGGCACACACTTGTCTACATAAGGTCCCACAGTTGACAGTGCATGTCAGAGCAAAAACCAAGCCATGAGGTCGAAGGAATTGTCCGTAGAGCTCCGAGACAGGATTGTGTTGAGGCACAGATCTGGGGAAGGGTACCAAAAAACATCTGAAACTGAAGGTTCCCAAGAATACAGTGGCCATCATTCTTAAATGGAAGAAGTTTGGAACCACCAAGACTCTTCCAAGAGCTGGCCGCCCAGCAAAACTGAGCAATCAGGGAGAAGGGCCTTGGTCACTGAGGTGTCTGGCGACATAAAACAAACACCCCCCTGCCACGTCCTGACCAAACTACACTAACAAATAACCCCTTTACTGGTCAGGACGTGACAGGCTCCTTGCACATACACGCTTTTTCAGTTCTGCCCACAACTTTTCTATAGGATTGATGTCAGGGCTTTGTGATGGCCACTCCAATACCTTGACTTTGTTGTCCTTAAGCCATTTTGCCACAACTTTGGAAGTATGCTTGGGGTCATTGTCTATTTGAAAGACCCATTTGCGATGAAGCTTTAATTTCCTGACTGATGTCTTGAGATGTTGCTTCAATATAGCCATAATCTTCCATCTATTTTGTGAAGTGCACCAGTCCCTCCTGCAGCAAAGCACCCCCACAACATGATGCTGCCACGCCCGTGCTTCACGGTTGGGATGGTGTTCTTCGGCTTTCAAGCGTCCCCTTTTTCCTCCAAACATAACGATGGTCATTATGGCCAGGCAGTTCTATTTTTGTTTCATCAGACCAGAGGACATTTCTCCAAAAAGTACGATCTTTTTCCCCATGTGCAGTTGCAAACCATGGTCTGTCTTTTTTATGGCGATAATGGAGCAGTGGCTGCTTCCTTGATGAGCGACCTTTCAGGTTATGTCGATATAGGACTTGTTTTACTGTGGATATAGATACTTTTCTACCTGTTTCCTCCAGCATCTTCACAAGGTCCTTTGCTGTTGTTCTGGGATTGATTGCACTTTTCGCACCAAAGTACGTTCATCTCTAGGAGACAGAAAGCATCTCCTTCCTGAGCGGTATGACGGCTGCGTGGTCCCATGGTGTTGATACTTACGTACTATTGTTTATACAGATAAACGTGGTACCTTCAAGCATTTGGAAATTGCTCCCAAGGATGAACCAGACTTGTGGAGGTCTACAATTGTTTCTGATGTCTTGGTTGATTTCTTTTGATTTTCCCATGACGTCAAGCAAAGAGGCACTGAGTTTGAAGGTAGGCTTGAAATACATCCACAGGTGCACCTCCAATTGACTCAAATGATGTCAATTAGCCTATCAGAAGCTTCTAAAGCCATGACATCATTTTCTGGAATTTTCCCAGCTGTTTAAAGGCACAGTCAACTTAGTTTATGTAGACTTCTGACCCACTGGAATTGTGATACAGTGAATTACAATTGAAATAATCTGTCTGTAAACAATTGTTGGAAAAATGATATGTGTCATGCACAAAGTAGATGTCCTATCTGACTTGCCAAAACTATAGTTTGTTAATTAACAAGAAATTTGTGGAGTGGTTGAAAAACGAGTTTTAATGACTCCAACCTAAGTGTATGTAAACTTCCGACTTCAACTCTACCTACTACGTTTAATTATTAGTAGATTAAATTAATAATGTAACAATTAACTCATTAAGAATTTGTGGCCCCATGGGAACAGTTTATTTAATGAGTTAGCATTTTCCGAATTATCAAACCTACCCTTTCAAATGACTTTGATAGCAACAGTGAACCTATTAAGTGGAGATTTCTCAACAATTACTCTCACAATAGTACATTGGTAACAGTCGGTGACAAATGTCTATGCTGAGTAGGGACTGGCTTGGTTAACCTCTTACATCTGCTCCAATATCCAATGATGGGCGTGGCGCGAAATACAAATTCCTCTAAAATCCGAAAACTTCCATTTTTCAAACATATGACTATTTTACAGCTATTTAAAGACAAGACTCTCGTTAATCTAACCACACTGTCCGATTTCAAAAAGGCTTTACAACGAAAGCAAAACATTAGATTATGTCAGCAGAGTACCCAGCCAGAAATAATCAGACACCCATTTTTCAAGCTAGCATATAATGTCACAAAAACCCAGAAGACTGCTACATTTACATTTTACATTTAAGTCATTTAGCAGACGCTCTTATCCAGAGCGACTTACAAATTGGTGCATTCACCTTAAGATATCCAGTGGAACAACAACTTTACAATAGTGCATCTAAATCTTTCAGGGGGGGGGGGGTAGAAGGATTACTTTATCCTATCCCAGGTATTCCTTAAAGAGGTGGGGTTTCAGGTGTCTCCAGAAGGTGGTGATTGACTCCGCTGTCCTGGCGTCGTGAGGGAGCTTGTTCCACCATTGGGGTGCCAGAGCAGCGAACAGTTTTGACTGGGCTGAGCGGGAGCTGTGCTTCCTCAGAGGTAGGGAGGCGAGCAGGCCAGAGGTGGATGAACGCAGTGCCCTTGTTTGGGTGTAGGGCCTGATCAGAGCCTGAAGGTACGGAGGTGCCGTTCCCCTCACAGCTCCGTAGGCAAGCAGCATGGACTTGTAGCGGATGCGAGCTTCAACTGGAAGCCAGTGGAGAGAGCGGAGGAGCGGGGTGACGTGAGAGAACTTGGGAAGGTTGAACACCAGACGGGCTGCGGCGTTCTGGATGAGTTGTAGGGGTTTAATGGCACAGGCAGGGAGCCCAGCCAACAGCGAGTTGCAGTAATCCAGACGGGAGATGACAAGTGCCTGGACTAGGACCTGCGCCGCTTCCTGTGTGAGGCAGGGTCGTACTCTGCGAATGTTGTAGAGCATGAACCTACAGGATCGGGTCACCGCCTTGATGTTAGTGGAGAACGACAGGGTGTTGTCCAGGGTCATGCCAAGGTTCTTAGCACTCTGGGAGGAGGACACAAGGGAGTTGTCAACCGTGATGGCGAGATCATGGAACGGGCAGTCCTTCCCTGGGAGGAGGAGCAGCTCCGTCTTGCCGAGGTTCAGCTTGAGGTGGTGAGCCGTCATCCACACTGATATGTCTGCCAGACATGCAGAGATGCGATTCGCCACCTGGTTATCAGAAGGGGAAAGGAGAAGATTAATTGTGTGTCGTCTGCGTAGCAATGATAGGAGAGACCATGTGAGGATATGACCGAGCCAAGTGACTTGGTGTATAGTGAGAATAGGAGAGGGCCTAGAACAGAGCCCTGGGGGACACCAGTGGTGAGAGCACGTGGTGCGGAGACAGATTCTCGCCACGCCACCTGGTAGGAGCGACCTGTCAGGTAGGACGCAATCCAAGCGTGGGCCGCGCCGGAGTTGCCCAGCTCGGAGAGGGTGGAGAGGAGGATCTGATGGTTCACGGTATCAAAGGCAGCAGATAGGTCTAGAAGGATGAGAGCAGAGGAGAGAGCGTTAGCTTTAGCAGTGCGGAGAGCCTCCGTGACACAGAGAAGAGCAGTCTCAGTTGAATGCCCAGTCTTGAAACCTGACTGATTAGGATCAAGAAGGTCATTCTGAGAGAGATAGCAGGAGAGCTGGCCAAGGACGGCACGTTCAAGAGTTTTGGAGAGAAAAGAAAGAAGGGATACTGGTCTGTAGTTGTTGATATCGGAGGGATCGAGTGTAGGTTTTTTCAGAAGGTTTTTGTAGGTTTTTTCAGAAGCTAAATGCAGCACTAACCTTTGATGATCTTCATCAGATGACACACCTAGGACATTATGTTATACAATACATGCATGTTTTGTTCAATCAAGTTCATATTTATATCAAAAAACAGCTTTTTACATTAGCATGTGACGTTCAGAACTAGCATACCCCCGCAAACTTCCGGGGAATTTACTAACAATTTACTAAATTACTCACGATAAACGTTCACAAAAAGCATAACAATTATTTTAAGAATTATAGATACAGAACTCCTCTATGCACTCGATATGTCCAATTTTAAAATAGCTTTTCGGATGAAGCACATTTTGCAATATTCTAAGTACATAGCCCAGCCATCACGGGCTAGCTATTTAGACACCCGGCAAGTTTAGCCTTCACCAAAATCAGATTTACAATAAGAAAAATGGTCTTACCTTTCCTGTTCTTTGTCAGAATGCACTCCCAGGACTTCTACTTCAATAACAAATGTTGGTTTGATCCCAAATAATCCATCGTTATATCCAAACAGCGGCGTTTTGTTCGTGCGTTCTAGACACTATCCGAATGGTAAAGAAGGGTCGTGCGCATGGCGCATTTCGTGACAAAAAAATTCTAAATATTACATTACCGTACTTCGAAGCATGTCAACCGCTGTTTAAAATCAATTTTTATGCAATTTATCTCGTAACAAAGCGATAATATTCCGACCGGAATCTCCGTTTCGGTAAAAAAAGGGAAAAACAGAAAGGCGGGGGCGGCCAGTGCACGCGCCTAAGCCTTTTGTCTGCTGATAGACCACTTAGCAAAAGCGCTCGTGTGTTTCAGCCAGGGCTTTGAATTACATCATTCAGGTTTTTCCCGGGCTCTGAGAGCCCATTGGAGCCGTAGGAAGTGTCACGTAACAGCAGAGATCCTTTGTAATGAATAGAGATTACAAAGAAGGGCAAGAAATGGTCAGATAGGGTACTTCCTGTACAGAATCTTCTCACGTTTTGGCCTGCCAAATGAGTTCTGTTATACTCACAGACACCATTCAAACAGTTTTAGAAACTTTGGAGTGTTTTCTATCCAAAGCTAATAATTATATGCATATTCTAGTTTCTGGGCAGGATTAATAATCAGATTAAATCGGGTACGTTTTTTATCCAGATGTGAAAATACTGCCCCCTAGCCATAAGAGGTTAAAACCCTGGATGGGAGACCAAAGGGTAGCTGTAGAAATTTAGATCAACTCTCCAGTTGTAGGTGTTGACCAGCGTGTAGTTTTTTTCTTTTTTTCCAAAAGGTATAAATTCAAAATATTTCATACAAGGTTTGTCAATGTTGAAAATTGGTTACCTGTGGTTGAAGTTTCACCCTCAACAACAGTTTATGTTCATACTTTTTTCAAATCCTATGTATTTTCCACTTAAATTCCAATTCAGAATATGTTACTTTCAAACAGTTTCTGCCCAGTGGGTAGAGTCTCTGGATTTGTCCCGAGTCCCGACTCTCTACCCCACTTTCAAATACATGACAGTAACTGTGCAAGCTAACATTTCAGGGTGGAAAAGGTGTAATATCAGGACACAGCCTCTTAGTTTGAGGGGTTAAAATTAAGCTCTCCCCTAAGGTTGTGGTTGATTAAATGTATTTGAATGTATGTAATTCAAGTGAATTTACACACATTTTTTTAGTTAACGTTGATTGTCTGTGTACTTGTGTGTCGGCTGTAGTGTGTGTCGGCTAAACCCATCCATGTTAATGTGCACATCACTGGAAGACTGTACAGTAAAACTCAGAAGTGTCCGGTTGATACGAAAGCACTTCCATCATCTGACATGCCTGTCTTTCTCATGGCTGTATCAAGGCTTGAACTGGCATATAAAATGAGAAATGCGCTCGCTTAGGCTCTACGCCGTTGCTCTTGCAAGTCTCCATCTCTCTCTCTGTCTTTCACCCTCTCCCCCCCCCCCCCCCCCCCCGCGCTGCTAGTCGCTCCTTGGTGGCAATGGCGCCACCGGACACAGCCATGTGATTCACTCCCTCTGTCTCTCTCTCCTCACTCTCTTTCGTCCTCCCTTACCCTCTCTCTGTGTGTCTGCTCTCGAGGGGACCATGACAATCTCTTTCATGGGGGCTAGGTGGCATTTGTTCCTCTGGATTAGTCACTTCCCAGGGATTCTCTTCCCTCTCCCTCTCTCTATCCCTTCGCTCCATCTAGCTCTCGCCCACTCTCCCCTCAAGGCAGAGTTAGGGAACCAAGGGAAATATTTTTCTCTTTAGCTCTTCTCTCCTTTTGACTACTCTCTCTCTTCTCTAGCTTAGCTCTCCTCTTCTGACTCAAATTGTGAAAATCGATCCAGGAACAAAGAAAACCTTTCCATTTCTCTGCTCTTTCGCTCTTTCCTGTTTCTTTCTCTCGTTCTCCCTCTCACAGCCTCTTAATGAATAATGCAGAGTGCTCCAGTTCCATAAAAGACTAATTGCTCCAGTTTTTGAGTGTTAAAAAACATGTTATTTATGCCAGTGCATAACGATAGTGAGAAACGTCTAGTTATCTAAGCGAAAGCTTTGGGATAAACTTTGATTTAAAAGATATACTCAAGTATTCCCTTTAAAAAAAAAAAAATGTTATTGTTTTTTTATGCATTCTCTATATCTCCCTTAGCAACCATCGTGTAGGCCTAACCAGTGTATTGTAATTTGTAACCATGGTGTATAAATATGCCCCCTATTTAGAGAGCCTGATGGTATCCACAGATTGTGTAGCAGTTTAACAGGCATTTTCCAGAGAGAGAGAGATTATTTGACCCTTCTGTAATGTATTATTTTCATGTAATGTATTCTTGTGCCTGCCATTGTTGATGGGGAGTTGAATGATGTTGTTATCTGTCTGTCTGTGGTTTAGCTGTAGGGAGCCAGCAGCCCAGAACCATGTAGATTCTGTGTCCAGAGCAGCCTATAGCTGCCCAGAGACCTGCCCTGAGAGCAGGCTGCATCCCGTGTAAAAGGCCCTTTATAAGCAGGCCATCCCGTGTGACACACACACATGTCCCGTGTGTAGGGCCCTTCATACCCCTGAGAGGAGGAGAGGGGACAATCTCTTTTCTCCGTCCACAGCAGAGAGTCAAGTCAAGTGGGAGGGAAAAACACATACAGTGACTATCACCAAATCCCAAAGCCTCTTATTTGTCAATCTGTGTTTTTTATTTTTTTTATTTACCAACCCACAAGATGTAGCCAGTGATGCATTGACATGCAAAGCGAGAGAAGCGAGAGATAGATGAGAGGGAGGGTAGTGGAGTGTGAAAAGGAAGCTTTAAAGCAAATGCCATGGCTATATAGCTGCTGCCCTGGTTAAACCCACCACGCCCAACCCTCTAGCTGCTGTGTTTGCTAGTGATGGAGAAAAAGTGTGACACCAATCAGGCCCCCGATGACTGGAGTTGCCCATCCCTGAGTCTAGCGTGCACGCACACACACACACACAGACACACAGACACACAGACAGACAGACACACACACACACACACACACACACACACACACACACACACACACACACACACACACACACACACACACACACACACACACACACACACACACACACACACACGCCCAGGCCTCTGTCTGGTTAGAGAGCAGAGCAGCAGAGCTCTGATGGTCCCCAAAGCTCAGCCCATTAAAACATTTCTCTCTGCCAGACCTCCATTTACATTCAGCTGCTCTCTCTCGCTCTCTCTTTCTCCCCCTTCCCCCCTTCCCTCCCACCTTCCCCTGTCACACCCTTCTCTTTGTTTTCCCCTGTAGCCCAGAACCTCACTCATAGCTAGTTCTCCCCCACTCCCCAACTCTCATGCTAACAACAGATTGCGGGAAGGGAGGCCTTGGCCCAGGCCTTGGCTTGCTGTATTTCACATGCAACACACAGACACACACAAAAACACACAAACACACATAATGGAGAAACTTATATAGCACATGTATGCAGAACAGAACAAAACAAAATAGCAGATTAGTTTTAAGCAGGGATATCAGAATAAGAAACGGCTTAGCAAAGCAATAGGGATGTTTGATCCTCATTATATCATATAAGCATTTCATGTCATTCACAAGCCCCAACACATTTTCAGTTGTTCTGCTCAGTGCAGCGTTCTGCTCTGTGTGGAGAACATCCTTTGGAACTGTGCCCAATGGTAATCAGACCTAATGGAAAGCTTGTTTGCACCTGGCCAGGTTTATTTGTGACAGTTAAAAACTGTTTCAGTTATTTGAAACCCATGTCAGATGACGAAACACATGTCTATTACCTATTCAACTATGTCATATCAGAACCTCAGGAAAATGTCTCCATACAGTATACTGTGCATTTTCCCTGTCTGCAGCAAAAATGTATAACTGAAATCTTAAAGCTTGTGAGTCAGTAGATATTGACCGGTGGTGAAATTGTGACACTTGAAAACCTTAACAGTTTAAATGGGAAGTTCAAAAAATACTCAGTCTATTCAACTAGGTCATAGTAGGACCTCAGGATATCCTCTTCTCTACACACTGTATATGATTTCCCTGTCTGCAGCAGAAATGAATAACTAAACATCCTAAGAATACTTCTAGAACTACCTGAATCTGAGTTTAAAGGCATTGAGTTAGTAGATATGGTCTGCATCCAAAATGGCACCATATTTCTTATATAGTTCACTACTTTTTACCTATAGTGCTCAGGTCAAAAGTAGGACAGTATATATAAGGTGCCATTTGGGAAGCAGATTAAGTCTTTAGGCCCATTGCAGCTCAGAACAACACCAGAATAGAACAGGAACATGTTCCAGAATGGAACCCCTAGCAGCTCAGAAGAGAATATCAACATTTCAGGCTCTTGTGTCACAACTGTTAAACATGTATAATTCAGTGAAGTGCATGATCCTAAATATAGTTTTATGGAAAATATGTGCCTAGCCAATCTACACACAGAGCGCTAAGAAGGGAGGTAGAGAAATGAGGGGAGGTATGATGAAAGCGGAGAGCATGAGGAGGAAAGGAGAGGGGAAGAGAGAGGAAGAAGATGAGAAAGGAGGAGAGGGTAAAGGAGAGGAGAGGAGCTTGTAGGAGGAGAGGGGAGGAGAAAGCGAGAAGATAGGAGGAAAGGTGAGGCTAGATGGACTAATTACTCAATCTGTGCTGGCTAACAGCAGGGGAGGAGGAGAGGGATGGAGTGACGGGGGGATGGAGGGAGGGCTGGCCGGTGACTGAGGTTTGTTTCATTATGGAGATTTTCACTGCAGTGTCTCTCCATCTCCACCCCTCCATACCACCGCCCCTCCCTCCCTCCCATCTCCCTTCTGGCCTGTCTTCTCCTCCTCCTTTTCTACCCCTCTCTTTGTTTTTCCCTATAGACCAGAACCTCTCTCATAGCTAGCTCTCCCCCCACTCCCCCACTCTCACACTAACAACAGATTGGAGGCTGTTGAAGGAAGGGAGGCCTGATGTGTTTCACATGCAACACACAAACACACAAGCACACAAACACATGTATACAGTGTATGTACATTCTTAGATTTTTGTTGTTGTTGCCAGAACCAGAAGGGTTATTCTGCTGTCTCCATAGCAGAACCCTTAGAACAACCCTTTTTGATTCTAGGTAGAACCCTTTTGGGTTCCATGTAGACCCCCTTCCACAGAGGGTACTGCCTGGAACCCAAAAGGGTTCTACCTGGAACCAAAAAGGGTCCCCCCTATGAGGACAGCCAAAGCACCCTTTTGGAACACTTTTTTCTAAGAGTGTACTGACACAGTCCCAGCTTAGCTTAGTGTTCTTATGTTTTGAACAGCCGCATTATCATGTATCTGCAGCAGAACAGAACAAAACCAAATAGTAGATTAGCTTTAAGGAGGGAGATCAGGATAACAAACATTTTAGCAAAGCAATTGGGATGTTTCTGATCCTCATTATATCATATAAGCATTTCATTTCATTTACAAGCCCCTGGTGAAGGCCAACACGTTTTCAGTTGTTCTGCTCAGTGCAGGGTCCTGCTCCGTGTGGAGCACATCCTTTGGACCCATGCCCAACGGTAATCAGACCCAATGGAAAGCGTTTGCACCTGGCGAGCTCGGCGGTGCAATTGTGACGGTTGAAAACTGTTTCAGTTATTTGAAACCAATTTCAGATGACGAAAAACATGGAGTTTATTACCTATTCGACTGTCATATCAGGACCTCAGGAAAATGTCTCCATGTACTGTGTATTTCCTTGTCTGCAGCAGAAACTAATAACTGAACTCTTAAGCCAGTGAGTCAGTAGATATTGTCCAGCGGTGAAATTGTGATACTTGAAAACCTTTTCAGTTTAAATGGGATGTACAAAAAACACTCTCAGTCTATTCAACTAGGTCATAGTAGGACCTCAGGATATCCTCTTCTCTACACACTGTATATGATTTCCCCGTCTGCAGCAGAAATGAATAACTAAACATCCTAAGAATACTTCTAGAACTACCTGAATCTGAGTTTAAAGCCAATGAGTCAGTGGATATTGTGTGCATCCAAATGGCACCATATTTCTTATATAGTTCACTACCTTTTACCTATAGGGCTTAGGTCAAAAGTAGGACAGTATGTATAAGGTGTCATTTGGGAAGCAGATTAAGTCCTTAGGCCCATTGCAGCTCAGAACAACACCAGAATAGAACAGGAACATGTTCCAGAATGGTACCCCTAGCAGCTCAGAAGTGAATATCAACATTTCAGGCTCTTCTGTCACAACTGTTAAACATGTATAATTCAGTGAAGTGCATGATGCTAAATATAGTTTTATTGAAAATATGTGCCTAGCCAATCTACACACAGAGCGCTAAGAAGGGAGGAGAGGAGCAGTAGAAAGGAGGGGAGATATGATGAGAGGAGAGGATGAGAAGGAAGGGAGAGGGGATGAGAGAGGAAGAATATGAGAAAGGAGGAGAGGGTATAGGAGAGGAGAGCAGTGAATAGTAGGCGAGGGGAGGAGAAAGGGAGAAGATGATAGGAAGAAAGGTGAGGCTAGATGGACTAATTACTGAATCTGTGCTGGCTAACAGCAGGGGAGGGATGGAGTGATGGGATGGAGGGAGGGCCGCCCCTTCATCCCTTCGCTCCTCCATTCTTCCACCCCTCTGTCCCGCCATCCTTCCATCCCTCCATTTCTCTGTTCCTCCGTCCTTCAATACCTCAATCCCTGACTTGGCCGCGTGCCGCAGAGACCATTTACCACACACACACACACACACACACACACACACACACACACACACACACACACACACACACACACACACACACACACACACACACAGTCTTGTACCGCTGTACTGCTGACCACCCAATTCAGTCACATTCAAAATCCTATTTTCCCTAACCCTTAACCCTAAACCTAACCCTAACCCGTACTCATCCCCTAACCCAAAAACCTCACCCTAACCCTAAATCTAACCCTAACTCCTAACCCTAAAACTAACCCTAGCTCCTAACCCTAACCCTAAACCTAATTCTAACACTAATTCTAACCTTAACCCTAAACCCCCTAGAAATAAAATTTGACCTTGTGGGGACCAAACAAATGTCCCCAGTTGGTCAAATTTTAGTTTGGTTACTATTCTTGTGAGGATTTCTGCTCCCCACAAGAATAGTTAAACACGTCCACGAACGCACACACATACACACACAAACACACACACACACACAAGCTTTTTTTTCGTGAAATTTCAGGACTTTTTGGAGTGGAACAATGTTTGACCTTTAAAAATCCTATTTTCCCTAACCCCTAACACTACCCCTACCCCTACCCACAACCCTTAACTTAACCCTATCTGTAACCCTAACCCCAAAAACTCTAACCCTAACTCTGACCCTAAAGCAAACCCTAAACCCTAACGACCCATCCACTCTCTCCTTGTGTTACAGCTCTTCCTCCCATACTGGAGCCAGTATGATATATGTATAAGTCTAATGGGTTGGCCTGTCATGTGATCCTCACTAGGGGGCAGCTGCCAGACCTATTCAACCCCACCTATTTAAAAAATCTCTCTCTATAGCCACTCAATGTCAATACACACTCAGCGCATTCAGAAAGTATTCATACCCCTTGATTTATTGCACATTTTGTTGTGTTACGGCATGAATTTAAAATGGGTTAAATACACTACAATGCAAAATGTTTTTGGACACCCCTTCAAATTAGTGGATTCAGCTATTTCAGCCACACCTGTTGCTGTCTGGTATATACAATTGAGCACACAGCCATGCAATCTCCCTAGACACACATTGGCAGTAGAATGGCCAGTACTGAAGAGCTCAGTGACTTTCAATGTGGCAATGACATAGGATGCCACCTTTCCAACAAGTCAGTTCGTCAAATTTCTGCCCTGCTACAGCTGCCCCGGTCAACTGTGTGAGCAGTTATTGTGAAATGGAAACGTCTAGGAGCAACAACGGCTCAGCCGCAAAGTGGTAGGCCACACAAGCTCACAGAACGGGACCGCCGAGTGCTGAAGCGCGTAAAAATCATCTGCCCTCAGTTGCAATATTTTTGCTCATTTATTGAAAATCAATTACAGAATATCTCATTTACTTAAGTATTCACACCCCTGAGTCGGTACTTTGTAGAATCACGTTTGACAGCGATTACAGCAGTGATTCTTTCTGGGTAAGTCTCTAAGAGCTTTCATTCTGGATTGTGTCAAATTGGTTGTTGGTCATTGCCTTGTTGCAAACATGATGCATGTTTTGGATAATTTGGATTCTTCCTTCTTTTCACTCTGCCAATTAGGTTAATATTGTATATTAACTACAATGTTGTTCATCCATCATCAGTTTTCTTCTATCACAGCCAATAAACTCTGTAACTGTTTAAAGTCTCCGTTGGCCTCATGGTGAAATCCCTGAGCGGTTTCCTTCCTCTCCGTCAACTCAGTTAGGAAGGATGCCTATGTCTTTGCAGTGACTGGATGTATAGATACACCTTTCAAAGTGTAATTAATAACTTCACCATGCTCAAATCGCATTTCAGCCCCTGTACCAGGTGGGTTTTTCTCCTGAGCTTTTAGTCTTTACTGCCGAATCTTTCTGCAGTCACATTTTACCCATCTACTAATAGGTGCCCTTCTTGAAAAACCTCCCTGGTCTTTATGGTTGAATCGGTGTTTGAAATTCACTGCTCAACTGGGGAACATTACAGTTAATTGTATGTGTGGGGTACAGAGATGAAGTAATCATTCAAAAATCATGTAAAACACTATTATTGTACACAGATTGAGTCATTGCAACTTATTATGTGACTTGTTCTTGTTAAGCACATTTTTACTCCTGAATGTATTTAGGCTTGCCATAACACAGAGATTGAAAACTTATTGACTGAAGACATTTCAGCTTTTCATTTTTAGTTCATTTGTAAAAATATAAAAACACAATTCCACTTTGACCTTATAGGGTATTGTGTGCAGGCCAGTGAAAACAAATCTCTATTTAATATTTTTTGTTATTCAGACTGTAACACACAAATAAGTCAAGGGGGTGTGAATACTTTCTGAAGGCACTGTATATGCACTCAGAAACACACTCAAAACACACTCTCTCTTTCTCTCCACACTATCTACTCTAGAAACACACACTCAGAAACCTAATGCTCAGAAGTCCTGAGGAATAACTATGAGGAATAACTATGTGCCCCCCCCCATGGGCGTCCACACATTAAAGTACTGTATGTGCTTTCTCCAAGCACATTACATATAGTGGTAGTAAAATATTCATGCTTTGTGGTGTACTGTATGTTTCTGTAAAAGGGTAATCGCAGGGAACACCTTGCAGTGAGTCAGACACACACACACACACGCACACACACACACGCGCGTGCACACACACACACACACACACACACACACACACACACACACACACACACACACACACACACACACACACACACACACACACACACACACACTAACCAGGGGAGTAGTTTTGTTGACAGTGGATGAGGTGATGTATTGACCAACTGACTCGAGTCAAATAAAATAAAATATGACAGGTGTAGACTTTACAGTGAAATGCTTACTTACAAGCCCATTCCTAACAGCGCAGAGTTAAAAAGTAAGACAAATATTTTCTAAATGAAAAAGGAAATAGTAACACAATAAAAACAATAATACAGTATGCTTGTAGGGGTAAAAGTGACTAGGCAATCAATATATATAATAAACAGAGTAGCAGCAGCGTATGTGAAGTGTGAAAGTGTGTCTGTGTGAGTGTGTGTGTGGAGTGTGTGTGTGTGTTTTGTGTGTATGAGCATATTGTGTGTGTGTGTGTGTGTGTGTGTGTGTGTGTGTGTGTGTGTGTGTGTGTGTGTGTGTGTGTGTGGGTGTGTGTGTGTGGGTGTGTATGTCTGTGTCTGTGTCTGTGTAGTATGTGTGAATGTGTGGGTAGAGTCTCGTGAGTTTGCATAGAGAGTCAGTGCAAAACAATTAAGATAACAATAATGGGGTTCAATGTGAATTGTCCAGGTAGCCATTTGATTAACTGTTCAGCTGTTCAGGTGCCTTTTGGTCACAGACTTGGCGCTCCGGTACAGCTTGCTGTGCGGCAGCAGAGAGAACAGTCTATGACTTGGGTGGCTGGAGTCTTTGACAATTTTTAGGGCCTACCTCTGACACTGCCTGGTATAGAGGTCCTGGATGGGAGGGAGTTCTGCCCCAGTGATGTACTGGAACGTATGCACTACCCTCTGTTTTGCCTTGCGGTTGGATGCCAAGCAGTTGCCATAACATGTGGCGATGCAGCCAGTCCAGATGCTCTCAATGGTGCAGCTGTAGAACCTTTTGAGGATCTGAGGGCCCATGCTAAATCGTTTTAGCCTCCTGAAGAGGCATTGTCGTGCCCTCTTCACAACTGTGCTAGTGTGTTTGGACTATAATAGGTCCTTAGTGATGTGGACACTGAGGAACTGAGGAGCTTTCGACCCGCTCTACTACAGCCCCATCAATGTGAATGGGTGCGTGTTCGGCCCTCCCTTTCCTGTAGTCTACGATAAGCTCCTTTGTCTTGCCCAAGTTGAGGGAGAGGATGTTGTCTCTGATCTCCTCCCTATAGCCTGTTTCATTGTCTTCGGTGATCAGGCCTACCCCCGTCGTATCATCGGCAAACTTAATGATTGTGTTGGAGTTGTGCAAGGCCACACAGTTGTGGGTGAACAGGGAGTGCAGGAGGGGACTGAGCACGCATGCATGAAGGGCCTTAGCTTAGTGATTGCCACCTGGGGGCGGCCTGTCAGCAAGTCCAGTTGCAGATGGAGATGTTCATTCCCAGGGTCCTTAGCTTAGTGATTAGCTTGGAGGACACTATGGTGTTGAAAACTGAGCTGTAGTCAATGAACAGCATCCTCACGGGGGTGTTCCTTTTGTCCAGGTGGGAAAGTGCAGTGTGGAGTGCAATTTAGATTGAATCATCTGTGGATCTGTTGGGTCTGGATGCGAATTGGAGTGGGTCTAGGGTTTCTGGGTTGATGGTGTTGATGTGAGCCATAACCAACCTTTCAAAGCCTGTCATGGCTACAGATATGAGTGCTACAGTGTGGTAGACATTTAGACAGATTACCATGGCTTTCTTAGGCACAGGGACTAAGATGGTTTGCTTGAAGCATGCAGGTATTAGAGACTGGGTCAGGTTGAAAATGGCAGTGAAGACTGTGTAACATTTGCCCGTTTTAGGTTATTGTCCTGCAAAAAGTTGAATTAATGTCCCATTGTCTGATGGAAAGCAGACTGAACCAGGTTTTCCTCTAAGATTTTGCTTGTGCTTATTAGCTCCATTCTGTTAATTTTTTATCCTGAAAAACTCCCCAATCCTTAACGTTTACAAGTATACCCATAACGATGCAGCAACCACTATGCTTGAAAATATGAAGAGTTCCCCAACCATAACACTTTGTATTCAGGACAAAATGTTGGTTTGCCACATTTTTTGCAATAAGAGTTTAATGCCTTGTTAACAACAGGATGCATGTTTTGGAATATTTTTATTCGGTTACAGGCTTCCTTCTTTTCACTGTCAATTAGGTTAATATTGGGGAGTAACTATAATGTTGTTGATCCATCCTCAGTTTTCTCCTACCACAGCCATTAAACTTTGTAACTGTTTAAAGTCACCATTTGATTCATGGTGAAATCCCTGAGCAGTTTCCTTCCTCTCCGGAAATTGTTAACATGGACTGGCAATTCCTGACCAGTAATAGGGGTTATTTGTTATTGTAGTTTGGTCAGGACGTGGCAGAGTTTTATGTGGTTCGGGGTGGTGGTTTGTTTAGTCGGGTATTTGATTTATGTATTCCGGGGTTTTTTGGGCACTGTTCTATGTTAGTGTATTTCTATGTTCTGTCTAGTCTTTTGTATTTCTATGTTTTGTTAATTGGGGTTGGACTCTCAATTGGAGGCAGGTGTTTTCTAGTTGCCTCTGATTGAGAGTCCTATATATAGGTATGTGTTTGAGTGCTTGGTGGGAGATTGTTCTGTGTATAGCCTTGTGCCTTACCAGCCTGTGATTAGTCGTTGTGTTTTCTTTGTTTGTTTTGGTTCTCCTTCTTGTCCGAATATAATAAAGAAGATGAGTGCACATTTCCCCGCTGCATTTTGGTCTAAATCCGACGACAACCGTTACATGGACGCTTGTATCTTTGTAATGAGTAGGTGTGTTGATACAACATCCAAAGTGTAATTAATAATTTCATCATGCTGAAAGAGTTATTCAATGTCTGCTTTTTTTATACATCTGCCAATATGTGCCCTTTGTGAGGCATTCAAAAAACCTCCCTAGTATTTGTTGTTCAACCTCTGTCTGAAATTCACAAAATAGCACAATTGTTCTGAAACCCATTAAACGGCCCCCATTCCCTGCGGCACCATTCTCATGGACCGTGTTAAGGGCTGTGTTTGTCTCTGTATGCACACTATTCCCTATATAGTGCACTACTTTTACCAGAGCCCTATGATAGTGTAATACATAGGGAATTGGGTCAAAAGTAGTGCATGTTTTCTGTTCAGGGAATAGGGTGCCATTTGAGATGCATCCAGAGCCAGAGACGGTGTTTGTCTGTGTGTTTGATGATTGACTGACCCAGGAACTGTGTGTCTTGGCTCCACAGGGGAAGTCCTATGTGTTTGACCGAGTGTTCCCCACCAACACAACACAGGAACAGGTGTACAACACCTGCGCCAAACAGATAGTCAAAGGTGAGTGCCAGCCTCTCCATCTCTGTATGTCTCTATCTCCATCTCTCTTTGTCATGTCTCTCGCTCTCTCTCTCTCTCTCTCTCTCTCTCTCTCTCTCTCTCTCTCTCTCTCTCTCGCTTTGTATCTTTTGATCTCTCTCGTTCTCGCCCCCTCTCTCACACTCTCCCTTTTTCTCTATCTCTCTGTGTCTACATGTACTTCTATCTACACTACCGTTCAAAGTTTGGGGTCCATTACAATAACATCAAATTGATCAGAAATACAGTGTAGACATTGTTAATGTTGTAAATGACTATTGTAGCTGGAAACGGCAGATTTTTCATGGAATATCTACATAGGCGTACAGAGGCCCATTATCAGCAACCATCACTCCTGTGTTCCAATGGCACACTGTGTTAGCTAATCCACGTTTATGATTTTAAAAGGCTAACTGATCATTAGAAAACCCTTTGCAATTATGTTAGCACATCTGAAAACTGTTCTGATTAAAGAAGCAATAAAACTGGCCTTCTTTAGAGTAGTTGAGTATCTGGAGCATCAGCATTTGTGGGTTCGATTACAGGCTCAAAATGGCCAGAAACAAAGAACAACTGATAGCTGATTCATTGCATGCATTCATTGCACGCGCTTTCTGTTTCTGAAGTTTAATTCCAGTATTATATAGGCCCTGATGAAAAGAAATTAAAATAACAATAATGTGAAAGCTTATCTTGAATTAAAAATTAGAGCTATCTATCTTGCTCTCAGTCTCTCCCTTGCTTTCTCTTCTCCTTGCATGCTCTCTCTCACTCTCTCTGTATCTCTCTCTCCCCTCTCTTTCATCTTGCTGTCCAGCCTTTCCTCTCCTTTCCCACATTCATAGAGAGACAGTGTCGATTGCAGATTTCAATCCCGTTGTCTAACATGACAAACGAGTGCTATGCTGTCTGTCTGTGATTGAGCCTGGGACAGATTAATGGAAGGGAAAGAACAGCACTGTCAGAAGAAAGAGAAATAGAGAAAACAGATGAGAACACAGCCAGAGCGTAGCATAGAAAATCAAAGGTACTAATAAAGAAGAGAGGGGAGAACAAAAAGAAAGGATGAGAGGAAAGGAAAATAAGAGAGGTGTGAAACATACGGTAGACAAGGAAGAAAGGAAGGGAGAACAGAGTGAAAGAGATGCCAGAGCTGGTCTAACTCAGTTTGTCTGCAGTACAGAGATAATTGGATCTCTCTCTCTCTCTCTCTCTCTGCTGCACTGGCCTAATTGTCTGTCTGGCTCTGGCCTCTTATCTTCCTTCTCTACCTCTCCTCTCAAAGACAGATTCCATGTGTCTTGACTGACTTGTTTATGTCACGGTTCGGTTTCAGCTCGCTCCAATACCAGCATGACTAGAATAGCTTACGAAGATAGAAAGAGAGAGACAGATGTAGAGAGACAGAGAGAGAGGGAAAGCAGCAGAAAGAAGGAAAGATAAAAGGAGTGTGAAATGAAATGGTATAGGATGAAAGTAGTTATGGTTCGCCCCCCGGCTCCTAGCCTGGTAGTTGGTATGTATTTTTGCTCATGTTTGACTTTCTGCCCACTGTCTGACAAGACGGAGGTTGTGCTGCTTGTTAGCGCTTGCTGTATCGTGCTCTCTGTAGGTGTGTGTGGTTTGTGTGTGCGTGTGTGTGTGTGAGCGCGTATGTGTGTGTGTTGTTCTGTCTGTAGGTGGGCAATCTTTGGTGGTGCAGTGTCTTGTTGCTATGGGCTGAATGAGGAGGCTGTTGTGTTCTGTCTAACATCCTCTCCCTACTCCTGTCTCCTTATTCTGCCTTTGTTCTCCTGCATCCTGTCTCCTATCTCCTAACAAAATGTGCTGTTGCTGTATAGGCCTAACTATCATTCCTATCACTCTGCCTCCTGCCTTCTGTCTACTGCCTCTGTTCCCCTGCATCTAGATGTGTTGTTACAGTATATCTAACATCTAGTGTCCTTTGTCCTGTATCTTTCCTACTTTATACTTGTGCTGTTCTTTTGAACATACTGTATTCTCTGTCTCCTGTCTCTAGATGTACTCGGGGGATACAATGGCACCATCTTCGCCTATGGACAGACCTCCTCTGGAAAAACACACACCATGGAGGTAGGTTTTTGTAGACCACATCACCACAGAGATTAGACTTGGCTTGTATCCTAAATGGCACCCTATCCCCTATAAAGTGCACTACTTTTGTCCAGTTTGGGACGTAGACTGGAGTGTTCTTTATGTAGAGTGATATAAACCAGTGATTCTCAGCTGCAGTCCTCGGGTAGTACCCTGCAGGTTGCATGATTTTGTTCCTGCCCAGCAAAGCACACCTAATTGAACTGTTAGGTTCTAGTTATCAGAGTAAGAGCTCGACGGACACAATGAAAGCTTAAACCAAGTTTATTCATCCCAAAGGGTCGAACAGCTGAACCGACAAAAACATGGTTCCATCAGTGGTGGTATACATACCCCAATTTGGGTGGAGTCTCCTCCTTCTCGCTAAACATTGCATCTTTATTGCTAGGCAGGAAACTAAGTAATACGGGCAATAAACTGTTCCTTCTCCCTTAACGTGACCTGACCTCGACCCCCTTCATCATTAATCCATGGCTCTCTCCCCTCATCAATGCCTGCCACATATGATCGTTTTCCCCACACTCAGTACATTCCAAGCTTAATTGCACCCACCATATACCTTCCTCCTACAGATAACCATTAACTTCTGGTGTAGACCCTCTAAACCATAGCACTCAATATTTCAACAGGATACCTGATAATTAACCCTATTCCAAGTTTTAGGAGTCAGAACCCAGAATCCATCAGAACTAATCAATGGATTGATGATTAGTTGAGTGGTTAAAAAAACACTGACTGGCATAAATCATTGTACACTCCAGTAGTTGAAGTCCCCTTGCTTTAAATGATTTACTGTCTTATCTCCTCTCCTCTAAATATCATCGGACTCTCCTCCAAGTTTAGTCCCTGTCCCCTGTTCCTCCTTCTTTTCCGCTTCTCTCTCCCCCCTCTTCCTTTCACACTGTTTTCCTCCCCCTCTCCTCTCTAACTCCCTCTTTTACTCTCCTTTAACCTCTCCTTTAACCTCTCCTTTAACCTCTCCTTTAACCTCTCCTTTAACCTCTGCCAAGTGACCTCCCCCAAGTGTTTTTCTCTTATCCATTCTTCCTCTCGTCCTCTCTGACTCCCCAGCTTCTTTTCCCACATCCCTTCTGTCTTCTTTCAGGGCAAGCTGCATGACCCTCATGGGATGGGGATCATCCCCAGAATTGCAGAGGACATCTTCAATCACATATTCGCAATGGATGAAAACCTTGAGTTCCACATCAAGGTCTGCCACTTTTAATTTTGTCCTGCCGTCTCTTTTCTCAACATCTATCTAGTTGATGATGTCTCTAGAAACACTGTCTGGTGTTCTAGATCTGAATGTCCTTTTAGCCAATTCTTCTGCCTATTTGTATCACACCATAGGATACAGATTACTGGACCAGACTACTGCACCATCTCACCAATACTGAGAACAGTGTGATGTCTGTATTCCACCATGACCCTCTGGTCTGTAGTGACAACATTTTCTGCACCAGTTGCAAGGTGGTGTACCAGATCTCTATGTCAGTGTCGGTCAGTGCTGTTTAAGATGAGGGAGGACTTTTTTGACCTCACTTCTATTACAGCATTTTGGATAACTGTCATTCATATTCCATTCACCCAGTTCAATGGATATATTTGGGCTACTACATAATACTTACATTTTACCTATACTCATCATGAGGTTGCGACAACATTTTTAGGTGACAGACATCATTAGTCCAACAGTTGCAAATGACAGTTTCTATTGGACAATTCAGGTATGTTTATCCCCGTTTTGTTTGCTTCCGTTTAAGAAACATTTTCAACAGAATCGGTGGAATGAATCACAAGCAAACACAGTTCACTTTCATAGCAGCCACGTTGTATTCCTTCTCACATCTACGAGCTATCCTCTTACCTTTTCCCTCCGCTTGTGGACTTCAATGCACAACACATCAGCTGTATATGACCAGGTGAAAAAAACATATCATAGCCGCTACACACAGCCTACATCGTTGTCACTACATTAGCTAAAGTAACGTCATAGTCAACCTAGCTAATAGAACTAACGCGTTAGTAAATCCGCTACAATCATGCAGTACAGTGTACAGTCAGTAAGCAATTTAGCAGTTACACAGACGGGACCCTTGACTTGGATTACTTCCAGGGTTTCATATTCATAGACAGCTAGCTAACATAGCATCCCTCTGTTTGAGCCGGGCGTTTGAGTTGGCTAAACTAGCTATCTGCATTTGCTAGCTAAGTAAGTGAAAGTGAAAGTAAAATGACAAAATATAGCTCTCTCTCTCACTCTCTCTCTCTTGCTTCTCCTTCATTTTTAAAGAAATTAATTTGTTCAAAACATTTTAACAATTTTCTTTCTCTTTCTTTGAGTCAACTACTGACCACATTTTATGCACTACAGTGCTTGCTAGCTGTAGATTATGCTTTCAATACTAGATTAATTCTCTGATCCTTTGAGTGGGTGGACAACATGTCAGTTCATGCTGCAAGAGCTCTAATAAATTGGAGAACATCCTCCGGAAGTTGTCATAATTACTATGTAAGTCTATGGAAGGGGTTGAGAACCATGAGCCTCCTAGGTTTTGTATTGAAGTCAATGTACCCCGAGGAGGACAGAAGCTAGTTGTCACCTGGCTACACTATGGTGTTATCCTACAGAGTGCTGCTAAGGCTACTGTAGACCTTCATTGCAAAACAGTGTGTTTGTCACGTCCTGACCATATTAAGTTGTTATTTTCTATG
This sequence comes from Salmo trutta, assembly GCF_901001165.1. Taxonomy (NCBI): domain Eukaryota; kingdom Metazoa; phylum Chordata; class Actinopteri; order Salmoniformes; family Salmonidae; genus Salmo; species Salmo trutta. The sequence continues at coordinate 56,419,047 of NC_042972.1, forward strand.
GTAGAGTAAGTCAGGGCGTGACAGGGGTTGTTTGTCTATGTTTTGTATTTCTATGTTCAGTTTCTAGTTTTGTATTTCTATGTTGGTTTTGTTTGGTATGATCTCCAATTAGAGGCAGCTGGTTGTCGTTGTCTCTAATTGGAGGTCATATTTAAGCTGATGTTTGTCCCACCTGTTTTTGGGGGTGATTATCTTTTGAGTAGTGTTTATTTCTCTCTGCGTCACGGTTTGTTATTCTAGTTATTTGTGTAACGCTACGTTTCACGGAATAAATAAATATGTGGAACTACAACCATGCTGCATTTTGGTCCGATCCTTTAGACAACCGTGACAGAATCACCCACCACCAAAGGACCAAGCAGCGTGGTATGGATCAGCAGGACAAATGGACTTGGGAGGAGATATTGGACGGGAAAGGACACTGGAGGCAGGCTGGGGAGTATCGTCGTCCGAAGGAGGAGATCGAGGCAGCAAGAGTGGAGTGGCGATACTACGAGGCGCTATATCCACCAAGAGGCAAGGCCGAGAGGCAGCACCCAAAACATTTTTTTGGGGGTCACACGGGCAGATTGGCAAAGGCGGTTTTAAGACCTGAGCCAACTCCCCGTGCTTACCGCGGGGAGAGAGTGACTGAGCAAGCACCGTGTGATGCGCACTGTGTCGCCAGTGCACACTCACAGCCCGGTGCGCTCGGTGCCAGCTCCTCACCGTTGCCGTGCTAGAGTTGGCCGTCAGCCAGGAAGAAGTGCGCCGGCTCAGCGTATCTGGTCTCCAGTACGTCTCTTCGGCCCAGGTTATCCTGCGTCTGCTCTACGCACGGTACCCCCGTTCACCAGCACAGCCCAGTTCGTCCTGTGCCGGCGCTCCGCCCTTGCTGGGCCCAAATAACCATCCAGCCAGGACGGGGTGTGCCAGCCCTAAGCTCCAGACCTCCAGTACGCCTCCGGAGCCCAGTACGTCCTGTGCCTCCTCCTCGCACTCGCCCTGAGGTGCGTGTTACTAGTCTGGCGCCTCCTATGCCAGCCCCACGTATCAGGCCTCCAGTGCACCTGCCCAGTCCGGGGTGTCCTGCTCCTGCTCCCCGCACTCGCCCTGAGGTGCGTGTTACTAGTCTGGCGCCTCCTATGCCAGCCCCACGCATCAGGCCTCCAGTGCGCATTCCCAGTCCAGAGCTTCTGGCGACAGTTCCCAGTCCGAAACCTCCTGAGACGGCCTGCAGTCCGGAACCTCCTGAGACGGCCTGCAGTCCGGAACCTCCTGAGACGGCCTGCAGTCCGGAACCTCCTGAGACGGCCTGCAGTCCGGAACCTCCTGAGACGGCCTGCAGTCCGGAACCTCCAGCGGCGGCCTGCAGCCCGGAACCTCCAGCGGCGGCCTGCAGCCCGGAATCTCCAGCAATGATCTACAGTCCGGTTCCTCCGGCGATGATCCACGGTCCGGTGGTACTAGAGCGGAGGGATCAACGGGTGAAGCGGGGATTACGCCCCGAACCAGAGCCGCCTCCTCAACTGGGGGATGCGCTGGATGAGAAGGTTCTGGGTACTGCACCTGAGCCGCCATAGACATTAGTCACCCACCCTACCCTCCCTTTGTGTTTTTGTTTTGGGGGGTTGTTTTTTTTTTGTGTGTAGGTGCGGTCGGAGTCCGCACCTTTGGGGGGGGGGATACTGTCACATCCTGACCATAGTAAGTTGTTATTTTCTATGGTAGAGTAGGTCAGGGACGTGACAGGGGGTGTTTGTCTATGTTTTGTATTTCTATGTTCAGTTTCTAGTTTTGTATTTCTATGTTGGTTTTGTTTGGTATGATCTCCAATTAGAGGCAGCTGGTTGTCGTTGTCTCTAATTGGAGGTCATATTTAAGCTGATGTTTGTCCCACCTGTTTTTGTGGGTGATTATCTTTTGAGTAGTGTTTATTTCTCTCTGCGTCACGGTTTGTTGTTTTTGTTATTCTAGTTATTTGTGTAACGCTACGTTTCACGGAATAAATAAATATGTGGAACTACAACCATGCTGCATTTTGGTCCGATCCTTTAGACAACCGTGACAATGTTTTAATAAATTATTTGGTGACATGTGAATATATTTAGTATAGTTTTATCTAAAAAAGGATAGCTTTTTTTAATGTTTCACTATTTTTATTTTATGCAATTCACTGAGGAGGATGGTCCTTCCCTTCCTGCGCTGAGGAGCCACTGCTCTATGTGCTCTAGAAAACTCCTATGGTTATTATTAGGATGTGTCAAGTCGTTTCGGTCATCCTTGCCATAAGAACCACCTCCTCTACAATCAACATAGTGGCACTGGGGATGAGCACACCCCTTAAACATGACCCTCATGACCACGATAGTCTGGGGACTAAAGGAGTTGGATAAACTAAAACACACTTCTGTACTAGACAACCATGCCAGCTCACCATAACTGAGAAATGTGTGATATCTTCCATCATGAACCTCTGCTCTGTAGTAACAACATGTTCTGTACCAGTAGCCATGGTGGTGTCCCACGTCTCCACATTCTTTAAAAAAAGGTTATTGTCATGCTCCAATAGTTCAGAGGAGTTAGCTAAAGCACATCTGGGACCCGACCACACTAGAGAACCAGTGGAGGCTTCTGAGGAATGGAGTCAATGGAATGGTATCAACCACATGGAAACCACATTTGATACCATTCCATTTACTACATTCCAGGCATTATTATGAGCTGTCCTCCCCTCAGCAGCCTCCACTGTATGGCACCATCTAACTCACCATAATTGAGAGTGTGACGCCTCAATCCACAGTGGCACTCTGGAATAACTGGGGCCAGTTGCATTAGACGTTAATGTTGTCATATCGTTTTCTTCACTGCATTGCAGGCATTAGCAAGCAAAAGATCATGTTCATAATCATCATCGTTGCCACTGTCTAATAACGGATGTTAAAAAAGAACGATAGCAAAAATTTGTTATGTAAAAATTATTTCATACTCCACATTTAGGGGGGCCAGAAGGGGGTCCAAAATTGTTGTCACAGGGGCACTGGCCCCCCCTGCGGCTATTGCGGCTATTCTGGATATTATTGTCCTGCCATAGCATACAGATCACTGGACCAGGCCACTGCACCAGCTCACCATAAATGAGAGTGTGATGTCAGAATCCACCATGACCCTCTGTAATCACTGTAAATGTGAATGTGTCCGCACCAGTAGTCTGGTAAAGATGTGCTTTAGACAACTATTCTGGCTATAATTGTCCTGCCATAGCATGCAGATCACTGGACCAGGCCACTGCACCATCTCACCATAACTGAAAACTGTGTGTCTGAATCCATCATAGCTATAGCGCTCTATAATCACTGGAGTTACTGTTGATGAATATGCATGGTGCATAATGTGCAATAAAACATCTCAAACATCAAAATCTACTTAAAGCATAAACATCTGGACCAAACCAGTCTACTTCATCACCTCACCATGAACTGTGTATGATGTCTGTGTTCATAGCCTCTGGAATTATGGAATGCATAGACACAGGATATCAATAAATCATTAGTATCTTGTCATATTTGTACATTTGCCTAAATCACAACTATCTTATATCTCACAACTAATACCTGGCATACTCGGCACGCAGAACCAAATCTCTGTGCTCACAAGAGACTAGACCTAGCAGAATGCCTGTGAGCCAAGAAGATAACATATTTGACATATTAGTATAATCAGTCCCCTGTCCCCTCGAAGATTCATTTCTCTCAATATGCTCTCTCCTCTCTTCACCAGGTGTCCTATTTTGAAATATACATGGACAAAATCAGAGATCTTCTGGATGGTAAGTGTATTCACAGCACTAAAATCACACACACACACACACACACACACACATACACACTGCGGTTTTCAATGTGACTTGTCATTTCCCCTTCAATTTAGTATTTTGTTTGTATGTGCAACAGTAAAATGATACCCTTATGATAGTATGTGTGAGGTTCTAGAGGGGCTGTGGCTAGACTCCCTGTAAGTAGATGTCTATCTGAGTAAATCACACCAGCCAGAGGCAATTAATGTATTCTCAAAAACGTACCTTGTTATATATGGTGTGAACATTATCAGCACTCGGGAGCGCACTCAACAACGCAAACACAGGAAAATAACCAGAGGCCAGTAGTATTATTGGTTGTTTGACTGCGAGCACACAGTACCATAACTTGATATCTCTGAGTAGCAGTGCATACATTTATGAGCGCATCCGATGCAGATTAGGGAACACGGGCTCAGGGGCGAAAATCTGATATCAACTTTGGAGGGGACAATTACATGAAATTTTGTCAAGAGCAATTCCTGAGGGGGACACCAAAAGTAGTGCTGTAACACAGCCTACATTTTAATATGGTAAATGTATATTGAGGAACCAAAGAAATAAGGTGTTTGCCGTACTCCTAACTACCGGTACCCAAAACTACACAACTAATCACAACAGCAATACCATTGCCTTTAACAAATCTTAGTTCAGTCACCAGTTTAAGTTGAGAGTGGGGGTATCCATGGCATTTTCCAATTATGTTCCTATTTTACAAGTCAAAAAAATTGAGAACCTTTCATAATGTTGCCAAACAAAGACTCAACAAACTTACCTGAGACTCCCTGTCTCTGCCAGTCTGTCCCTGCATATCTGTCCCCAACTCTGCTGTCTGTGTGCCATCTGTTGCCTGCTCTGCCTAATGACATCATTGTGAAACATTTCCATTAGAATTTCATTTCTTTCTTATGAACATTTTATCAACTAGTCTTTGAGATATTAGGCTACTAGGGTTCTTACTATGCGTTTTGGTGTATTGAAAAATACTCTGATGTCCGTCTTTTATTTTTCTGCCATTTTTCTACCTGGCTGGCTGGCTGGCTGGCTGGCTACACACACAGTGTGTAGGTTATTTACAGTAGGAGATGGGCTTCTATCATCTTCAATCATTCTATTTGGGCTTCGATCTAAAAGGTAGCTAGCAAATGTGAAACGGATTAAAATGACAAGAGTTGACAGCTGTATGAGTTCACCATTTACACAACATATGCTGCAACCTTTTGTAATTTTAATAGTTTGTTTCATATTGGCTGGCTTCCAACAATAGCTGAATTTGCAAAGCTAGCGAGCACCAATTCAGTTTCAGTGGTGTTTGCTATAATCTTTGCTACTCGGGTTAAATAAAGGTGAAATAAAATAAATAAATAAAAGTTTACTTGCAACAATTTAGCTTTTGCAACGAGACCATTAAATATGTTTAAGACAATGGTAGAAGAGTTCTGTTCAGTTTGGATTTCAGTTTATCGCTAACCTTATCACAGGGACTTTGAAGCACTAACTTACATCATCTGCATGCTGATCTTGGAATAAATTGACGATAGCAAAGATTCCATCTTTGACGACGCCACATAAATGGAATATGTACTAGCTAGCTTAATAGTTAATATTTGCGCGCTAGCTCTGCATATTCAGCTAGTGTGTGTGCGCGATTGACTGGATTAACCATTGTGAGGCAAAGGGTGGGGGGGTCGCAATCTTTTGAAACTTAAAAACGCGCTATTAAGTGTCTATAATCAGCACAATTTCTTTCATTGCGTATTATTAATATTATTTAAATTACATAGTTATGTTTCAGTGATATATTGGGGGGGACAAATCATATTTTTCCCAGGATGGGGGGGGTCGTGTCCCCCCCGTCCCCCCCGGGATTTCCGCACCTGCACGGGCTATACCGGGCATGTAGACTACTCAATATAGCCTATTCAAGTCGCAGTTAGAGCGGCTATTGCAAGTTGTTGGAAGACTAAAGTAATATGACGTTTGGGAGACACAAGCTTCTCATGCTTATGCTTCTCATAGATGGATTTAACGTGAGCATTTTTCTCCAATAAACAAATGACTTCCATGAACACATCGTTTTGTTTTGACCTGTTCATTCGTTTTAACATTTGGCAATGTGAAATCCACCGGACCAAAAGAAAAAAATATATATAATGTAACAAATAATCTAACTCTTAATCGAACTATAGCTCAGAACTATGTGTGAAACTGCCTTAAGTAACAGTTGTTCCTGTCCAGTTCTGGTGATTGTACTTGTAGGGTAATCATGACATCTCTCCTCTTCTGCCCCTGTCTCTCTCAGTGACGAAGACCAATCTGGCAGTGCATGAGGACAAGAACAGGGTTCCATATGTAAAGGTGAGTCAGACTGCTGATGGGATGTTAACTAACTGGCCATCTGTAAATTGTGGGTCTCATCTGTGATGGGCTCTACATTAAGTGTCATTTTCATAATGATAACATTATTACGTCAGGAAACAATTCCAACTAATTCAAATTTTCAAATGTCTAGTTTTATTGTCACCTGCACAAGTACAGTAAAATGCCTTTCTTGCAAGCTCTTTCCCAACAATGCAATAATCAATATTCGTAGCACATTAAAGTAAGTAGAACAGAAACACACGAGAAATATAAATAAGAAGAACACGAGAAAGTAAGTAATCTATATACTGTACAGTACAGGGTCAGTGCCAATACCATATTTGTGCAGGGATACTGTGCAGGGATACTGGAGTGGTAGGGGTAGTTATGTATAGGGGTAAGGTGACTAGGCATCAGGAAATATGATAAACGGAGTAGCAGCAGAGAATACGAAGATTGTGTGTGTGTGTTGGAGTGTCAGTGTGAATGTGTGTGTGAGAGTGTGTAGAGTCCTGTGAGTGTGCATAGTCAGTGTAAAAAAAGGGTCCATGCAGATAGTCCGTGTAGCCATTTTGTTAGCCATTTAGCAGTTTTGTGGCTTGGGGATAGAAGCTATTCAGGAGCCTCCTTGGTGTCAGACTTGTTTCTCTGGTACCGCTTGCCGTGCGGAAGCAGAGGGAACAGTCTATGGCTTGGGTGGCTGGAGTCTTTAACAATTCTCAGAGCATTCCTTTCACTCGGCCTGATATAGGTCCTGGGTGGCAGGGTGCTCAGCCCTAGTGATGTACTGGGCTGTCCGCACTACCAACTGCGGTGCAGTTGTCATACGAAGTAGCGATGCAGCCAGTCAAGATGCTCTCAATGGTGCAGCAGTATAACCAAATCTTTTCAACTTCCAAAGGGGGAGGAGCCGCTGTTGCGCCTTCTTCACTACTGTGTGTTTGGACCATTTTACGTCCTTAGTGATTTGGACATTGAGGAACTTGACGCTTTCAACCCACTCCACTACAGCCCCGTCGATTTGGATGAGGGCATACTCGACCCCCCCCCCCCCCCCCCCGTTTCCTGTAGTCCACAATAAGCTCCTTGGTTTTACTGACATTACGGGAGAGGTTGAGGAGGTTGACCTCTTCCCGGTAGGCTTTTTCCTCGTTGCCGGTGATCAGGCCTACCACCGTTGTGTCGTCAGCAAACTTGATGATGGTGTTGGAGTTGTGCGTGGCCACGCAGTCATGGGTGAACATGGAGTATAGGAGGGGACTAAGCACACACCCCTGTGGGTCCCCTGTGTTGATGGTCAGCATGGCAGAGGTGACATTGTCTACCCCTCCATACCTGGGGTCGGCCCGTCAGGAATTCCAGGATCCAGTTGCAGATGGAGGTGTTCAGTCCCGGGCTTGGAGGGGACTATGGTGTTGAACGCTGAGCTGTCGTCAATGAACAGCATTCTCACATACAGTGCATTCGGAAAGTATTCAGACCACTTGACTTTTTCCACATTTTGTTACGTTACAGTTTTATTCTAAAATATATATATTTTTAAAGTCCCTCATCAATCTACATGCAATACCCCATAATGACAAAGCAAAAACAGGTTTTTAGAAATGATTGTACATTTATTTGTAAAAAATTAAGTATTCAGAGCCTTTACTCAGTACTTTGTTGAAGCACCTTTGGCAGTGATTACAGCCTTGTGTCTTCTTGAGTATGACGCTACAAGCTTGGCACACCTGTATTTGGGGAATATCTTCCCATTCTTCTCTGCAGATCCTCTCAAGCTCTGTCAGGTTGGATGGGAAGCTTCACTGCACAGCTATTTTCAGGTCTCTCCAAAGATGTTTGATCGGGTTCAAGTCCAGTCTCTGGCTGGGCCACTCAAAAACATTCAGAGACTTATCCCGAAGCCACTCCTGCATTGTCTTGGCTGTGTGCTTAGGGTTGTTGTCCTGTTGGAAGGTGAACATTCGCTCCAGTCTGTCACAACATCCACAGAAGGTGGCGCCTCTCGTCGGTCGAGCGGCGCTCGGCGGTCGTCGTCGCCGGCCTACTAGCTGCCACCGATCTGTGTTTCAGTGTCTGTTAGTTATGTCTGTTTTGTGATTGCACCTGTTTTGTGTTTGTCATTAGTGGGGGGGTATTTAGTCTGTCTGTGTTTAGCTAGGATTCGTGTGGGATTGTTCTTTGTTACGTGTGGTGTTACGTTTATTGTATAGGCATTAGGGTAGCCGGGCTGCGCTCCGTCTGTTTCTTGAGCGGAGCTTCGTCTAGTCATTTTTGACTGTTATGCTCTCAGCCATATATGGATCTTGCCATTGGAGTATTAAATTAAGTTTGTTCCAACGGATCTCAGTCTCCTGCGCTTGACTCACTCCTTAAACTGTTCATCCCGCTCGTGACACAGTCTAAGGTCTTGAGAGCTCTGGAGCAGGTTTTCATCAAGGATTTTTCTGTACTTTGCTCCATTCATCTTTCCCTCGATTCTGACTAGTCTCCCAGTCCCTGCCACTGAAAAACATCCCCACAGCAAGATGCTGCCACCACCATGCTTCACCGTAGGGATGGTGCCAGGTTTCCACCAGATGTGACACTTGGCATTCAGGTCAAAGAGTTCAATCTTGGTTTCATCAGACAAGAGAATCTTGTTTCTCATGGTCAGAGAGTCCTTCAGGTGCCTTTTGGCAAACTCCAAGCGGTCTGTCATGTGCCTTTTACTGAGGAGGGGCTTCTCTTTGGCCACTCTACCATAAAGGCATGGTTGGTGGAGTGCTGCAGAGACGGTTGTCCTTCTGGAAGGTTCTCCCATCTCCACAGAGGAACTCATGAGCTCTGTCAGACTGACCATCGGGTTCTTGGTCACCTCCCTCACCAAGGCCCTTCTCCCCAGATTGCTCAGTTTGGCTGGGCGGCCAGCTCTATAAACAGTCTTGGTGGTTCCAAACTTCTTCAATTTAAGAATGATGGAGACCACCGTATTCTTAGGGACCTTCAACGCTGCAGAAATTATTTGGTACCCTTCCCCAGATCTGTGCCTCGACACAATCCTGTCTAGTAGCTCTATGGACAATTCCTTCGACCTCATGGCTTGGTTTTTGCTTGGCACTGTCAACTGTGGGACCTTATAAAGGTGTGTGTCTTTACAAATCATGTCCAATAAATTGAATTTACCACAGGTGGACTCCAATTAAGTTGTAGAAACATCTCAAGGATGATCAATGGAAACAGGATGCACCTGAGCTTAATTTCGAGTCTCATAGCAAAGGGTCTGAGTACTTATGTACAGTTTAAGTCGGAAGTTTACATACACCTTAACCAAATACATTTAAACTCAGTTTTCACAATTCCTACATTTAATCCTAGTAAAAAGTGGTTCACGGTCAAATGGTGTTCTTCAGCTTGCAAGCCCTCCCCCTTTTTCCTCCCAACATAACGATGGTCATTATGGCCAAACAATTCTATTTTTGTTTCATCAGACCAGAGGACATTTCTCCAAAAAGTACGATCTTTGTCCCCATGCGCAGTTGCAAACCGTAGTCTGGCTTTTTTTATGGCGGGTTTGAAGCAGTGGCTTTTTCCTTACTGAGCGGCCTTTCAGGTTGTGTTGATATATGACTCGCTTTACTGTGGATATAGATACTTTTGTACCTGTTTCCTCAAGTATCTTCACAAGGTCCTTTGCTGTTGTACTGGGATTGATTTGCACTTTTTTCACCAAAGTACGTTCATCTCTAGGAGACAGAACGCATCTCCTTCCTGAACGGTATGACGGCTGCTTGGTCCCATGGTGTTTATACTTGCTTACTATTGTTTGTACAGATGAACGTGGTACCTTCAGGCATTTGGATATTGCTCCTAAGGATGAACCAGACTTGTGGACGTCTACAATATTTTTTCTGAGGTCTTGGCTGATTTCTTTTGATTTTCCCATGATGTCAAGCAAAGAGGCACTGAGTTTGAAAGTAGGCCTTGAAATACATCCACAGGTACACCTCCAATTGACTCAAATGATGTCAATTAGCCTATCAGAAGCTTCTAAAGCCATGACATCATTTTCTGGAATTTTCCAAGCTGTTTAAAGGCACAGTCAACGAAGTGTATGTAAACTTCTGACCCACTGGAATTGTGATACAGTGAATTATAAGTGAAATGATCTGTCTGTAAACAATTGTTGGAAAAATTACTTGTGTCATGCACAAAGTAGATGTCCTAACTGACCTGCCAAAACTATAGTTTGTTAATAACAAGACATTTGTGGAGTGGTTGAAAAACAAGTTTTAATGACTCCAACCTAAGTGTATGTAAACTTCCGACTTCAACTGTAAATAAGATATTTCTGTTTTTAATTTGATAAATTTGCTAACATTTCTAAAAACCTGTTTTTATTTTGTCATTATTGGGTATTGTGTATAGATTGATGAGGAAAACATATATTTAATCCATTTTAGAATAAGGATGTAACGTAACAAAATGTGGAACAAGGGAAGGGGTCTGAATACTTTCCGAATGCACTGTTGGTATTCCTCTTATCTAGGTGGGTGAGGGCAGTCTGGAGTGCAATTGAGACTGCGTCGTCTATGGATCTGTTGGGGAGGTATGCAAATTGGAGTGAGTCTAGGTTGTCTGAGATGATGGCGTTGATGTTTGACATAACTACCCTGTCAATGCACTTCATGGTTACAGATGTTAGTGCTACAGGGCTTTAGTCATTATAGCAGGTAGCCTTAGAGTTCTTGGGAACGGGAATGAATTCGAACAATTCTAACGTTTATTTGTTGATTCTCAGGGCTGCACTGAGCGCTTTGTCTCCAGCCCAGAGGAGGTGATGGATATTATTGATGAGGGAAAAGCAAATCGCCATGTTGCTGTCACCAGTAAGTCCCAATGACACTCTGACACTGACACTTTTAACATTATCTGTAGAGTGTATGTGGCAGTTTTTTTTACATGGTGTTTGCTACATCTCTGCCATGTTGTTGTCACCAGTGAGTCCCACCACCACTCTGGCAGTCTGCCACTCTGCCACTTAGTACAATGTATAGTGTGAAGTGTAAAGTCACATCTGTAGAGTTACTCTGTAGAATCTTATATAGTGTCTGGGGTGTCTATCACAGTGTTTTGCTATATATTTTTATATCTCTGTGTCCTCCACTCTCACACAAACACCTCTCCTCACATCACATCGCATCACCTCTCCTTTCCTCCCCTCTCCAGATATGAATGAGCACAGCTCCAGGAGTCACAGTATCTTCCTGATCAACATCAAGCAGGAGCACGTGGAGACAGAACAAAAACTGTGTGGGAAGCTCTATCTGGTGGACCTGGCTGGGAGTGAGAAGGTGAGGAGGTTAAAGCCTACTGTAGTTAATGGTAACAAAGCATCTTTATTGCATCCCAATACACTTTGTATGCGTCTAGACATTTAGGGCCACAGAATAACCACAGAATAATTTCCATTTAGCATGGTTTTTAGTTCAGGACTGGGCATAATCTTTGTCAGAGAAACTGGCCTTTAGTGATTGAATTATATACCTGGCTGATAGTGAGAAGGTGAGGTCTAGTTACCTAGGGTAACTAATGAACCATCTTTATTGCATCCCAAGAGACGTGTTCTCTCTTTCATCTGGCTGTTCTGTTATCTTTTCCTTCCATCCATCTCAGTCACAGACAGATCAGTACAACTGGTCTGCCATGTTAAAATGGGTTTCTTTCTACTCTGTATTGGCCACAGTTAGCAACTTAATTTATACATATGTGCATTGGGACCAGTGTTCTTGATGCTGACTACAGCAGAAAAAAGTAGATTCTGCACACAGCACTTAATATAGTCCCAAGTGTGTTTATTAGCGTTGTATCGACGCTCAGCTCTCAGGTCTCCAGTAATAGATCATTGGTGAACTAGCAAGGGCCCGAGGACGAGTGGAAGCATAATCGTCCCATAACGTCAAAGATCCACCACCATATATTACCGTAGGTGCATGTATGATGTACTTTTCTGCATATGCTTGTTTTTCAATGCCAAACCCACCACTGGTGTTTGTGGCCAAAGAGCTCTATTTTTTCAGGTCATCTGACCATAGCACCGGTTACAATCCAAGTGCCAATGCCCTCTATGAAACTCCAGACGGTGTTATGTTAAAATATTGTGATGCATATTTGATGGTATTAGATGCATATTAGATGGCGTAGCAGTTCAGACGTCCTGTCGTGTCTCGTGTATATATATATTTACATATTTTTTTTCTTCACTTATCTTTTTACATTTGTTTATTCAAATACTCAACCTCAAAGCACTCTCCTGCAACCCGCCTCACCAATTTAAAAAAAAATAAAAAATAAAAAAAAGTTATTTACCTCATCTGAATTCCACAACAGAAGCTAGCCAGAGGTTAGCCATTTTCACTGGCTAACGTTGAAGTTCAGCTAGCCACGGTTAGCCGTCCTCAGCTGTCCATTAGCTCGAAAAGCTATCGCCAGTTTTTGTACAGCGCGACTCAGACCAGAGCATATCGGACCTATTCTCTCTCCTTTCCCCGATTTCTACCGCAGGCTCTGGACATTTACACCTGGATCTTGCAGCTAACTAGCTGCTACCTGAGTGACTATTGGCAACGTCGGTAACGGAATTAACACACATTATTGTGGAGCTGGCCAGCTGAGGAGTTCCGTCAGCCACTCGTGGGCTGTTCCTGAGCTAGCCAGCTGAAGTGTCTCGTGGGCTACAACTCACCTATCCTGACCCGTTTTACTGCCGATGCGGAGCCCCATCGGGTCTTCACGACTGGACCACCGACGTTATCTGCCCGAGGGAGTTATCCAACTGGCCCCTCCGTCGCGACGTAACCTGATCGCCCATCTGCGGCCGGCTAATCGTTAGCTGTCTTTTCGGCTGCGATCTGAATAGGTCTATCGGACACTTTTCTTGGGCCACTATAACTAACTATTTTGCCAACTTGGACAGGTCCCCCCTTCCACACGGAACCCCACTAACCCACAGACGGAAACGCACGAGGTGGCTAAAAACAGACCTCCCTCCCATCTTCCACCAGCTTGCTACCTATGGCCCGGCTAGCTGTCTGAATCTCACTGGACCCTCTGATCACTCGGCTAAGCATGCCTCTCCTTAATGTCAATATGCCTTGTCCATTGCTGTTCTGGTTAGTGTTTATTGGCTTATTTCACTGTAGAGCCTCTAGCCCTGCTCATTACACCTTATCCAACCTCTCAGTTCCTCCACCCACACATGCTATGACATCTTCTGGTTTCAATGATGTTTCTAGAGACAATATCTCTCTCATAATCACTAAATGCCTAGGTTTACCTCCTCTGTACTCACATCCCACCATACCTTTGTCTGTACATTATACCTTGAAGCTATTTTATCGCCCCCAGAAACCTGCTCCTTTTTCTCTCTATTCTGGACGTCACAGACGTCCAATTCTTATAGCTTTTAGCCGTACACTCATACTTATTCTTCTCTGCTCCTCTGGGGATGTAGAGGTGAATCCAGGCCCTGCAATGCCTGGCTCCACTCCTACTCCCCAGGCGCTCTCTTTTGATGACTTCTGTAACCGTAATAGCCTTGGTTTCATGCATGTTAACATTAGAAGCCTCCTCCCTAAGTTTGTTTTATTCACTGCTTTAGCACACTCTGCCAACCCGGATGTCCTAGCTGTGTCTGAATCTTGGCTTAGGAAGTCCACCAAAAACTGTGAAATCATCATCCCTAACTACAACGTTTTCAGACAAGATAGAACGACCAAAGGGGGCGGTGTTGCAATCTACTGCAGAGATAGTCTGCAGAGTTCTGTCCTGCTATCCAGGTCTGTACCCAAACAATTTGAACTTCTACTTCTAAAAATCCATCTCTCCAAAAACAAGTCTCTCACCGTTGCCGCCTGCTATAGACCCCCCTCGGCCCCTAGCTGTGCTCTGGACACCATATGTGAACTGATTGCCCCCCATCTATCTTCAGAGCTCGTGCTACTAGGCGACCTAAACTGGGACATGCTTAACACCCCAGCCATTCTACAATCCAAGCTTGATGCCCTCAATCTCACACAAATTATTAATGAACCCACCAGGTACAACCCCAAAGCCGCAAACTCTGGCACCCTCATAGATATCATCCTAACCAATGTGCCCTCTAATTACACCTCTGCTGTTTTCAACCAAGATCTCAGCGATCACTGCCTCATTGCCTGCACCCGTAATGGGTCAGCGGTCAAACGACCTCCACTCATCACTGTCAAACGCTCCCTAAAACATTTCAACGAGCAAGCCTTTCTAATCGACCTGGCCCTGGTATCCTGGAAGGATATTGACCTCATCCCGTCAGTAGAGGATGCCTGGTTATATTTTAAAAATGCCTTCCTCTCCATCTTAAATAAGCATGCCCCTTTCAAGAAATTTAGAACCAGGAACAGATATAGCCCTTGGTTCTCCCCAGACCTGACTGCCCTTAACCAACACAAAAATATCCTGTGGCGTTCTGCATTAGCATCGAACTGCCCCCGCGATATGCAACTTTTTAGGGAAGTTAGAAACCAATACACACAGGCAGTTAGAAACGCCAAGGCTAGCTTTTTCAAACAAAAATTTGCTTCGTGCAACTCCAACTCTAAAAAGTTCTGGGACATTGTAAAGTCCATGGAGAATAAGAACACCTCCTCCCAACTGCCCACTGCACTGAGGATAGGAAACTCTGTCACCACCGATAAGCCCACTATAATTGAGAATTTCAATAAGCATTTTTCTACGGCTGGCCATGCTTTCCACCTAACTACCCCTACTGCATTCAACAGCACTGCACCCCCCACAGCTACTCGCCCAAACCTCCCCCATTTCTCCTTCTCCCAAATCCATTCAGCTGATGTTCTGAAAGAGCTGCAAAATCTGGACCCCTACAAATCAGCTGGGCTTGACAATCTGGACCCTTTCTTTCTAAAATTATCTGCCGAAATTATTGCAACCCCTATTACTAGCCTGTTCAACCTCTCTTTCGTGTCGTCTGAGATTCCCAAAGATTGGAAAGCAGCTGCTGTCATCCCCCTCTTCAAAGGAGGTGACACTCTTGACCCAAATTGCTACAGACCTATATCCATCCTACCCTGCCTTTCTAAGGTCTTCGAAAGCCAAGTCAACAAACAGATTACCGACTATTTCGAATCCCACCGCACCCTCTCCGCTATGCAATCTGGTTTCAGAGCTGGTCATGGGTGCACCTCAGCCACGCTCAAGGTCCTAAACGACATCGTAACCGCCATCGATAAGAAACAATACTGTGCTGCCGTATTCATTGACCTGGCCAAAGCTTTCGACTCTGTTAATCACCACATCCTCATCGGCAGACTTAGTAGCCTTGGTTTCTCAAACGATTGCGTCGCCTGGTTCACCAACTACTTCTCTGACAGAGTTCAGTGTGTCAAATCGGAGGGCCTACTGTCTGGACCTCTGGCAGTCTCTATGGGGGTACCACAGGGTTCAATTCTTGGGCCAACTCTTTTCTCTGTATACATAAATGATGTCGCTCTTGCTGCTGGTGAATCTCTGATCCACCTCTACGCAGACGACACCATTCTGTATACTTCTGGCCCTTCTTTGGACACTGTGTTAACAACCCTCCAGACGAGCTTCAATGCCATTCAACTCTCCTTCCGTGGCCTCCAACTGCTCCTAAACACAAGTAAAACTAAATGCATGCTCTTCAACCGATCGCTGCCTGCACCTGCCTGCCCATCCAGCATAACTTCTCTGGACGGTTCTAACTTAGAATTTGTGGACAACTACAAATACCTAGGTGTCTGGTTAGACTGTAAACTCTCCTTCCAGACTCACATCAATCATCTCCAATCCAAAGTGAAATCTAGAATTGGCTTCCTATTTCGCAACAAAGCATCCTTCACTCATGCTGCCAAACATACCCTCGTAAAACTGACCATCCTACCAATCCTCGACTTCGGCGATGTCATTTACAAAATAGCCTCCAATACCCTACTCAACAAGCTGGATGCAGTCTATCACAGTGCCATCCGTTTTGTCACCAAAGCCCCATATACAACCCACCACTGCGATCTGTATGCTCTCGTTGGCTGGCCTTCACTTCATAATCGTCGCCAAACACATTGGCTCCAGGTCATCTACATGACCCTGCTAGGTAAAGTCCCCCCTTATCTCCGCTCACTGGTCACCATAGCAGCACCCACCTGTAGCACGCGCTCCAGCAGGTATATCTCTCTGGTCACCCCTAAAGCCAACTCCTCCTTTGGTCGTCTCTCCTTCCAGTTCTCTGCTGCCAACGACTGGAACGAACTACAAAAATCTCTGAAATTGGAAACACTTATCTCCCTAACTAGCTTTAAGCACCAGCTGTCAGAGCAGCTCACAGATCACTGCACCTGTACATAGCCCATCTATAATTTAGCCCAAACTACTACCTCTTCCCCTACTGTATTTATTTATTTTATTTATTTTGCTCATTTGCACCATATTATTTATATTTGAACTTTGAACTTTCTTCAAACTACAAATCTACCATTCCAGTGTTTTTCTTGCTATACTTTATTTACTTTGCCACCATGGCATTTTTTTGCTTTTACCTCCCTTATCTCACATCATTTGCTCACATTGTATATAGTCTTATTTTTTTTATTATTGACTGTATGTTGTTTACTCCATGTGTAACTCTGTGTTGTTGTATGTTGTCGAACTGCTTTGCTTTATCTTGGCCAGGTCGCAATTGTAAATGAGAACTTGTTCTCAACTTGCCTACCTGGTTAAATAAAGGTGAAATAAAAAAAATAAATAAAAATGTTATAGGGCTATTTTGCATCCACTGGTCATGTGGCCCTTGTTAAGGTCAACGGCATCATGAACTTTACCAAGTACTAGGATATTTTAGCCAAAAACATGGTTTCCTCTGCCAGGAGGCTGACACTTGGCCGCAAGCGGATCTTCCAGCAAGACAAGAACCCTAAGCACTAATCAAAATTCACAAGGAAAAACCAAAAAGTCTCAATTTTGCCATGACCATCTTAGTCTCTGGACAAACCTGTGGATTGAATTGAAGAGGGCTGTCAATAACAGCAGACAAAGGATATCAAGGATCTGGAAAGATTCTGTATGGAGGAATGGTCTAAGATTCCTCCCAACGTGTTCTCCAATCTCATAAAGCATTTTTCAAAAAGGCTCAGTGTCATTATCCTCGCAAGGGGAGGGTGCTAGAATATTGGAAACAGGGGTGCCAATCATTTTTACCCCTACAGTGGGGGAAAAAAATATTTGATCCCCTGCTGATTTGTACGTTTGCCCACTGACAAAGAAATGATCAGTCTATAATTTTAATGGTAGGTTTATTTGAACAGTGAGAGACAGAATAACAACAAAAATATCCATAAAAACGCATGTCAAAAATGTTATAAATTGATTTGCATTTTAATGAGGGAAATAAGTATTTGACCCCCTCTCAGTCAGAAAGATTTCTGGCTCCCAGGTGTCTTTTATACAGGTAACGAGCTGAGATTAGGAGCACACTCTTAAAGTGAGTGCTCCTAACCACAGCTTGTTACCTGTATAAAAGACACCTGTCCACAGAAGCAATCAATCAATCAGATTCCAAACTCTCCACCATTGCCAAGACCAAAGCGCTCTCCAAGGATGTCAGGGACAAGATTGTAGACCTACACAAGGCTGGAATGGGCTACAAGACCATCGCCAAGCAGCTTGGTGAGAAGGTGACAACATTTGGTGCGATTATTCGCAAATGGAAGAAACACAAAAGAACTGTCAATCTCCCTCGGCCTGGGGCTCCATGCAAGATCTCACCTCGTGGAGTTGCAATGATCATGAGAACGGTGAGGAATCAGCCCAGAACTACATGGGAGGATCTTGTCAATGATCTCAAGGCAGCTGGGACCATAGTCACCAAGAAAACAATTGGTAACACACTACGCCGTGAAGGACTGAAATCCTGCAGCGCTTGCAAGGTCCCCCTGCTCAAGAATACATATACATGCCCGTCTGAAGTCTGCCAATGAACATCTGAATGATTCAGAGGACAACTGGGTGAAAGTGTTGTGGTCAGATGAGACCAAAATGGAGCTCTTTGGCATCAACTCAACTCGCCGTGTTTGGAGGAGGAGGAATGCTGCCTATGGCCCCAAGAACACCCTCTCCACCGTCAAACATGGAGGGGGAAACATTATGTTTTGGGGGTGTTTTTCTGCTAAGGGGACAGGACAACTTCACCGCATCAAAGGGACGATAGACGGGGCCATGTACCATCAAATCTTGGGTGAGAACCTCCTTCCCTCAGCCAGGGCATTGAAAATGGGTCGTGGATGGGTATTCCAGCATGACAATGACCCAAAACACACGGCCAAGGCAACAAAGGAGTGGCTCAAGAAGAAGCACATTAAGGTCCTGGAGTGGCCTAGCCAGTCTCCAGACCTTAATCCCATAGAACATCTGTGGAGGGAGCTGAAGGTTCGAGTTGCCAAACGTCAGCCTCGAAACCTTAATGACTTGGAGAAGATCTGCAAAGAGGAGTGGGACAAAATCCCTCCTGAGATGTGTGCAAACCTGGTGGCCAACTACAAGAAACGTATGACCTCTGTGATTGCCACCAAGGGTTTTGCCACCAAGTACTAAGTCATGTTTTGCAGAGGGGTCAAATACTTATTTCCCTCATTAAAATGCAAGTAATTTTATAACATTTTTGACATGCGTTTCTCTGGATTTTTTTGTTATTCTGTCTCTCACTGTTCAAATAAACCTACCATTAAAATTATAGACTGATCATTTCTTTGTAAGTGGGCAAACATACAAAATCAGCAGGGGATCAAATATTTTTTTCCCCCACTGTATGTATGTATGTATGTGTGTGTATGTGTATGTATATATATATATATATATATATTTGTTCTTAGTTGTTAAGCTAAATATCTTTCTCTGAGCAATTGTATTAGTAAACATTTTTATAATTTCTCCCCAAAAATTTAGCATACAATTTAGCATACAACGTAACTCAGTATTTATTTTGTATTTTTTTGCTCATCTTTATCAAGGTTGCCAATAATTATGGACCTGACAGTACAGTATATATTGATCGATGTTTATTACGTATGGTACCTGTACAAAATATGTGTGACGTTTCTGTGCATAATCCTTTGTACTGTATGTGTTTTGTAATGTGCTTCCGCAGGTCAGTAAGACAGGAGCAGAGGGAGCTGTGCTGGATGAAGCTAAGAACATCAACAAGTCTCTGTCTTCTCTAGGAAACGTCATCTCTGCTCTAGCCGAGGGAACCGTAAGTCTAGTCCTCCTGTTACATCCATGATTCTTCATCTTGGTGTTGTGAAATCAAATATAAATTAATGGATTTTCTAATTAATAAAAAATATAAAAGGAAACTGGAATGTGGACTCAATGATGTAGAAAGTGATTCTGCAGCTGCCACCAGTGATGCCAACTTAGCAATTTTATTTCTAGATTTAGCAACTTTTCAGACTACCCTGGCAACTTCTTTTTCAAACAGCACCTAGCAACAAATCAAGCTGCTTTTAAAAATGTATTTGGAACTTTTAGCAACTTTTGAAAAGTGACTCAAATGCTAAAATGCACGCATTTTCCCTCTAAATGACACAAAAAAATTATTTTCTCTGTCACACACTCAGTCACAACACACGTGCTTGGCTGCAACAGTGCATTGTGAGTGACATCAGCAGCAGGCGCTCAGCTCGTGCACAGGCAGCAGCAGGCCAGCAGCAATTTCAGCAAATTGCATATCATTGTTGGCTGACTGCAGCAGCAGTAGTATGCGTTCGACGAGACAAACCCAATGAATATAGTTGGTCACGAATGTTTGATCTTGAACAGAACTTACAACATCAATGAATATGTCTCAATCAAAATTGTACAGTCAGAAGTATAGAAAAGAGTGGGAGTCTGTACCTGAATTTAAAGGGTGGCTGAAGCCAGTAATTGGGGATGATTGTCGGGCATACAGTGCGTACTAAAAATCAGACATGCTTGCAAAAATGTATGACATCAAAAAACATTGTGCTTCAGCAAAGCATATAAATAAATCAAAACCATACAACCCCGCAACGCAGTCTACATTACCACAGTTGGTTAAGAAAGTGGATAACTGCAAAAGTGCAGAAGCTACTATGGAAATGGCCATTGCGGAGCATTGTTCGCTGCAAGCATGCAACCATTTAGATATGGCTTGCAAAGCTGCCTTTTCAGATTCTGTGGCAGCAACAAACTTCCAAATGCACCGCACCAAGTGCACAGAAATGATTAGAGGAATACTGTCTCCTTATTTTCTCAAAAGGGTAACATCAGATGTGGGGGATGAAGTTCAGTCTCCTTTTGGATGGGTCCATTGATGTCAATGTCTCGAAATACCTGGGTGTAGTGATTTGGTATTTCAGTGCTAAAAAAATAACCGTTGTGTCCACATTTCTCGGGCTGGATAAATTGGAGCGGGGCAATGCCAGATCAATAGCAAAGCCGGTAATTGAGTTTCTTGAAGTGTAACCTTAAAAAAGAGAATCTTCAGGGTATTGGCACTGATAATGCGTCCGTGATGACTGGGGTGCACAACGGGGTGCACAAGATTTTAAAGGAAGAATGTGCATTGCCCAATTTGGTACTCATCCGCTGTGTGTGCCATTCTTTACAATTGGCTGTCAGTGCAGCATCCAAAGAAACCATCCCTAGGAGCGTTGAGTACTTAATCAGGGAAACCTACAACTGGTTTTCGATTCCCCCAAAACTGTGCGAGGCATACAAAGCAGTGTATGCCACCATATCCTATATATATCCTCTATGGGCTAGGTGGGACGCATGCGTCAACAGCCAGTGGAATCGAGTGGCGCGATATTCAAATACCTTAGAAATGCTATTACTTCAATTTCTCAAACATATGACTATTTTACACCATTTTAAAGACAAGACTCTCGTTAATCTAACCACACTGTCCGATTTCAAAAAGGCTTTACAACGAAAGCAAAACATTAGATTATGTCAGCAGAGTACCCAGCCAGAAATAATCAGACACCCATTTTTCAAGCTAGCATATATGTCACAAAAACCAAAACCACAGCTAAATGCAGCACTAACCTTTGATGATCTTCATCAGATGACACTCCTAGGACATTATGTTATACAATACATGCATGTTTTGTTCAATCAAGTTCATATTTATATCAAAAACCAGCTTTTTACATTAGCATGTGACTAGCATGTGACTAGCATTCCCACCGAACACTTCCGGTGAATTTACTAAATTACTCATGATAAACGTTCACAAAAAACATAAATTATTTTAAGAATTATAGATACAGAACTCCTTTATGCAATCGCTATGTCCGATTTTAAAATAGCTTTTCGGTGAAAGCACATTTTGCAATATTCTGAGTAGATAGCCCGGCCATCACAGGCTAGCTATTTTGACACCCACCAAGTGTGGTACTCACTAAACTCAGAATTACTATTAGAAAAATTGGATTACCTTTGCTGTTCTTCGTCAGAATGCACTCCCAGGACTTCTACTTCAATAACAAATGTTGGTTTGGTTCCAAATAATCCATAGTTATATCCAAATAGCGGCGTTTTGTTCGTGCGTTCAAGACACTATCCGAAGGGTAAAGAAGGGTGACGCGCCCGACACGTTTCGTGACAAAACATTTTGAAATATTCCATTACCGTACTTCGAAGCATGTCAAACGCTGTTTAAAATCAATTTTTATGCGATTTTTCTCGTAAAAAAGCGATAATATTCCGACCGGGAAACCCTGTTTTCATTCAAAGACGAAAAAATAAAAACATGGAGTCTCCTCGTGCACGCGCCCCAGTCTCATTGTTCTCAGATCGACCACTATCCAAATGCGCTACTGTTTTTCAGCCAGGGCCTGCAAAGTCACCATTCATCGTTCTGGTGCCTTCTGAGAGCCTATGGGACCGTTAGAAAACCAAAACCCCTGTTTTGGTTAGAGATGATCAAGAAGGCCAAGAAATAGTCAGAGAGAGCGCTTCCTGTTTGGAATCCTCTCAGGTTTTGGCCTGCCAAATGAGTTCTGTTATACTCACAGACACCATTCAAACAGTTTTAGAAACTTTAGGGTGTTTTCTATCCAAATCAAACAATTATATGCATATTCTAGTTACTGGGCAGGAGTAGTAACCAGATTAAATCGGGTATGTTTTTTATCCGGCCGTGCAAATACTGCCCCCTATCCCCAACAGGATATTGAGCCAGTGGGAAGAACTGAAACTCCACTTTCAGTTGACCAAGGCCAGTGAGCAATGCTACATGGTGGATGTGCTCCACGCCATGTACATGGACAAGACCAACTATGTCTACCTGACATTCTTGAATTTAAAACAATGTCCGACGTACAAGTTGCAGTGAAGTCATTTGAGGGAGAGCAAACAGATCCTGTCAAGCTTTTGGACAATCTGGTACACATCTTAACATCAATTTGCAGCCGAGTAGTCAACCCTATGGCAAAAATTGATGTCCTGAAGGATGCCATTAATGGACATCTCAGTCCATCACCATACCTTGGGTACCTTTTCGAGAGCACGGTGTACCAACTCAGTCTTGCGCCAGAGGACAAAAAGGTCATTCGGAGACAGTGCATCAACTACATTGTTGCTTTAAGCAAGGAGCTGCAAGCAATGCTCCCAGTCAACCTAGAAGCCTTGCGAAACATGGCCTTGTTCAGTGTTAAGGAAACGCTCAAGCACAATAAAGGCACCACTGAAATTATCAAAGTAGCCGAGCTACTGGGGTATAAGCCCCAAACAATTGATAAAATTGTTTCCCAGTGGAGAAACATCCATCTGTTTAGGTGGGACTCAACTGAAAATACAGTTGAGTTTTGGAGTGAAGTGAATAACTACACGGACTCTTTCGGGTCAAATCCATTTGAAGAAGTGTGCAAAGCTGCACTCGCTGCCCTCTCCTTGCCACACTCAAATGCGGAGGTTGAACGGCTGTTCAGCCAAATGAGTGTGGTCAAGTCAAAGTTAAGAAATAGAATGTCACTGCACACTCTCAACTCCATACTCCTGGTGCGGTATGGACTGACGCTCGCTGGTGATATCTGTTACCACCATAAACTACCAAGTGAAGTGCTGCAGCAGTTTGGCACCACAGCAGCATACAGCTTTAAGGCCACTCCATCCTCTTCTGCTGTTTACAGCTCCGTGACAATGCAGTTGGACAGTGAAGATGAAGAGGATATCCTTGCCAATCTATGATTCATCATATTTACAGTACGTATGCAAGGAGTGGACTTTCTGGACCTGGCGGAGACACACAGCTGATGGTGACAGTGTGCACTGCAGTGTCAACGAGAACAGTGGCAATATCTGGAGGAAAACATTGAGCAGCTAGCCAGCCAAGCAGCACAACAACCTGGAGAGAGCTGAAGAGAGATGCCTAGCGCACACATCATTATTTGGGTTAAGTTGCTTGTTCAATAAGATAGCATATATACCTTGTTATTAGCTTGTACCAATAATTGTTGATCTGTTAGGTAGCATGTTAACTAACTACCAATACACTGCTTCAAACTTTAATTGTTCAGAATGTGTAGGTTTACTAGTTAAAAAGAAAATAAATAAAATGTAATTGTTCAATAATGTGTAATGTGTAAATGTTCAATAATTCATTGTGTTAATAAAAATATCTGATCATATAAAATGTGTTGTGTTTATATTACTTTTACAAATAAAAATATGTGATAATAAACAAACAAATCTAAACTAACAAATGTCAAATCATATTTTTCACCGAGATGGCCAGTCAATTTGAGTAACGTTATTGTGTATTCTACGTAATGACGCAGTTTTACGTTATTACGTAATGACGTCATCATGCAATGACATCACAATATAATTTAGCTACTTTTAGCAACAAATCGACCTGCCCCTAGCAACTTCCCCTGAAAATTAGTTGGCAACACTGGCTGCCACTGGTTCAGCAATTCATGTATTTTCTACTCTCCTTCACCCCCCCCCCCTCCCCTCCCACCCCTCCCCCTCTCCTCTCTCCCCCTGTAGAAGACCCATGTGCCATACCGTGACAGTAAGATGACCCGTATCCTGCAGGACTCTCTAGGGGGGAACTGCAGGACCACCATGTTCATCTGCTGCTCTCCATCCAGCTACAACGACCAGGAGACCAAGTCCACACTCATGTTTGGACAACGGTAATACACACACACGGATGCATGCCCGGACACACACATGCACATCCCTTGGTCGTTGCTGTAAAGCATGAAACAAAATGGAAGGGAGGGTGGTGCGGCAGGTGCTGCTTCTCCTACGAATGCTGTTATTTTATATAAACAAGGCTTTTAGTGTAATCTAAAAGCTTAGCAGTAAATGTCCAAGTTGATTTATAGTGGAATGTCTGACTAGTCTTATATCCTACACTCCCCTGCAGAGTTCTGTCTCAGTCACACATTTCTCAGAGGGGTCTCTTTATAAGAGGCAGAGAGAGAGAACTAGAAAACAACTGTGGAACAATATTAAAACATCATAATGTGTATATATATTGTTCATCTGAAGTCTAGGACCCTATACATGTAAGGAGGGAGGGATCTTATAACCCCTCCCCTTCTTTTAATACAACATAAGCATAATCAATTATTCTAATACATCAACCATTTGGTACAGCCCCAATCATGACCCCTAGGTAAACTCCTGACAACTTCCTCTGCATTTCAGAGACATGGCTCCATAAAAACTCTCCACATGCTGCTTTGATTGTGCCTGGCTACAATGTTTTCAGGAGAGGCAGGATTGAAGGAAGAGGAGGGGGTCTGATGATTTACATTAAAGAACATATCCGATGTAAACAAATTGAGTGGTCATGTGATAATGAACTAGAATGCATTGGCCTGAATGTTACACTGTCTACCCAAATGTATTTTACCCTTATAGGAATGTAAAAAGTGTGTTTTTTGATCAGTTTAATAACATGCTTAGGGAATGTGATTTTGGGAAAGAGGTCATCTTAATGGGAGATTTTAACATTAATTATGAAGACAAGTCTTGTAGGAAAACCCATGAGTGGATCACTAATACCTTTGACCTTACACAGCTAGTTAAAGGGCCAACCAGGGTGACTTGTTGCTCTAAAACACAGATTGATTTGGTGTTCAGTAATAAACCATAGAGAGTGTCTAAATCACTCAATATGGTTACTGGGCTATCTGATCTTATAGCCAGAAAGCTTTCAGGGAACAGGTTTAACCTCTCTAATATTAGAAAGCCAGATCAACTAAGAATACCTAAGAGTGAATTAAATTATTTTGAAAACGCAATTAAGAGAATTAACTGGAATGATCTCTTGACCTATACCGATGTGGAAGCTGATAGTCAGGTTTTTCTATCCACAATCCAGACTACAATAAATGGCTTCCTAAAGAAAATCAAATCCAAACCTGGCCAAAAGAGCACTCTTCCTTGGCTAAATGGAGAAATCTGGAAATTGATGAAAGAACGAGATTGTGCTCTAAAAACAGCCCTAAAATCCAATTTAGAGCATGACAGACGTAGGTTTACCATGTTGAGAAATAATGTGATGAAAGAAATCAGACCGGCCAAGGCAAACTTTATTAACATAATTGGTGAAGCAAAGGGAAATTCAAAATTGATCTGGGAGAATCAAAAAAATTTAACAGGGAAAGACCATAGTAACACTGCAAAAAGACTAGAAATCATGGTGAATAACAATCTAACACAGGATGCAGTCGAAATAGCAATAGCCTTCAATTCCTACTTTATTGACTCTGTCAGGGAACTGACACAGTACCCCTCCACTGGTTTCTTGGGCTCAGTGCTAGCGAATGACGCTCAACCTGTCTTCATCATAAGGGAGGTTTCTGAGTCAAAGGTGAACAAGGTGATTAGCTCACTAAAGAACTCTAAAGCCAAAGATGTGTTTGGCTTGGACTCTACCTTTCTTACATCTAGACGTTCCGCTAACGAAACACCGCTCCAATATCCAATGATAGGGCGTGGCGCGAAATACAAACTCCTCAAAAATCCGAAAACTTCAATTTTTCAAACATATGACTATTTTACACCATTTTAAAGACAAGACTCTCCTTTATCTAACCACACTGTCCGATTTCAAAAATGCTTTACAACGAAAGCAAAACATTAGATTATGTCAGGAGAGTACCCAGCCAGAAATAATCAGACACCCATTTTTCAAGCTAGCATATAATGTCACAAAAAACTAAACCACAGCTAAATGCAGCACTAACCTTTGATGATCTTCATCTGATGACACTCCTAGGACATTATGTTATACAATACATGCATGTTTTGTTCAATCAAGTTCATATTTATATCAAAAACCAGCTTTTTACATTAGCATGTGACGTTCAGAACTAGCATTCCCACCGAACACTTCCGGTGAATTTACTAAATTACTCACGATAAACGTTCACAAAAAATACAACAATTATTTTAAGAATTATAGATACAGAACTCCTTTATGCAATCGCGGTGTCCGATTTTAAAATAGCTTTTCGGTGAAAGCACATTTTGCAATATTCTGAGTAGATAGCCCGGCCATCACTGGCTAGCTTTTTTGACACCTATAAGAAAAATGTTATTACCTTTGCTGTTCTTCGTCAGAATGCACTCCCAGGACTTCTACTTCAACAACAAATGTTGGTTTGGTTCCAAATAATCCATAGTTATATCCAAATAGCGGCGTTTTGTTCGTGCGTTCAAGACACTATCCGAAGGGTAACAAAGGGTGACGCGCGGACGCGTATCGTGACAAAAATTTTCAAAATATTCCATTACCGTACTTTGAAGCATGTCAAACGCTGTTTAAAATCAATTTTTATGCGATTTTTCTCGTAAAATAGCGATAATTTTCCGACCGGGAGTCGTTGTTTTCGTTCAAAGACTGAAAATGCAAAATGGACTCTTCATGTGCACGCGCACGCCCGTCTCATTGTTCTCAGATCGACCACTATCCAAATGCGCTACTGTTTTTCAGCCATGGACTGCAAAGTCATCATTCAACGTTCTGGCGCCTTCTGAGAGCCTATGGGAGCCTTAGAACGTGTCACGTTACAGCAGAGATCCTCTGTTTTCAATAAAGAGAGTAAAGAAGGCCAAGAAATGGTCAGAGAGGGCACTTCCTGTTT
Organism: Salmo trutta; assembly: GCF_901001165.1. Taxonomy (NCBI): domain Eukaryota; kingdom Metazoa; phylum Chordata; class Actinopteri; order Salmoniformes; family Salmonidae; genus Salmo; species Salmo trutta. The sequence goes on from NC_042972.1 coordinate 56,446,428, forward strand.
GGAATCTTCTCAGGTTTTGGCCTGCCATATGAGTTCTGTTATACTCACAGACACCATTCAAACAGTTTTAGAAACTTTAGGGTATTTTCTATCCAAATCAAACAATTATATGCATATTCTAATTTCTGGGCAGGAGTAATAAACAGATTAAATCGGGTACGTTTTTTTATCCGGCCGTGAAAATACTGCCCCCTATCCATAACAGGTTAAAAACGACAAAGAGTCACTCATTGGCCCCATTACTAAGGTCACCAACACATCTATTGGTCAGGGGGTGTTTCCAGGGGTATGGAAGTCGGCCATAATAACGGCCATCTTTAAATCGGGTGACCCTGCTGACGTGAGTAACTACAGGCCATTAGTATACTACCTGTGGTGTCGAAGGTTGTTGAAAAGTGTGTAGCAGAACAACTGACTGCCCACCTTAACAACAGCCCCTTCACATTACACTCCATGCAGTTTGGCTTCAGAGCGAAACACTCCACAGAAACGGCCAACTGCTTTCTGTGTGAAGTACAAGATGGACAAAGGGGGCGCTGTTGGGGCTGTGTTTCTGGACCTAAGGAAGGCTTTTGATACTGTTAACCATGAGGTTCTCATCACAAAATTGTCCAAGTTCAACTTTTCCCCCGATGCCTTGAGATGGATGAAATCATACCTTGAAGACAGAACTTAGTGTGTCAGAGTGAGCAATGAGCTGTCGCCCACTCTTAGCTATGATGTGGGCGTGCCCCAAGGGTCAATATTGGGGCCCCTCCTGTTCAGCCTGTACATTAATGCCTTCTGTCTGTACTGGGTCTGAAGTTCAAATGTATGCAAATGATACAGTGATATATGTGTGCATGCAAAGAGCAAACAACAAGTTGCACAAGAACTCACTACTGTAATGGTCCAGGTTACAAAGTGGCTCAGTGACTCGTGTTTGCATCTCAATTTGAAAAAAACTGTCTGCATGTTCTTCACAAAGAGGGCAACAGATGCTACTGAGCCAGATGTCTACATGTCAGAGGAGAAGCTCTAGGTGGTATCTGATTTTTAAGTACCTTGGCATCATACTTGATTCCAACCTCTCTTTTAAAAAGCAGGTGAAAAAGGTAATTCAAATAACCAAACCACCGGCACTTTTACTGAAACGTTGATTAATGTTCACTCTCCCTGTAAAAATAAAATAAACTCAAACACGAGAATTTCACTTCTGACAGGTACTTATAACAGTGGTAGGCCATTCCTTCTCTTGATAGAACAAAAGTGGTACCTGCTGCCTGCCAACCCGGTAGCGGCAAACCTACCGATTCTACTTGTACAGTCGTGGCCAAAGGTTTTGAGAATGACACATATTAATTTTCACCAAGTCTGCTGCCTCAGTGTCTTTAGATATTTTTGTCAGTATGGAATACTGAAGTGTAATTACAAACATTTCATAAGTATCAAAGGCTTTTATTGACAATTACATGAAGTTGATGCAAAGAGTCAATATTTGCAGTGTTGACCCTTCTTTTTCAAGACCTCTGCAATCTGCCCTGGCATGCTGTCAATTAACTTCTGGGCCACATCCTGACTGATGGCAGCCCATTCTTGCATAATCAATGCTTGGAGTTTGTCAGTATTTGTGAGTTTTTGTTTGTCCACCCGCCTCTTGAGGATTGAGCACAAGTTCTCAATGGGATTAAAGTCTGGGGAGTTTCCTGGCCATAGACCCAAAATATCAATGTTTTGTTCCCCGGTCCACTTAGTTATCACTTTTGCCTTATGGCAAGGTGCTCCATCATGCTGGAACAGGCATTGTTCGTCACCAAACTGTTCCTGGATGGTTGGGAGAAGTTGCTCTCAGAGGATGTGTTGGTACCATTCTTTATTCATGGCTGTGTTCCTAGGCAAAATTGTGAGTGAGCCCACTCCCTTTGCTGAGAAGCAACCCCACACATGAATGGTCTCAGGGTGCTTTGCTGTTGGCATGACAAAAGACTGATGGTAGCACTCACCTTGTCTTCTCCGGACAAGATTTTTTCCAAATGCCCCAAACAATCGGAAAGGGGATTCATCAGAGAAAATGACTTTACCCCAGTCCTCAGCAGTTCAATCCCTGTACCTTTTGCAGAATATCAGTCTGTCCCAAATGTTTTTCCTGGAGAGAAGTGGCTTCTTTGCTGCCCTTCTTGACACCAGGCCATCCTCCAAAAGTCTTCGCCTCACTGTGCGTGCAGATGCACTCACACCTGCCTGCTGCGATTCCGGAGCAAGCTCTGTGCTGGTGGTGCCCTGATCCCGCAGCTGAATCAACTTTAGGAGACGGTCCTGGCACTTGCTGGACTTTCTTGGGCACCCTGAAGCCTTCTTCACAACAATTGAACCGCTCTCCTTGAAGTTCTTGATGATCTGATAAATGGTTGATTTAGGTACAATGTTACTGACAGCAATATCCTTGCCTGTGAAGCCCTTTTTGTGCAAAGCAATGAGGACGGAACGTGTTTCCTTGCAGGTAACCATGTTTGACAGAGGAAGAACAATGATTCCAAGCACAACCCTCCTTTTGAAGCTGCCAGTCTGTTATTCGAACTCAATCAGCATGACAGAGTGATCTCCAGCCTTTTCCTTGTCAACACTCACACCTGTGTTAACAAGAGAATCACTGACATGATGTCAGCTGGTCCTTTTGTGGCAGGGCTGAAATGCAGTGGAAATATTTTCTGGGGATTCAGTTCATTTGCATGGCAAAGAGGGACTTTGCAATTAATTGCAATTCATCTGAGCACTCTTCATAACATTCTGGAGTATATGCAAATTGCCATCATACAAACTGAGGCAGCAGACTTTGTGAAAATTTATATTTGTGTCATTCTCAAAACTTTTGGCCACAACTGTAGAATCGCCACGCTCATCAGTGGCTTTGAGCCAATCAGAGAGCACGAACCCCCGCGTGGGGGAGCTAACAAAAAAAAAGAGGGCATTTTCTCAGTTTATCCACAGATGGTAGCTAGCTAAGTGCACAGATGCAATGCACACAACACTAAATACTTCCTCCACACTAGCTAACCACTGTAGCTGGTATTAATATGAAAATAAAATCACAATGGATTAGCTAGTTTCCAACAGCTGCCTGTGTTAGCTGCTGAGTTATTGCTGTGTCCTTAGCTAGCTAGCTACATTGTAAATAAGAATTTGTTATTAACGGACTTGCCTAGTTAAATAAAAAAACAAGGCTGAGTGGCTGACTTCCAAGTTCTTCCAAGTTCTTTCGACAGTCAAAAAATATTGACTGTCGAAACTCTGGCAAACGTTTGACAATTGTACCGGTATGTCTGAGGTTTTAATGAGAACGTATTCTCAGTCAGCTATCCTAATAAAATAAGTAATAAATAAAAACACAGGAACACACACACACACACACACACACAGACTTGGTCAGAAAATAGTGGTATTTTGTACTTTATTTGAAAATACCAACTTTTCAAATACTCAATGTAGTCAGTTTTAACTAAAAGGCAACTATTTTCTTTGAAATTCAAATACAGGTCTCAGAAAAGAAAAAATATTGGAAAGTATTTTGAATACCTCAGAAAACCAAATCATATTTTAAGGTAATTGAATATAAGCAAGTCATTTGAACACACAAAAATATGCATTTGATGGCTGACAAATATTTGATGAAGAAACTAAAACTACAACAGTTAGTTTAATTAGTCTAAATATACATCATGATCATAATCAATTGGTTTATAGGGCTCTTATGTGAATCTTCATATAGCCTATAGCCTGGAATTAAATGCATAAGGGACATGGAATGTCAACATTAGAGTAGACCCCTTTTGCAGCGTCACAATGACTAACACATATATTCTCATAATGAGTGAGACATAAGGTAATACAGTAACACTTGACATCAAGTTATTTTACATGTGTAGCAACGTTGATTATTACAATAGTACATTGTTGTTACATAGGACTTTGGGAAATTGCTTTATAATTGCATAATAATTGTGGAATGATCAACAGTCACTATTACTCTTGTGTACAGTACTAGTTACAAATACACTCAGCTCATTGCTATGCAATTAAAATGCAATCACAAGTATTATGTAACAACATGCTACTAAAATGTTGCTATAAAAGTGATTACAGTTTTATTACACATGCACAAGAACATTTAATTTGTAGTCTTACTGAGAATGCCAACAGTAAAAAATATGGCTAATAAGTGTCGAAAGGAAACAAAATATTCCAAACCTGCCTTTAATCAACTACTGCCAAGGTAGGTGGAAAATCATGTTAGTTTGTATTCTGAGTGAACTATCCCTTTAAATATGGTATCGTGTGAACACTTACCATGTGAACACTTACCCCCAGATGGACAAAGAGGTTTCAAAGTTGTTTTTGCTAAGCATCTAACTTGCTATTTGCAAATGCAAACGATGCAGCATTTTCAGGTATCATACAATGAATTGCATCTTTCAACCTTTTCAGTGGCATGTTGAAAGAGTCATACAGTAGTTGAAAGTCACAACTTATTTATACTTGTAAAATATACAAAATATAATTTCTTATTTGTTTTGACTTGATTATGTACACCTGGGGCAATGGATATTCAGGAGAATGGACTTTTACCAAATATTCAGATAGAAATATATGGCATAGATCCAATATGACTGTCAGATAGATTGGAATATACAGTGGTTCCCAAACATTTTTTAGTCCCGTACCAATTCAAACATTCAACCTGTGTACCCCCTCTAGAACCAGGGTCAGCACACTCTCAAATTTTGTTTTTTTGCCATCATTGTAAGCCTGCCACACACACACTACACACTACATTTATTAAATATAAGAATGAGTGAGTTTTTGTCACAACCCAGCTCGTGGGAAGTGACAAAGAGCTCTTATAGGACCAGGGCACAAATAATATAATAATAATCAATAATTTTGCTCTTTATTTAACCATCTTACATATATAACCTTATTTGTTCATCGAAAATTGTGAGTAACTCACCACAGGTAATGAGAAGGGTGTGCTTGAAGGGATGCACATAACTCTGCAATGTTGGGTTGTATTGGAGAGAGTCTGTTTTAAATCCTTTTCCACACACAGTTTATGCCTGTATTTAGTTTTCATGCTAGTGAGGGCTGAGAATCTTTGGTGGCAGGTAGCCTAGAGGTTAGAGCGTTGGGCTTGTAACCGAAGGTTGCAAGATCAAATCCCAGAGCTGACAAGGTACAAATCTGTCATTCTGCCCCTGAACAAGGCAGTTGTCATTGAAAATAAGAATTTGTTCTTAATGGACTTGCCTAGTAAAACAAATTTAAATCTTCTCTCACATAGGTATACGGTTGCAAAGGGCATCAGTGTCTTAACAGCATGATTTGCCAAGGCAGGATACTCTGAGCGCAGCCCAATCCAGAAATCTGGCAGTGGCTTCTGATTTAAATTAAATTTTCACAGAACCGCTTGTTGCAAATTCAATGAGGCTCTCTTGTTCAGATATCGGTAAGTGGACTGGAAGCAGGGCATGAAAGGGATAACGTATTGCGCACCCAACTCACTCAGGTGCTTTGCTATATCACATTTGACATTGTCTGTAAGCTTGAGTTCATTTGCACACAAAAAAATCATACAATGATGGAAAGACCTGTGTGTTGTCCTTGTTAATGCAGACAGAGAAGAGTTCCAACCTCTAAATCATAGCCTCAATTTTGTCCCGCACATTGAGCACAGTTAGATTCAGATCATTCAGGCGAGAGAAAACATCACCCAGATAGGCTAGTCGTGTGAGAAGCTAGTCATCATGCAAGCGGTCAGACAAGTGAAAATTATGGTCAGTAAAGAGAACTTTAAGCTCGTCTCTCAATTAAAAAGAACGTGTCAACACTTTGCCCTTGATAACCAGCGGACTTCTGTATGTTGGTCGCTTCCCATATCATTGCATAGTGCAGAAAATAAACGAGAGTTCAAGGGCCTGGCTTTAACAAAATACACAATTTTCACTGCAGTGTACAAAAACGTCTTACAAGCTGTCAGGCATTCCCTTGGCAGCAAGAGCCTCTCGGTGGATGCTGCAGTGTACCCAAGTGACGTCGGGAGCAACTGCTTGCATGCGCGTTACCACTCCACTATGTCTCCCTGTCATGGCTTTTGAGCCATCAGTACAGAGACCAACATGAGCAGCAGCTACTTTTGGCTACATACAGACCATTAGTGGAATTCCTGCGAGAGAGTAATGATTAATGTGATTGGATGTTAGTTATTTGACTAGGCTACCTGTATTTGACATTGTGTTGTTATTTCGCTGATTTCAGCCATGCCATTAGTTGAAGGCAACACTAGATGGTTACATTTTATTTTTGGCAGTGAAACAAGGCTACTCAGGTGAGAAAAAAAACACACCCAAATGTATAGCCTGTTGGAAAATTGGACTGTATCAAAATGTGAATCACATTTTTATTTGGCGTACCCCTGACGGCATTGCGCATACCCCAGTTTGGGAATACCTGAAAAGAGATTGTGTGTGCTCTATTCATTCTATTTCTATCTTCCACATGCAGTTCCAGATACAGCCCTGCCATTAGATGAATGCAACCAATCCAATAGTTTCAGAAAAGTAGTCACTTCCTGAGATCTGTGTTCAAATATATTTTTAAGTACAGTTGAAGTCAGAAGTTTACATACACCTTAGCCAAGTACTGAATAATGAGCAAGGCTGGGGTTTTTGCAGATGAAAGGAGTAGACGATGTTCAGAATGATGATATGATAACTCTTTATTGATGTAATAGATATAGTTGAAGTCGGTAGTTTACATACCGCTTAGCCAAATACATTTAAACTCTGTTTTTCACATTTCCTGACATTTAATCCTAGTAAAAATTCCCTGTCTCAGGTCAGTTAGGATCACCACTTTATTTTAAGAATGTGAAATGTCAGAATAATAGTAGAGAGAATGATTTATTTCAGCTTTTATTTCTTTCATCACATTCCCAGTGGGTCAGAAGTTTACATACTGTCACGTCCTGACCATAGAGAGCTCGTATTTTTCTATGGCAGAGTAGGTCAGGGCGTGACTGGGGGGTTTTGTCTAGTTTATTTATTTCTATGTTGTGTTCTAGGGTCTTTTTTCTATGTTGGGTTTTTTGTCTAGTTTACATTTTCTATGTTGTGTTCTAGGTTCTTTTTTCTAGGTTGGGGTTTTCATATGATTCCCAATTAGAGGCAGCTGGTCATCATTGTCTCTAATTGGGGATCATATTTAAGTTGTTGTTTTTCCCACTAGTGTTTGTGGGAGATTATTTTGAGTTTATGCATGTAGCATCTCTTCGTCACGGTTTGTTGTTTTTTGTTTATAGTTTATTGTCTGTCTTGCATAGTTTCACATAGAAATAAAGATGTGGGACGATACGCACGCTGTGCCTTGGTATCTTTCATACGACATCCGTGACACATAAACTCAATTAGTATTTGGTAGCATTGCCTTTAAATTGTTAAACTTGGGTCAAACGTTCCGGGTAGCCTTCCACAAGCTTCTCACAATAAGTTGGGTGAATTTTGGCCCATTCCTCCTGACAGAGCTGGAGTAACTGAGTCAGGTGTGTAAGCTTCCTTGCTCGCACACACTTTTTCAGTTCTGTCCACAAATGTTCTAGAGGATTGAGGTCAGGGCTTTGTGATGGCCACTCCAATACCTAGACTTTGTTGTCCTTAAGCCATTTTGCCACAACTTTGGAAGTTTGCTTGGGGTCATTGTCCATTTGGAAGACCCATTTGCGACCAAACTTTAACTTCCTGACTGATGTCTTGAGATGTTGCTTCAATATATCCACATACTTTTCCTCCCTCATGATGCCATCTATTTTGTGAAGTGCACCAGTCCCTCCTGCAGCAAAGCACAAACATACATGATGCTTCCACCCCCATGCTTCACGGTTGAATGGTGTTCCTCAGCTTGCAAGCCACCCCCTTTTTCCTCCAAACATAACGATGGTCATTATGGCCAAACAGTTCTATTTTTGTTTCATCAGACCAGAGGACATTTCTCCAAAAAGTACGATCTTTGTCCCCATGTGCAGTTGTAAACCGTAGTCTAGCTTTTTATGGCAGTTTAGGAGCAGTGGCTTTTTCCTTGCTGAGCGGTCTTTCAGGTTATGTCGATATAGGACTCGTTTTACTGTGGATATAGATACTTTTCTACCTGTTTCCTCCAGTATCTTCACAAGGTTGTTTGCTGTTGTTCTGGGATTGAGTTGCACTTTTCACACCAAAGTACGTTAATCTCTAGGAGACAGAACGCGTCTCCTTCCTGAGCGGTATGACGGCTGCGTGGTCCCATGGTGTTTATACTTACTATTGTTTGTACAGATGAACGTGGTACCTTCAGGCGTTTGGAAATTGCTCCCAAGGATGAACCAGACTTGTGGAGGTCTACAATTTTTTTCTGAGGTCTTGGCAGATTTTTTTTATTTTCCCATGATGTCAAGCAAAGAGGCACTGAGTTTGAAGGTAGGCCTTGAAATACATCCACAGGTACACCTCCAATTGACTCAAATGATGTCAATTAGCCTATCAGAAGCTTCTAAAGCCATGACATCATTTTCTGGAATTTTCCAAGCTGTTTAAGGCACAGTGAATTTAGTGTATGTAAACTTCTGACCCACTGGGATTGTGATACAGTGAATTATAAGTGAAATAATCTGTCTGAAAACGATTGTTGGAAAAATGCCTTGTGTCATGCACAAAGAAGATGTCCTAACGGACTTGCCAAAACTATAGTTTGTTAACAAGAAATTTGTGGAGTGGTTGAAAAACGAGTTTCAATGACTCCAACCTAAGTGTATCTAAACTTCCGACTTCAACTGTAAATACCTTTTATAGAGTTTAATTCGGGAGATTGTTACTCTTTAAAAAACGTATTCCGTGGTGGTCCAAATTCTAATGGGTTAATTGTTACATTATTAATGTAATTGGGTAACTATTAAACATAGTTAGTGGATTAAGTTAACAACAGTCATCAGATTAATGAAGGTGAAGTCACGACATAGCGTATGATGTATGTAATGACTAGATGCTCATGTCTCCTCCCTAACAATGGGAGTCGTTGTCCCAAAGGGTGAAGGCAGGCGTCAAGCTTAGGTCTGCATACTCTATTAAAGGGGAATTGAAACACTTTAGGAAGTACATCTAAGCAAAGAGATGTATTCAATCCACTAATACTAAACATGTGCATTTAACATAAAAACATCTCTATATTTAGTATTTTGATCGCCAACAAGGTTTATTTGAGCTATGATCAGTGACGTTTTAAATTGCCATAGTAACGACTGACGGCAGTGAGTCACTGGCAGGAATCAGCAAATTGTCTGTGTTATTGAGTTTTCGCACAGAGAATGAATCGAAGAGAGTGAGGTTAGGGGCGGACAATGAAGATGGCAACAGCAAGTAGTAATTCAAACATGAACTGTATAGCGCCAGGCTGTATGAACTGGCTCCATAAAAAAATCCCATGGTAAACTACCATCGGCTACCCGAGGACCCACAACTTTTGAAGAAGTGGCTCCATGTCCTGAAGAGGACGTGCCAGCTTGAGCCAGCAGGATCTGCAGACAGCATTTCGCGGAGGCAGACCACGCAATGAAGGGCACTTTCAATGCGACAACCGGGAGTTTCCGAATGGAAAGGAGTCATAGGCCTAGTTGAAGCCCTCTGCTTGCGCCTCCATTTGACATTTTGAGGGTTATGGTGTAGGGGTTACCGACCGACCGACCATCATCAACATCGCTGACTTTTGAGTCTGAACGGAGGAGGCGTCGCGAGTCAATGCAATGGATCCTGAGGTAACGTTAACCGGTCATGACTGTTGTTGAAGGTAACTAGCTAATTGCATCTTAAGTGTTTTGTGTAACACCTCCCAGTAAATAACGTTAGCAAGCAACTCAACTGCAACTAAAATTGCAACACAGTTTATCTGTGTACCCCTGTTATTAGGTAACGTTATTTCTGTAGCTAGATTCCACCTCAGATAGTCAGGTACTGTAAAACATTTTGTTGACAGATTTGTTTTTGTAATGTTTTGTTAGCTCCACCTCATTTAGCTAGACTGAAGTCATTGCTAATGTTTGCTGAAAAATAAGTGTGTGTGTGTGTGTGTGTGTGTGTGTGTGTGTGTGTGTGTGTTGACAGAGCATACAACAGGTAGCTTGTTAATGCCAACTGATATATTTGGGTTCTTAAAAAAACGTTGTTTGTTTTCAGGATGACATTTTCATCCCTTAAAATGTTTTCATCCTGGAGGAGACTGTGCAGGTGGTACATGCAAATACATGTTATTTCTAAGGCTATTGCTTATTTCAAGTATATACAGTGATTCTTGAATATAACTATAGCCTAATAGATGCCTTAGTGGTTTTCTACCAACAGGAAAAAACGGTTAGTACAGCATGCCAAACTGACCCCTTGGTGCCAGTGTTCCTGTGGTGGAGGGCTAGATTGTGCTCACGACCATCAGTATACAACCGAGTCCTGCCCCTCTACGCCACAGATAGAGCTGACGGAGAGTGAGATCAGTGAAGGCCATAACTCGCTGAGAGCTCAGAATCACAATCATCACAGTGCGAGCCAAGATATACTATCGATCACTTTGGGGGAGCGGGGTGGTGTTCCGCAAATGGAGAAGGAGCAGGCCATTCAACAGCGACACCCATACATAAAAGGAATCGGAGTGAAATTGTTTTTCCACTTAATTTCTTTACCCGTTTCAATGGATGTGCTACCTTGTCCCGGTTCTGCTGTTTCGACTCTCTCTCAACCTATTAATGCTCAGCTATGAAAAGCCAACTGACATTTACTCCTGAGGGGTTGAACTGTTGCACCTTCTATAACAACTATTATTTTGATGTAAAAATGCCTTTTGTAAAATACATTTGTTTGATTGTTTGCTGTGCTAGATAATGTGTCTGACTGACTGTCTGAGTGATGGGACATTTTTATAGTATCTGTAACATATTTTGGTGTGTATTTAATCTGCATCTTAACTTCTTAAAGTGGCAATCAGCAGTAGAAACAAAAACAAAGTGTCTCCCTGCTCCTCTTTCGGTAAAACGCTGAGGAATGGGGCTGAGAAATGTAACTACTCTCAAATTCATAGACAGAGCTATAGATGCAAGGACTGACCATCACAATTGTAATCCTGTTTCTATGATCTGTTTCCACTACCATGTACCCAGTTCACTTTGGATTAAGGTGTCTGCTAAATGGCATATATTATGAAAGTCTACTTTGACTCTGACAACTAGCTGCCCAGTGTAGTTACCATTCCCTTCCAATAAATGGCAGCCAAAGCTAGTTGAAGTCGCTACTCTAACGACAGGGACACGGGATTAGTGTGCACTGAAAGTAGTTTTATCTTCAAAGCAAGTTCATCTGGTTACGCTAGAACCTGTTGTTATAGTGGACAAGCTAACTAATACTATTTTTACATAAGGTGCAGGCATTATGTCTATGTCTTAGGCTAGGCTAGATTTACTAAGTGAACTGCTTTTATTCAAAGCCTTTGCTTCTGGCTATGTGCGCCTTATGGAAGAAACGACACACACAGGGATGAGACGCCATACACCTCGTCCAATTCTCCCTTTTGCCCATAGGGTGAACTGGCGATAAACTGCCAGCCTGTATGCCCTGCAAACAAAATCATAAAAAAGTTAGTCTGCTACCGAAACTTAATCACAATGTATTTATAATGAGCACGCCCCATTATTGGTTAGAATGGGAATTCATGAATCATGATGCTGTCTGTGATTAGAACTCCGGTCGTCTGATCTAAAGGTAAATGTGTTACCAACGCGCCACAACACTGATGATAAACATTGTTATTGGATACTGATTATATATTTTGAGCACGGACACGTCCAATAAATACATCGCCATCCAGACAGACTGACAGCAACCTCTGACTGGATGTAATACATCACCATCCAGACAGACTGACAGCAACCTCTGACTGGATGTAATACAGCCACCATCTGCTGGGATTTTGTGCTGTATCACCACCATCTCTCTACAACACACACACTTCTACTCTAGCCATTACCTGGCAGCATCCCCACTCACACTAGTTTGTGTTCGTCTAAGCCGACCCTCTAGCTGAGGTGTTTCAGGCAACATATCTGTTGTTACTGCTACGAGATCTGGGGCAACGATCGGCTCAAACAAGAATAGCTTCAGTAGGTTTAGTGGCTCCCTAACTAATATTATTTCATTCTCTGTAATAAACTCATTCTCAGACTCGGAGCTACTCGGTAAATTCAGACATTTTTGGGAGTTCCAATATGCTCTCTCCTGCCAGTGACGCAACAATGCCAATATGGCGATTTACAGTTACAGTTAGCTGGCGTTCCATTCCCCTTTAAACCCGTATAAACACATTGGGCTTATTCTGGACAGATTTTGGCGAGAGTGAATCCATACAATTCTAGAATCTGTACCTAAAGAACAATGTCACGTCAAACTCACAGAGCCTATCTATACATCACTACATTCTCCTATGTCTTTCATCCAACTGAGCCATTACCTATGCGCGTTCCATTGAATCGCTAAGGCAATCCAGAACAATAGAATCCATACAATTACACAACCTCGACCTAACTCATACAGCCTTATGTCTCACTACCATCTCCTCTGTCTTTCTCTATCCCCCCCAGAGCTAAGACGATCAGGAACACAGCGTCGGTGAATCTGGAGCTGACGGCAGAACAGTGGAAGAAGAAGTACGAGAAGGAGAAGGAGAAGAACAGGATAATGAAGGAGACGGTACAGAGGCTGGAGTCTGAGCTCAACAGATGGAGGAATGGTGAGGCCACCTATGGACACGCACACCAGCACACAGGCACATAGACACTCACACACACACACACACACACACACACACACACACACACACACACATACACGCACACACAGGCATGAGCAAAAAAAAACACAGGCACGCGCACGAGCAGGCAAACACACACATGAACACAGACTCTCGAAGATTAATTACTGTCTCCCACGGTGTCCTGGAGGCAGACTTCTTTGTGCCTTTATGCTTTATGGATTCTTATATTTTAGTAATCCTCAGAGCACTAGGCTACCTGGGGTGGCAGGTAGCCTAGTGGTTAGAGCATTGGACTAGTAACCGCAAGGTTACTAAATCAAATCCCTGAGCTGACAAGGTAAGAATCTGTCATTCTGCCCCTGAACAGGCAGTTAACCCACTGTTCCTAGGCTGTCATTGTAAATAAGAATTTGTTCTTAACTGACTTGCCTAATTAAATAAAGGTTAAATAAAAAAAAATAAACATCTCCTAAGAGGCACATTATGTACTGTAGACACACACATACTCAAGACACACATGGACACATATATATTTTAGACTGTAGACACTCTGTCTGCTGCTCCAGAGCCACATAAAGAGAGGGACACACACACCGGGCCTCCTTGGCTAGCCCTAAAGAAGATCACACACACACACCCCTACACCCATACCTCCCCCAATGAGGCCTGTCCTCATGAGCCATTGTCCCTCCCTCAGATGAGGAGGACCCAGAGCTGGATCAGTTGTGTCCTGGTGCTGTGCCTCTTGAGTGTCTGATACCCAGAGAAGACAGTCTGGGTCGGCTCCCCAGAGAAGAGAGCTCCTCCTCCGGTCTGAGTCGGCTGCCTAGAGAAGACAGTTCCTCCTCTATAGTGATCAGGATCTCAGAGGAGGAAAGACAGAAGTATGAGGAGGAGATACGCAAGCTCTACAAGCAGCTGGACGACAAGGTGAGGGGGTTCACACACAAACTGTAACTTCTACTTGAAGTTGGTGCTTGATGTGACATAAGTGGAGTGTTGTTCCCACATAAAAAATACTACAGTTTACTATAGCTCCTCCCACCAGCATCCTCTGGTAAAATACTATACTACACTGTAGTATCCCTTGATCATGTGTAGCACATACTATGGAATTTTGTAGTATACTGCAGAATATTATAGGTTGTTATCAATAAGCATCACAATACGGTGCAGAGTGTTCGATTTGCCTTCTGGGGGGCATTTTCAAGAGAATGTGAAATAAATGTTACAACTATTTGGTTGTAATATGATCCCCTCTTGAAGAGCACAGTCTTAACTACTAATTTACAATTTATTCCATGCAAAACAATTTCCCACATTTAGGTCTATCATCAGAGTTATACAGCAAGTAACTGCATGCACTTCATGATCAGTAAACATCAATTGATCATGTATTTTCAGATACGTGTGGGTGGCCTACCTATTTGGTATGTACTGTAGATAGCTAGCTAAGCAAACAAGTATTTGAGTCAAAACTCATCCTGGTAAAGTTGTCAGTTTGACTACTGTCATCACCACTAATAGATGTCAAGGAAATCAATCAATGAAATCACTAGCTATCTAGTTCATCCCCTGAAATTATAGCTTTTCTCAATAATTTTTAGTTTTTTGTGTCGATTTTCAAAACAGAGTTCACAACATACATTACAGAACTATGTGTCCTTTGCTAAACAGTAAATGATTTCTCAATATGTAGTTGCCTTCTCAAAACATAAATAGATTCATACAAACTATATTATACTGCCATATTGCATAGATAGATATTGATGCATCAAAAGGGGACCGATCCTATAGAGGTTAAAAATCCCAGCAGATCAATACATTGTCTTTGCAGTCACTAAATCACTAAATCATGATGATCAAAATTGGAAGTACACCTATCCAAAAGTGCATATTATAGGCAATTACTCTCTTTGCATATTGCACCAAACAATTTCATACACATCAAATATTATTGCTGATAGTTATTAATAAGGCAAGAAAATGATCAGAAGTTCTGTAAATGTTTTTAAGCATTTGATCATTGCTGTTCTGCTATAGATACGTTTCAACACAGATCCCAAAATTGCTTGTATGCGATTGAGAAAAAACATAACTAGCCAAATTGACATGATCTGTCTTCAGCTAGCTAGGCAATTTCATGTGGTCAATGTAGCCTATTATATCTGTCAGCAGCATTCGTGATTAAACACTGACTCTTAAAAACAATGTTGAAAAGGGGATCGTGTTAGCAAGCTAACTAAAAATAAAAAAAGTACATAATACCACTATGTTTAGCCAACTGACACTGTGCAAAGTTTCTAGCTATTGGTACTAGCTTGCAAACATTATCAGCTAGCTAGCTAGCTATACATATTACATGGACAAATACATGGGCAATTGCCACCTCCTGCTGCTTGACAGCCAGATCCATAAAGGATGGAAAATTAACCTAAACCACACATACAGTGCCTAGTGAATATTTTCCAACTGTCCCGATTCCTTTTACAACTGTCCCATTATCTGGTTTTAATGTCCATTCTAGAATGCCCTTCTAGCCAATCAGAATGAGTATTCAACAATGTTCTGGTATAAAAAATATAGTAATAGTATGATATTTATACCATAGTATACTATAGTATTTTTTCATGTGGGTTGTCTCTTTACTTTACCCATAATGCTCTGTAAAACATACCTGGTTTTCACTGATTGTGTGTGTGTGTGTGTGTGTGTGTGTGTGTGTGTGTGTGTTTCTACACAGGATGATGAGATCAACCAGCAGAGTCAGCTGGCGGAGAAGCTGAAGGAGCAGATGCTGGACCAGGAAGAGGTACAACACCCTCCCTCTACTCAGCCCAACGTGCTTCCTCATCTATCTTCCTCTGTCCCTCTATTATTCAGCCCATCTGAGCTCCACTTAGACTGAGTAGTTGGCAGGAGAAGATTAATTGACATTTTTGTCAAGCAAAAGAGCAGAAATCTGTGCCAAAAATACTGTCAAATGAAAAATGAATCTGCAGGGTGATTTAATTTAATTTATACTGAACAAAACTATAAACGCAACATGTAAAGTGTTTCATGAGCTGAAATAAAAGATCACAGAAATGTTCTATACACACAAAAAGCTTATTTGTCTCAAATTTTGTGCACTAATTTGTTTACATCCCTGTTAGTGTGCATTTCTCCTTTGCCAAGATAATCCATCCACCTGACAGAAGCTGATTAAACAGCATGATCATTACTGAGGTGCACCTTGTGCTGGGGACAATAAAAGGCCACTCTAAAATGTGCAGATATGTCACACTGCACAATACCACAGGTGTCTCAAGTTTTGAGGGAGCGTGCAATTGGCATGCTGACTGCAGGAATGTACACCGGAGCTGATACCAGAGAATGGAATGTTAATTTCTCTACCATAAGCCACCTCCAATGTTGTCTTAGAGAATTTGGCAGTATATCCAACAGGCCTCACTACTGCAGACCTCATGTAACCACGCCATCCCAGGACCTCTAAATCCGGCTTCTTCGCCTGCGGGATTGTCGGAGACCAGCCATCCAGACAGCTGATGAAACTATGGTTTGCACAAATGCAGAATTTCTCCACAAACTATCAGAAACAGTCTCAAGGAATCTGGTCTGCGTGCTCGTCGTCCTCACCAGGGTCTTGACAAGACTGAGTTCATTGTCGTAACCTACTTCAGTGGGCAAATGCTCACCTTCAATGGCCACTGGCACGTTGGAGAAGTGTGCCCTTCACGGATGAATCCTGGTTTCAGCTGTACCAGGCAGATGACAGACAACATTTAGGGGCTTGTGTGGTCGAGCGGTTTTCTGATGTCAAAGTTGTGAACAGAATGGCCCATTGTGACGGTGGGGTTATGGCCAGGGATAAGCTGCTGACAGCGAACACAATTGCATTTTATCAATGGCAATTTGAATGCACAGAGATAACATGATGAAATCCTGAGGCCAATTGTCCTGCCATTCATCCACCGCCATCACCCCATGTCGCAAGGATCTGTACATAATTCCTGGAAGCTCATGTCACCCATTGAGCATGTTTGGGATGCTCTGGATTGACTTGTACGACAGCCTGTTATAGTTCCTGCCAATATCCAGCAACGTCGCACAGCCATTGAAGAGGAGTGGGACAACATTCCACAGGCCACAATCAACAGCTTGATCAACTCTTTGCAAAGGAGATGTGTCACGCTGCATGAGGCAAATGGTGGTCACACCAGATACTGATTGGTGTTCTGATCCACGCTCCTACTTTTTTTAAAGTATCTGTGACCAACAGATGCATATCTGTATTCCCAGTCATGTGAAATCCATTGATTAAGGCCTAATGAATTTATTACAATTGACTGATTTCCTTGAACTGTAACCCAGTAAAAATATTTGAAATTGTTTCATGTTGCAGTTATTTTTGTTCAGTGTAATTTCATTTGGCAATTGTAGTATTGAGAACTCAACTGACATTGTATAATCTGTCATCACTTTCCTTTTATCTGTAATGCTATGGTTATGGTTATTCAGCCTGGGAACTGGCCCAAATGTTGAGGTGCTACACTCTAAGGAGCTATCGAAGATAAGTGAGTGATGGTTATTGGGTTTTTGTGTGACTCCCAGCTCCTGGTCTCCTCCCGTGGGGACAGTGAGAAGGTGTCATCAGAGCTGGGCAGACTACAGATGGAGAGTGACGTTGCCAAGGCGGAGGTTGGTTGGCCGATTAATTAATTAATTGAGTGATTGATTGAATTTATTTGACAATTTAATACATATACAGCCAGTAAATTACAATAATAAAGTCACTTACTTATTTCACTTGTGGTCTATAGGGGGGCCAGTACGGGGGGGAAAAAAATAATGTATGAAATGTATGCATTCACTACTGTAAGTCGCTCTGGATAAGAGCGTCTGCTAAATGACTAAAATGTCATGTAAATGTATAGGTGAAGGAGGTTCTACAGGCCTTAGAGGAGCTGGCTGTTAACTACGATCAGAAGAGCCAGGAGGTGGAGGATAAGAGTCTACAGAACAAACTACTGGCTGAGGAACTGGCCAAGAGAATGGTACGTCAGGGGGAGGGGGTTACACTTAATCTGTTCGTCTGTCCTTTACGTACATCTGTCCCCATCCATCCGTCCATCCCTACGTGCGTTACTGTAACCTTTTGATAAATCCATCAATCAAAATGTGTATTTGTACAGGGCCTTTCCTCCATCCATGCATCCGTCCATCTACAGTTCTATCGATCATTCTATTCCTTTGGTGAGTGTTTGTGTGTGTGTCTCAGGGGGTTAGGTTAAATTAAAAAAGAGAAGTCAAAGTCTCTTCTTCTTCTCCTCCCAACTCCAGGCCCACTTAATGCGAATTGAGGCGGAGCTGTCTCGTCTACAGGAAGTGAGCAGTCATCAGAGGAAACGCATCGCTGAGGTTCTCAATGGCCTAATGAGGGACCTCTCTGAGTTCAGTGCCATCGTAGGCAACAAAGACATCAAACTGGTCAGTACTTTACTTTAGTTGTAAAAAGACGATTTCTGAGTTAACTTGACTTTGCTTGATCGTTGATTCTTGATACCTGACTTTTACTTAAAAAAAAGGACATCAAACTGGTACATATGCTACAGTGGAGGCTGCTGAGGGGAGAACAGCTCATAATAATGGCCAGAATGAAGCAAATGGAATCAAACACCTGGAAACCATGTGTTTGATACCATTCCACTGATTCCACTCCAGTCATTAACACAAGCCCATTCTCCCCAATTAAGGTGCTAACTTCCTGTGGTCTGCTATTACCAAGACTACACTTATTGTTTTGACTTTTATTTAACTAGGCAAGTCAGTTAAGAGCAAATTCTTAACTACAATGATGGCCTAGGAACAGTGGGTTATGTTTACCTTGTTTACCAAATGTTTACCTTGTCAGCTCAGGGATTTGATCTAGCAACCTTTCGGTTACTGGCCCAACACACTAACCACTAGGCTACCTGCCGCCCCCTCATAGAAGTAAAGGTGCCTGAAATAACATTTTGGGTTGCCATACAGGCAGAACCTTTCCAGTTGAAAAAGGTTTCCCCTCTGAAAAAGGCTTTTTTTAATAATGTAATGTAGAGGTGGCAGCCTATCAGACTGAAGGTGTGGCTTATTGGAGGTTTGGCCTTCAGATATTTATTTTTGGTCACCCTTTAGCTTAAATGTCATTCCTGTTCATCATGTTAAATTTGTGCAAATTAAAATGTTTGTTGGATATTTTTTTACAGTATATATCCTAATATAATATTAACATTGCTGATTACATACAGTAATAAAGTGGTAACTTTGGGATTTGCATAGGCTTTTGAGGGGATCATACACCTCTGTTAGCTTAATTGAAGTTACAAAACTGTTCAACCTTAACATCTAATGGCAGTACACCCTAACAGATGTAATGACATTTGCTCTAACGGGTTATTTAACCAGGCAAGTCAGTTAAGAACAAATTCTTATTTACAATGACAGCCTACCAGGGAACAGTGGGTTAACTGCCTTGTTCAGGGGCAGAACAACAGATATTTACCTCGTCAGCTCAGGGATTCAATCCAGCAACCTTTCAGTTACTGGCCCAATGCTCTAACCACTAGGCCAACTGCCACCCCTATCTTAAAGCCACGCCACTACTAAGCCACGCCTCCACTCCAGGGTTCCACCAGGAACCCGTTCCTACATTGAACCATTCAAGTTTCCTCCAAGAACCCCTCAACTAACTGAAGGTGCAAATATGAACCATTGACTAGCAATGGTTGCTTAAGGAATTCCAGGGGTTCCATGAGGATCTCCAGGGTTCCTCGAGTCACCAATAATTCTAAGCGTGTATGGCCTGTACACCTGTATAAAAAAATAGGAGTGCTGATCTAGACGCTGAACACTTATCTCTGAGAACCTCTCCTAGAACACTGGAGGTCAAGGCTAGGTTCCCCAGTCCATATACAGTGGCAAGAAAAAGTATGTGAATAAAGTGGTTGTCTTCCCGTGTGGCTCAGTTGGTAGAGCATGGTGTTTGCAACGCCAGGGTTGTGGGTTCGATTCCCACGGGGGACCAGTATGGAGAAAAATGTATGAAATTTATGCATTCACTACTGTAAGTCACTCTGGATAAGAGCGTCTGCTAAATGACTAAAATGTTTAATCTTCATCTAAGTCACAACAATAGACAAACACAGTGTGCTTAAACTAATAACACACAAATTAACACATTTTTCTTGTCTATATTGAATACATAATTTAAACATTCACAGTATAGGAAGAAAAAGTAGGTGAACCCCTAGGCTTCTCCAAAAGCTAATTGGAATCATGAGTCAGCTAACCTGGAGTTCAATCAATGAGACGAGATTGGAGATGTTGGTTAGAGCTGCATTGACCTATAAAAACCACTCACAAAATTTGAGTTTGCTATTCACAAGAAGCATTGCCTGATGTGAACCATGCCTCGAACAAAAGAGATCTCAGAAGACCTACGATTAAGAATTGTTGACTTGCATGAAGCTGGAAAGGGTTACAAAAGTATCTCTAAAAGCCTTGATGTTCATCAGTCCACGGTAAGACAAATTGTCTATAAATGGAGAAAGTGCAGCACTGTTGCTACTCTCCCTAGGAGTGGCCGTCCTGCAAAGATGACTGCAAGAGCACAGCGCAGAAAGCTCAATGAGGTTAAGTGTCAGCTAAAGACTTACAGAAATATCTGGAACATGCTAACATCTCTGTTGACGAATCTACGATACGTAAACACTAAACAAGAATGGTGTTTATGGGAGGACACCACGGAAAAGGCCTCTGCTGTCCATAAAAAACATTGCTGCACATCTGAAGTTTGCAAAAGTGCACCTGGATGTTTCACAACCTTACTGGCAAAATATTCTGT
This sequence comes from Salmo trutta, assembly GCF_901001165.1. Lineage (NCBI taxonomy): Eukaryota > Metazoa > Chordata > Actinopteri > Salmoniformes > Salmonidae > Salmo > Salmo trutta. The sequence continues at coordinate 56,467,159 of NC_042972.1, forward strand.
GGACAGATGAAACTTCAGTTGAGTTGTTTGGAAGGAACACACAACACTATGTGTGGAGAAAAAAAGCCACAGCACACCAACATCAAAACTTCATCCCAACTGTAAAGTATGGTGGAGGGAGCATCATGGTTTGGGGCTGCTTTGCTGCCTCAGGGCTTGGACAGCTTGCTATCATCGACAGAAAAATGAATTCCCAAGTTTATCAAGACATTTTGCAGGAGAATGTTAGGCTATCTGTCTGCCAATTGAAGCTCAACAGAAGATGGGGGAATCAACAGGACAACAACCCAAAACACAGAAATAAATAAACAACAGAATGGCTTCAACAGCAGAAAATACGCCTTCTGGAGTGGCCCAGTCAGAGTCCTGACCTCAACCTGATTTAGATGCTGTTTTGTAAAGAGGAATGGTCCAGAATTCCTCCTGACCGTTGTGCAGATCTGACCCGCAACTACAGAAAACGTTTGGTTGAGGTTATTGCTGCCAAAGTAGGGTCAACCAGTTATTAAATCCAAGGGTTCACATACTTATCCCACCCTGCACTGTGAATGTTTACACGGTGTGTTCAATAAAGACATGAAAACGTATCATTGTTTGTGTGTTATTAGTTTAAGCAGACTGTGTTTGTCTATTGTTGTGGCCTAGATGAAGATCAGATCAAATGTTATGGCCAATTTATGCAGAGATCCAGGTATTTCCAAAGGGTTCACATACCTTTTCTTGCCACTGTATCTTAGTCATTGTGATCTAAAAGGCAAACGTGATCCTGTCAGCACACAGATATACTTTCTGAATACAGGCCCAGATAGGCACAGCTCTCTCTCATTTTATGATTTTAAGAGTTAATCTTTTTCACTCCAAAAGGCCCTCATCGGAAGTACAGCATGCCAGTTGTCAGGGAGATAGAGCAGAGTTTTCTGTCAACAACATCACTGTTATCATACTTAGATTGTAATTGATGTGGCGTTTGCTAAATGATCTGTAATATAATGGATGTTTGTTTTTTACAAATAAACTGCAGAAGTTTTTCTTTCTCTCTCTCCTACTCCCTGTTCAGCTCTCTATCTCCTTTTTCTGTCTCTCAAATTCAAAAGGCTTTATTGGCGGGGAAAGTGTAGCCATATACATTGCCAAAGCAAACATATAGGAACATATTGAATCAATGATAATGGTAATCTTTGTCTCTTCCCCCAGCCAATGGAAATAACGGGTGCGATCGAGGAGGAGTTTACGGTGGCCCGTCTCTACATCAGTAAGATCAAGTCGGAGGTCAAGTCCATGGTGAAACGCTGTCGTCAGCTGGAGAACCTTCAGATGGAGTGTCATAGGAAGATGGAGGAGACGGGAAGAGAGTTGTCCTCCTGCCAACTCCTCATCTCACAGGTCAGGGACAGGGCATACTCAGAGTACCTTTTAATATACAGAAGGATCAAGGGTATACTAGAAGTACATTTGAAGAGTTTAATTCCAAAATGCTATTTCCACACATTTTTTATATTTGTGTTTTTTCACTAGAAATGATTGCTAATGTGTCATGTCTTGTGGGGTATGAATGGGTGTCAATGCCTCTCACAAATGCAAGTAGTGATGAAGTCAGTCTCTCCTCCACTTTGAGCCATTAGAGATTGACATGCACATTATTAATGTTAACTCTCTGTGTACATCCAAGGGGCCATCCGTGCTGCCCTGTTTGGAGCCAATTGTAATTTTCTTTGTGGCACCTGAACACACGACTGAACAATAGTCCAGGTGGGACAAAACTAGGGCCTGTAGGACCTGCCTTGTTGATAGTGCTGTTAAGAGGGCAGAGTACCACTTTAGTATGGACAGACTTCTCCCCATCTTAGCTACTGCTGTATCAATATATTTTACAGTTTACAATCAAGGGTTACTCCAAGCAGCAGTTTAGTCACCTCAACATGCTCAATTTCCACATTATTCATTATAAGATTTACAGTAGTTGAGGTTTAGGGTTTAGTGAATGATTTGTCCCAAATACAATGCTTTTAGATTTTTGAAATAGTAATTTATTCCTTGCCACCCATTCTGAAACTAACTGCAGCTCTTTAAGTGTTTCAGTCATTTCAGTTGCTGTAGTAGCTGACGTGTATAGTGTTGAGTCATCCACATACAGAAACACACTGGCTTTACTCAAAGCCAGTTGCATGTTGTTAGTAAAGATTTAAAAAATTAAGTGACCTAGACAGCTGCTCTGTGGAGTTCCTGATTCTACCTAGATTATGTAACATTTTAACTAATTTCCTGAAATTCTACACATTTTGCCATAGGTTGGAGAGAACTGTTTGCAGTTTTTCATATGATATCTGAGTGAGAGTGACTTACAAAATAAATAGGGGCCCCCCGGCTGCAGGCCTACAAAAGGGGTGCCGCGGGCTGCATGCGGCCCGCCAGTTGCCCATCCCTGATGTGGGCTAATCTTTGTAGTTGCTGCCATAGCATAGCCACCAGCCAGAGTTGCTGAAAAAACAGTACTACTGACTGCCTGTCTGCCTCCTGCCTAGCCAATGTTTGCAATGAGGATGAAAACATAACATTCAATCGCTAATTAGACTTTGTATCTGTGTCTTGCTTGTGTTTGATATGCTGCCTAAATAGCTGCATGTAACTTCCAATTTGAGTTTTACAATTAGGGGAAAAAACTCTGAGTTTGTAAAAACATGTTGATCACACTCTCCATAGCCGATGTGCGCAAGACCTTTAAACAGGTCAACATTCACAAGGCCACGGGGCCAGACAGATAACCAGGGCGTGTACTCAGAGCATGCGCGAACCAATCGGACTCCACACTGCCCTTTCCCACCTGGACAAAAGGAACACCTACAGTTGAAGTCAGAAGTTACATACACTTAGGTTGGAGTCATTAACACTTGTTTTTCAACCACTCCACAAATTTCTTGTTAACAAACTATAGATTTGGCAAGTCGGTTAGGACATCTACTTTGTGCATGACACAAGTAATTTTTCCAACAATTGTTTACAGACAGATTATTTCACTTAGAATTCATTGTATCACAATTCCAGTGGGTCAGAAGTTTACATACACTTCATTGACTGTGCCTTTAAACAGCTTGGAAAATTCCACAAAATGATGTCATGGCTTTAGAAGCTTCTGATATGCTAATTGACATAATTGAGTCAATTGGAGGTGCACCTGTGGATGTATTTCAAGGCATACCTTCAAACTCAGTGCCTCTTTGCTTGACATCATGGGAAAATCAAAAGAAATCAGCCAAGACCTCAGAATAAAAATTGTAGACCTCCACAAGTCTGTTTTTTTTAAATACTTTTTATTTCAACTTTATTTAACCAGGTAGGCTAGTTAAGAAAAAGTACTCATTTACAACTGCGACCTGGCCAAGATAAAGCAAAGCAGTGCGACACAAACAACACAGAGTTACACATGGAATAAACAAACATACAGTCAATAATACAATAGAAAATGTCTATAGACAGTGTGTGCAAATGAGGTAGGATAAGGGAGGTAAGGCAATCAATAGGCCATAGTGGCGAAATAATTACAATATAGCAATTAAACACTGGAGTGATAGATGTGCAGAAGATGAGTTTGCAAGGAGAGATACTGGGGTGCAAAAGAGCAAAACATTTTTAAATTATAACAGTATAGGGATCAGGTAGTTGGATGGGCTATTTAAAGATGGGCTATGTACAGTTGCAGTGATCTGTGAGCTGCTCTGACAGCTGGTGCTTAAAGTTAGAGAGGGAGATGTGAGTCTCCAGCTTCAGTGATTTTTGCAGTTTGTTCCAGTCATTGGCTGCAGAGAACTGGAAGGAAAGGCAGCCAAAGGAGGAATTGGCTTTGGGGGTGACGAGTGAAATATACCTGCTGGAGCGCGTGCTATGAGTGGGTGCTGCTATGGTGACCAGTGAGCTGAGATAAGCGGGGCTTTACCTAGCAAAGACTTATAGATGACCTGGAGCCAGTGGGTTTGGCGATGAATATGAAGCGAGGGCCAGCCAACGAGAGCATACAGGTTGCAGTGGTGGGTAGTATATGGGGCTTTGGTGACAAAACAGATGGCACTGTGATAGACAGCATCCAATTTGCTGAGTAGAGTGTTGGAGGCTATTTTGTAAATGACATCGCCGAAGTCAAGGATCAGTAGGATAGTCCGTTTTACGAGGGTATGTTTGGCAGCATGAGTGAAGGATGCTTTGTTGCAAAATAGGAAGCCGATTCTAGATTTAATTTTGGATTGGAGATGCTTAATGTGAGTCTGGAAAGAGAGTTTACAGTCTAACCAGATACCTAGGTATTTGTAGTTGTCCACATATTCTAAGTCAGAACCGTCCGGAGTAGTGATGCTGGACGCGCAGGCAGGTGTGTGCAGCGATCAGTTGAAGAGCATGCATTTAGTTTCATTATTGGGAGTAATTTCCAAACGCCTGAAGGTACCACGTTCATCTGTACAAACAATAGTATGCAAGTATAAACACCATGGGACTTCACAGCCGTCATACCGCTCAGGAAGGAGACGCGTTCTATCTTCTAGAGCTGAACGTACTTTGGTACGAAAAGTGCAAATCAATCCCAGAACAACAGCAATGGACCTTGTGAAGATGCTGGAGGAAACAGGTACAAAAGTATCTATATCCACAGTAAAACGAGTCCTATATCGACATAGCCTGAAAGGCCACTCAGCAGGAAGAAGACACTGCTCCAAAACTGCCATTAAAATCCAGACTACAGTTTGCAACTGCACGTGGGGACAAAGATCGTACTTTTTGGAGAAATGTCCTCTGGTCTGATGAAAAAAATTACAAATAAAAGGGGGAGGCTTGCAAGCCGAAGAACACCATCCCAACCGTGAAGCACAGGGGTGGCAGCATCATGTTGTGTGGGTGCTTTGCTGCAGGAGGGACTGGTGCACTTCACAAAATAGATGGCATCATGAGGATGGAAAATTATGTGGATATATTGAAGCAACATCTCAAGACATCGGTCAGGAAGTTAAAGCTTGATTTCAAATGGGTCTTCCAAATGGACAATGACCCCAAGCATACTTCCAAAGTTGTGGCAAAATGGCTTAATGACAACAAAGTCAAGGTATTGGAGTGGCCATCACAAAGCCCTGACCTCAATCCCATAGAAAATGAGTGGGCAGAACTGAAATTGCGTGTGCGAGCAAGGAGACCTGACTCAGTCACACCAGCTCTGTCAGGAGGAATTGGGCAAAATTCACCCAATTTATTGTGGGAAGCTTGTGAAAGGCTACCCGAAACATTTGACCCAGGTTCAACAATTTTAATGGCAATGCTACCAAATACTAATTGAGTGTTTGTAAACTTCTGACCCACTGGGAATGTGATGAAATAAATAAAAGCTGAAATAAATCATTCTCTCTGCTATTATTCTGACATTCCACATTCTTAAAATAAAGTGGTGATCCTAACTGACCTAAAACTGGGCATTTTTACTAGGATTAAATGTCAGGAATTGTGAAAAATTGAGTTTAAATGTATTTGGCTAAGGTGTATGTAAATCTCCGACTTCAACTGTATGTATTAAAATTATACACTTCAACAGTGTTTACCACTCCTACTCCTGGGACATCAATGATTACACATTGTAACTATGCAATATACTAGAAACATGATTGATTTGTAATTCATATATACAGAAAAAAAACTATGCATATCTAACTCCCTTCATCTGCATTAATCTGAGGACACAGGATAGTATTTCAATGAGATACTTAATTTCAACCAGTGGAGAATGTGAAACGCTTTATTGAAAGAAGTTCATTATCCAGGTGTTGTTAATACATACATGCACTATAATTATGACAGTTGTAATATTATAAATACAAGTTCAATCTGTACTTCAATGCACATATGGTGTGCATTATAAAATGAGGAAGAAAGACGAGGTAGGGAGAGAGGTGTAGAAGACAGAAATGGAAAAATCTCTCTCCCTACCTCGTCTTTCTTCCTCATTTTATAATGCACACCATATGTGCATTGAAATACAGATTGAACTTGTATTTATAATAATAGTAATAGTAAGTAATAGTAAGAAAGCGGCAGACAGGACATGATTCATATTCATTGAGGTCAGGGCTTTGTGATGGCCACTCCAATACCTTGACTTTGTTGCCACAACTTTGGAAGTATGCTTAGGGCCATTGTCCATTTGGAAGACCCATTTGCAACCAAGCTTTAACTTCCTGACTGATGTCTTGAGATGTTGCTTCAATATTTCCACATAATTTTCCTGCCTCATGATGCCATCTATTTGTGAAGAGCACCAGACCCTCCTGCAGCAAAGCACCACCACAACATGATGCTGCCACACCCTGTGTTTCACGGTTGGGATGGTGTTCTTCGACTTGCAAGCTTCCCACTTTTTCCTCCAAACATAACGATGGTCATTATGGCCAAACAGTTCCTAGTTTCTAAAGCCATGACATCATTTTCTGGAATTTTCCAAGCTGTTTAAAGGCACAGTCAACGAAGTGTATGTAAACTTCTGACCCACTGGAATTGTGATACAGTGAATTATAAGTGAAATGATCTGTCTGCAAACAATTGTTGGAAAAATGACTTGTGTCATGCACAAAGTAGATGTCCTAACCGACTTGCCAAAACTATAGTTTGTTAACAAGAAATTTGTGGAGTGGTTGAAAAATGAGTTTTAATGACTCCAACCTAAGGGTAGGTAAACTTCCGACTTCAACTGTACATGCAGACACAGCATCATTCAAATAATGGAGTTTGATATGACAGAAAAAGAATGTCTCAGAGATTTATACCTGAACCGCATCTTTATTTGCTAAGGAAGAGTACATGATCAGCTGCATTGCATGGCAAGCTTACACAACTGTACATTCAATTTGCAGTAAATGCTTCAGCTAGCTAGATTCTTTACATCCGCTGTTTCACAAGACGACAGCCTGGTTTGATGGTTCTCAGGAGTCCCTAAAACATTAAACAACACAAATTACAAATTCATTCTCCTAACACTAGCTAGCCGACTAATGACTAGCTAGCCAGATAACTTGCTAAATAGCTATTTTCGTAAATGAACTTTATGACAAAAAAATATGCACAAACATTTGCCTCTACATTAACTAACATATTCCTCTCAATTGTAATTGTTTTGTTTGACTCGTTATCATTATAACAACTTACATCTGGTTCCACCGTAATGTTTTGTCAGCCATCTTTGTTGAAGAACGCCACAAGACAAGGGTGGCTCGCGTCAAAATTCGTCATTGGAACCACTCGATATGATTGGTCATATAAAAACCTTGGGACCCAAATGCATAATGAGTGCTCTAACTCCCCCTTGTGGTGGTCTGGAGCAATGAAGCAGTGACGCTGGGTACCTCTAAGGCCAGCGGTGCAAGCTCGCAACTTTTAAAGGAGGAACCACTGTAAGAGTAGGCAACAAAACATCTGCCACACTGATCCTCAACACCGGGGCCCCTCAGGGATGTGTGCTTTGTCCCCTCCTGTACTCCCTGTTCACCCACGACTGCGTGGCCAAGCACGACTCCAACATTGCCATTAAGTTTGCTGACGACACAACAGTGGTTGGCCTGATCACCAACAACGATGAGACAGCCTATAGTGAGGAGGTCAGAGACCTGGCAGTGTGGTGCCAGAACAACAATCTCTCCATCAATGTGAGCAAGACAAAGGAGATGATTGTGGACCACAGGAAAATGAGGTCTGAACAGGAACCGCAGCCACTCAGCAGATAAAAATACAACATATGTTACAACTTCCCCTGGTCTCCCCTTGCTAATAGTGAGCGCCCAACTTTAAAAACATTTCCCTCACTCTTCCCTACCAGCGAATCAAGGAGATGTTGACCAGTGCGCCAAAGTTTGAGGATATTTTAGTAAAGGACAATAGTTAACTAATGCTACGAGAAAAGTAGGAAGCCCAGGTTTCAATAGGTGATAAGATATTATTACATGTATGTCATGAAATGAGTGTGGACATTTGGTCTGGCGATGCAGTTTAATGCGCTGATGGAATGGAAGCTGACACTGTAATTTTGAGTTTTTTACTCCACTGGTCTCGGGAAGAAATTTTGAGTCCTTATAGTACGAGAACGAGTCAAGACTGAGTAAAAAAAATTCTGACTCAGAGACAAGACCAAGAAACTCAATAAGTGGTCTTGAGACCGGACTCGAGACCTACAAAACTGCCATCAAGTGATATTTCAAACAAATACTGTACATGTCAACCCCATGCCATGATTAGATAGTGAAAACACACCAATCTTTTTTATAAGTTCTTTAAACAATCCAAGGTAATTTACCAACATTTCTGAAAATGGATATATAGCATTTGGGAATGAAACTCTTCATTTAGTCTGAGTGTGCCTTTCAGCTCATTCTGGAGTGCTTAGTCATTTAAGTGGAAAGCTAATTTGCTCTGATGCCAGATGTGTGGATGTTACCTTATGCTTTCATTCAAGTATCTTCCTGCACCTTATCATCATGTTAGGGTGTGAGGTTGATTCCCATTAGTCATAACATTGGAGCTAACATTGGTTGTATCATTGATTGTGTTTTATGTGTGTGCAGCATGAGGCGAAGATCCACTCCCTGACAGAGTACATGCAGAACATAGAGCTGAAGAACAGACAGCTGGAGGATAACTACGACTCTCTGAGTGAAGAGCTGGCCAAACTCCATGCCCAAGGTAAATTTGTCATCCCAATGACTACAACATAATGCAGTGCAGTGTTAAACTGAGTTTTAAACTCCAGGTGCAAAGTAAAACTTCTGGCCCAGGGTACATGACTCAATGACTGACACTACAATTAGTGCAACACTGTGTATGCATTCCAGCGACGCTGAAATGACGAGTGAAATGACAGTAAAGTGACTTTTTTGTAGGCATACGCTGAAATGCAAATATTTGTGTGTGTTTCAGAGAGCATGACAGAGGTGACAAAGGGAGAGAACCAGACGGACATCGAGGAGTCTGCTGATGTTAAGGTAACTATGCTTACTGACTATGTGGGGTAAATGATACAATTAGCATTAATCAATGTATTTAGTGTATTAAACGCTGTATGTGTGCCTGTGCGTGTGTGTGCATGTGCGTGTGTGCACCTGTGCATGTCTGTCTCCCTGTGTTTGTGTGTGAGTGCTAACTGTCTGTTTCTCTCCCTGTTTCAGAGGGCTCTGCTGCAGCAGATGGAGTCTCACCGTGAGACGCACCACAAGCAGCTGGGACGTCTCCGAGACGACATCAACGAGAAACAGAAGATCATTGACGACCTCACTGAGTCAGTACCTCTCTCCCCTCCATAACCCTCTACCCCTCTATCCCCCTCTCCTCAGATATCCGTTTGTCACTCTCTCACCCTTCATCTCCCTTTAACTGAGTAAGTACCTTCCTCTCCTCCTCTCTCCCATCATCTTCTTCTCTCGCTCCCTTTCCCTCTTGTCGTGACGTGACTATCATTAATCTGATGACTGCTATTTATCAAATCAATTAACTATGTTTAATTTTTCTCGATTAAATTGATCATGTAACAATTAACTCATTAGGAATTTGGGGCACCACTGGAAAGTTGTTTAACGAGTTACTATCTCCCAACTTAAACTCTAAAGATATATAGATATCTCTTACATCAATCATTACCTCATCAGTCTCATTCTGAATGTTGCATACTCCTTGATATCTGCAAGAACCCTTACCTTATTGATGAATCATCAATACACAAATTGGCTTAATTATTTATTTATTTACTAACTAACTAAATAGTAACACAGAATACACATACACATTTACATGAGATAAAAGTCCCTAGTGGACTGACACGATATGACGGCTTGTTATACAATGGAAAGGGGGTGGGGAAAGATAAAGAGAGGCAGAGACAAAGAGAGTCAACTTATCGTAAATACATTTGGAAACTACGCTCACAGTAACTAGAATACTTAGCAACCTAACCACCGCTTATTCGGATAAGAAATGCAATATACTGTATTCATACGTAGATGTCTTTCTCTTTTGTCTCTGTTGAAACCAATTGATCCGTCTATGGGTAGTGGCTCGACGTGAGGCTCTGGTCTTCCACCAGAGGTCACAATGTCCTTCTTCTTTGTAGAGCTTCTCTGTTAGTGGAGTGTTTGTTGGAACTGATACTTCAGCTGCAGACTGTGAATGTTTCTGATCTCCTAGGTGAGGTTATCTTCTTTTCTAGTGTTGAGGTTGAGAGCTTCAGTTTCTCACCATTTCAACGTGTAGACTAACGTCTCACATCTTTTTGCATCAATGGTTGATTATTCAGGGTTCAGCTCCCAACCACTTTACATGCCATTAGTAACCCGGCAATGTACGGGTCTCACCATTTTCTGCCGGGTAGCCACCGATCCACGCTGTCTGGTCTTGTAGTTTTAACCATTCGTGACGTGGAGAAAAATGTTTTGGTCGGCAAGAGTCTCTCAGTAACGAAGGAGTTTCAGTATTCCAATACTGCAGGGCAAGGAAGAGAAAGTACATTCTCTCTAAATGTACGACCCAGTGTTAAGGTGTCAAGACCGGCACAGTCCCCACCCCCCTTCCCCTCTTCTGTGGAAGAGAGGGGGTCTGGCTATCTTAAAGCATTTGCCTAGCTGATGGGTCCTTTGATCCACTGTCAGGAGAGTCATGACACTCTCCTCCTCTCCCCCGCTCTCCCTTCGATTCCCTCTCATTGTCATTCTCTACTCTACCTCACAGTGTCACCTCACAACATAGCCTGCAGATGTACTGCTTTGTGTGACGACCTCAGTGAATCAGTACTTTCATCTCCTTTTTACTGTCAGTCTCTACCCTTGTCATGCTCTGTCATGCTCTGTATCTGCACTGTTGTCCTCGCTCCCTCCTCTCTCCCTCTCCCCCCCTCCCATTGCTCTCTCATTGTCATTCTACCTAACCTGACTCACAACCTTACCTCCATCTGTATATGTCTGTACTAGTGTGCTGGTTACAAAGATCATTGACGACCTCACTGAGCCAGTACCGACCTCTCCCTCTCTCTCCCTCTCTTTGTTATGCTCACAGTGTTACCTCAGTCACAAGATAGCAGCTGTACTGCTGTGTGACGACCTCCCTGTCAGTACCTTTATTTTGTTATTCTATACCCTACCTGTTATCCAACCAACATAGCATCTGCCTGCATATTTTAACACGCCTTGAAGCATTTTGAGCACCACATGTTGAAGAATCACCTATAGAATCTCTAAATGTCTACCCAGAATCTGAGCCTCAGCCTTATACTTTCCTATCCCATTTTATTGTAAGAGCATAGCAAGTGTATATCTATTCCACAGATTGATATATTCATTATATACATGTTAGATATAAAATCCAACATTTTGTCCCATTTTTGACCATTTCATGAGCATTTTAGAAGTAAATGTACTTCAATTGTTGTTAAGTTAACCCCCTAGAAGTGTATTGACATCAGACTGTTCCTCACAGCATCTACTTTCTCTGTCTTTGCCCTCTCTCCACCCTCATTTTCACCCTCCTCTCCTGTCCATCAGTCATAACCAGAACCAATTTCCTCATAAAATGGGATCTAAATGTATGACATTTGTGGTAAAGTTAACCCCCTGGCATTCTAGACTAGGAAGGCTACACCAAACTGTTTCTCATATATTGTCCTCCCTCCTCTTCTGTCCTGATCAGTCGCAACCATCGTCTTCATCTGGAGTTGGAGCGGCTGAGGAGCGACTTTGACCGTCTTAGGAGTCAGGAGCACCACAAGACAATGCAACTGGAGGAGCTGACGTAAGTCACACACACACACACACACCGTCTCAGGAGTCAGATGACCCTGCAACTGGAGGAGCTGACGTGAGTCTCTTTTAGACCATCTCAATTCACTCCATACACTTTTATAGGGGAGCCATATAGAGTTCTTCGGTTTGTCCCCATAGGCAAACCCTTTTTTGTGCTAGGTAGAACCATTTGGAGATGGTTGCGCCCTCTTGAAAAAACAATACCACCCAAAAAAAACAAACAATACCACCCAAAAGTGGTGGTATTGTTGTTCCATGTCAATTCCTCGGTGATGTGGATGCCTAGGAACTTAAAACTGCTGACTCTGTCTACTGCAGTGGATCAGGGCATGTTCCTTCCTCTGCTTCCTGAAGTCAACAATCAACTCCTGTGTTTTGCTGATGTTGAGGGAGAGGTTGATTTTCATGTACCACAATGCCATTTCTACCAATCCTTATAGGCTGACACTACACTCGTAGAAAAAAATGCCCAGAGGATAGAAATGACGAACGGCACAGCCAGGACAAATATAATTTGATTTGTCCCTTTTCTTCTTCTCCTACATATTCTGCTCTGTTTGAGCTCCTCTCACGCTCTCATTGGTGCGCTAACACTAAGTCATAGGTGCACTCTTAAAAAACAAATGTGCTAGCTAGAACCATAGTGTTCTTCGGTTTGTCCCCATAGGGAAACCCTTTTTGGTGCTGCGTAGAACCCTTTGCAGAGGGTTCTATCTAGAACCCTATATGTAAGGTTCTTCAAAGAACCCCTGTATATGGTTCTACCTAGAACACTCTAGGAACGGATCTTCCTAGAACCCTCTATGAAGGGTTCTACCAATAACCATTTTATCTTTGGAGGGTTCTTCCTAGAACGTGTATAATCCACCTTCCTTATTTGCCTTTAAAATGTAAATATTTACGGCAATACATTACATATATCATAAGACCTTTCTTTGAGGGCATAGTTAAACCCTAAAACAGTGGTGTTAGGAATCTCTTGGTTTACAGGCCACATCACGCCTGCAAGTCACATTATGCTGGCTTGCAAAGTGATGTGTAATTCCTATTGGAATCCAGCAAGAGTTAGGATAGCCGACAAGTGGAATTGTTAATCACACGCAACCTGCATTCAGAATGACTACTAGGGTAGGGAATATTAAATACTGACACTACCTCAATCATCTAAACTGGAACAACCATCTCAGTAACAGATACAACACATCCAATTGCTAACAGATTGGATTAGTTTAGAAAACGAACAGATTGGATTAGTTACCCTAAGGAAGGCCCTAAAAATTGTCAAAGACTCCAGCCACCCTAGTCAAAGATTGTTCTCTCCGCTACCGCATGGCAAGCAGTACCAGAGTGCCAAGCCTAGGTTCAAAAGACTTCTTAACAGCTTCTACCCCCAAGCCATAAGACTCCTGAACAGCTAATCAAATGGCTACCCAGACTATTTGCATTGCCCCCTCCCCCTGATTTTATGCTGCTGCTACTCTCTGTTTATTATCTATGCATAGTCACTTTAACTATACCTACTGTACATGTACATATTACCTCAATTACCTCGACTAACCGCTGCCCCCACACATTGATTCTGTACCGGTACCCTCTATATATACCCTCGCTATTGTTATTTTACTGCTGTTCTTTAATTATTTGTTACTTTAATTTTAAATGTTTTACTTATCTATTTTTTACTTAACACTTATTTTTCTTAAAACTGCATTGTTGGTTAAGGGCTTGTAAGTAAGCATTTCACTGTAAGGTCTACACCTGTTGTATCCGGCGCATGTGACAAATACAATTTGATTTGATTTAAGTTTAGAAAACTGTGTTTTATTTATCTTTGTGTATCATAAAATGAATCAACCAATAAAAACAAACAACTCAGAAAATCTCCTTGCAATAGATCATGCTGGGAAATATTATATTTGGTTCTATGTAGAAACCTTCTGGCCTTCCAAAGAATCCTTACTTCCTTTCAAATAACTTTATTCCAAAAACAGTTCTTAGGATGTTAAATGTTTTAGTTAGAACCCTTTGACTTACAAAGAAGCCTTGTCTTCCAAAATGAGTTATTCTAATCAAAATGGTTCTTGATATAACCCTATATCTCCACAAATAACCCTTTTGGAAACCTTTTTTCTAAAAGTGTAGGCTGACAGCAGCTATAACCAATCACACTTAACTCTGGTTATTAACATCAACACTGGGGTTACACCACTGAGTGTTAATTTAACTCTTTACAGAGTTAATTCACCTCTTGAATCAACACTAGGTAACACTGGCCAATTTTCTGTGTGCCAGACAAAACACTGTTGGTTCACGGTTCTTAGGATGAAGAAGGTTCAAGGTAGAACCGTTTGTCTTACAAAGAACCCTCATCTTCCAAAAAGGGTTCTTCAGATGAAAACGGTTGTTGATAGAACCCTATCCCTCCACAAATAACCCTTTTTCTAAGACTGTACCCCACAGCCTTAGCCCTAAAAGGCCTTTCACTTGAAGTAGGCAAGCCGGCTGCAGCACAGAGTGCAATTTACTTGAACTTTGAACGCAGCATCATTGATGCTAAAGCACCATGGTGCGCCCGCTTAGCCTGGCGCAGCCGGTTGGTTCACTCTGCACCTCTCAAGTGAAACACCCTTAACCCTTCAATATTTGCAGAGCTCCCAACACATTGCTTCCACCTTACAGATCAGTAAACATTGAAAGATTATGGCCAGGGGGGTAGGGAGCAAACTGAGGCCAGCTGTTTGTTTATTTACCATTATGAGTGACCACCAAGAACCCTTAATATTTAGCTGACTGAACATGCTCTGGGCCGCACGCACGCACGCACACACATACACACACACACACAATGACATGACATGCCATGCTATGACATGGGCTAAACACACTTTAAAAACACTGTGTGGTAGCAGCCATAACATAAACTCGTGTTCATTGACCTGCATTACGTATTGTCTATAAACACACACAAAAAATTACGCTACTAATGTATAGTGTTACTGAATGTAATTGATGTGTGTACAGTTGAAGTTGGAAGTTTACATACACTTAGGTTGGAGTCATTAAAAGTCTTTGTTCAACCACTCCACAAATTTCTTGTTAACAAACTATAGTTTTGGCAAGTCGGTTAGGACATTTACTTCGTGCATGACACAAGTTTTTCAGAGTTTTACATTTTTCTCGCAATTGTTTACAGACAGATTATTTCACTTATAATTCACTGTATCACAATTCCAGAGGGTCAGAAGTTTACATACACTAAGTTCACTGCCTTTAAACAGCTTGGAAAATTCCACAAAATGATGTCATGGCTTTAGAAGCTTCTGATAGGCTAATTGACATAATTGAGTCAATTAGAGGTGTACCTGTGGATGTATTTCAAGGCCTACCTTCAAACTCAGTGCCTCTATGCTTGACATCATGGGAAAATCAAAAGAAATCAGTGAAGACTTCAGAAAGAAAATTGTAGACCTCCACAAGTCTGGTTCATCCTTGGGAGCAATTTCCAAATGCCTGAAGGTTCCACGTTCATCTGTTCAAACAATAGTACGCAAGTATAAACACCATGGGACGACACAGCCGTCATACCGCTCAGGAAGGAGATGCATTCTGTCTCCTAGAGATGAACGTACTTTGATGCGAAAGGTGCAAATCAATACCAGAACAACAGCAAAGGACCTTGTGAAGATGCTGGAGGAAACAGGTACAAAAATATCTATATCGACAGTAAAACAAGTCCTATATCGACATAACCTGAAAGGCCGCTCAGCAAGGAAGAAGCCACTGCTCCGAAACCCCCATTAAAAAAGCCAGACTACGGTTTGCAACTACACATGGGGACAAAGATCGTACTTTTTGGAGAAATGTCCTCTGGTCTGATGAAACAAAAATATAACTATTTGGCCATAATGACCATCGTTATGTATGGCGGAAAAAGGGGGAGGCTTGCAAGCCGAAGAACACCATCCCAACCGTGAAGCACGGGAGTGGCAGCATCATGTGTGTGTGTGTGTGCTTTGCTGCAGGAGGGACTGGTGCACTTCACAAAATAGATGGCATCATGAGGTAGGAAAAGTATGTGGATATATTGAAGCAACATCTCAAGACATCAGTCAGGAAGTTAAAGCTTGGTCGCAAATGGGTCTTCCAAATGGACATTGACCCCAAGCACACTTCCAAAGTTGTGGCAAAATGGCTTAAGGACAACAAAGTCAAGGTTTGGAGTGGCCATCACAAAGCCCTGACCTCAATCCCATAGAAGATTTGTGGGCAAAACTGAAAAAACGTGTGCGAGCAAGGAGGCCTACAAACCTGACAAAGTTTTGTCAGGAGGAATGGGCAAAATTCACCCAACTTATTGTGGGAAGCTTGTGGAAGGCTACCCGGAACTTTTGACCCAAGTAAAAAAAATAAAGGCAATTCTACCAAATACTAATTGAGTGTACGTAAACTTCTGACCCACTGGCAATGTGATGAAAGAAATAAAAGCTGAAATAAATCATTCTCTCTACTATTATTCTGACATTTCACATTCTTAAAATAAAGTGGTGATCCTATCTGACCTAAGACAGGGAAGTTTTACAAGGATTAAATGTCAGGAATTGTGAAAAACTGAGTTTAAATGCATTTGGCTGAGGTGTATGTAAACTTCTGACTTCAACTGTATGTATTTGCTCTTTCCACATTTTGCCAGATTTCTTCATGAGCGCCACGAGCAGTCTAAGCAGGACCTTAAAGGACTGGAGGAGACTGTGGTGAGTATCTATCTCCCTCTCTTTCTCTCTCTCTCACTTTCTCTCTCTCTCTGACATTCAATTTAATCCACTGTAGGAGAATTTGATCACGATTCACTAATGCACCTCCTCTTTCTCCATCTTTCTTTCTCTCTCTTTGCCCACTCTTTGTGCAAACCTCTTGTTTTTCTCTCACCATATCTCCTCTCACTCTCCCTCTCTCTTTCTCCAACCCTCTGTGACTCTATTCCTCCTTCTTCCCCACTTTCCTTTTCTCTCTATTTCACTCTCTCTCTCTCTCTCCAACTCTCTCTCTCCCTCTCTCCAACTCTCTCTCTCTCTTTCTCCAACTCTCTCTTCCTGTCTTTTTCCTCTCTCTTTATTCCACAGGCTCGTGAACTCCAGACCCTGCACAACCTGCGGAAGCTTTTTGTTCAAGACCTCACAACTCGAGTCAAAAGGGTAAGTGAGTAAAGGACGAAGAGAAAGAGAGGGAGTAAGGGAGGGAGAGGAAGACTGAAGAAGATGAGTCAAGATCACTTTCTGAGTCAAAATGCAAGCCGAGATCTACCACTCTGCTTTTTTTTTTTTTAAACATGACTTAAAAAACGTCAGCTTATGTTATGCAATATTAACCAATTAAAAACAGTTCTGTAGCAATGAGGTTTGTGCAGTAGGCTATAGCCAATATACAGAGATAATGTATTGGGTCTATGCTTGAATTGCCTTGCTAATGTTGTTCTTCATAGACCATTTTTTTATATCATTTTTTTTATGTGTATGATCACACTGTATAATTTGTTGTTTAACACTGAACAAAAATATACAGTAAATGCAACAATTTCAAAGATTTTACTGAGTTACAGTTCATATAAGAATATGTCAATTGACATTAATTCATTAGGCCGTAATCAATGGATTTCTCATGACTGTGAATACAGATATGCATATGTTTGTCACAGTGCGTATGCATCTTAAAAAAAAAGTAGGGTTGTGGATCAGAAAACGAGTCAGTACCTGGTGTGACCACCATTTGCCTCATGCAGCGCGACACCTCTCCTTCGCATAGAGTTGATCAAGCTGTTGATTGTGGCCTGTGGAATGTTGTCCCACTCCTCTTCAATGTCTTTGCAAAGTTGCTGAATATTGGCGGAAACTGGAAAAACGCTGTTGTGCACGTCGATCTAGAGCATCCCAAACATGCTCAATGGGTGACATGTCTGGTGAGTATGCAGGCCATGGAGGAACTGGGACATTTTCAGCTTCCAGGAATTGTGTACAGACCCTTGCGACATGGGGCCGTGCATTATTAAGCTGAAACACGAGGTGATGGTGGCGGATGAATGGCACGACAATGGGCCTCAGGATCTCATCACGGTATCTCTGCATTCAAATTTCCATTGATAAAATGCAATTGTGTTCATTGTCCGTAGTTTATGCCTGCCCATAACATAACCCCACTGCCACCATAGGGCACTCTGTTCACAACGTTGACATCAGCAAACCACTCGCCCACACAACGCCATACACGTGGTCTGCGGTTGTGAGGCCGGTTGGACGCACTGCCAAATACTCTAAAACGACGTCGGAGGCGACTTATGGTAGAGAAATTAACATTAAATTATCTGGTAACAGCTCTGGTAGACGTTACTGCAGTCAGCATGCCAATTGCATGCCACCTCGAATCTTTAGACATCTGTGGCATTGTGTTGTGTGACAAAGATGCACATTTTAGAGTGGTCTTTTATTGCCCCCAGCACCCATGTGCACCTGTGTAATGATCATGCTGTTTAATCAGCTTCTTGATATGCCACTCCTGTCAGGTGGATGGATTATCTTGGAAAAGGAGAAACGCTCGCTAACAGGGATGTAAACAAATTTGTGCAGGACATTTTAGAGAAAAAAGCTTTTTGTGCGTATGGACATTTTCTGGGATCTTTTATGTCAGCCCATGAAAGACGAGACCAACACTTTACATGTTGCGTTTATATTTTTGTTCAATGTACTTGTGAGTCACAGCTATGTGACCATATTAAATATTACAATTTTTTTTACTGGACAGATGGCCTGCATCTGATGGTCAGTCTGAGGGGAGGGAGGGAGCAGTGTGAGGCTGCCTCACACTCTACTCACCTCACCGACCCTCCACTCTCCCTCCGCTAAGAAAAAGGGGACACAGTCTCCCATCTGATGGCGAAACTCAAGTCGCACTGCATTATTTTTGCCTCATGCCCCAATTCACGTTGTTACTCCTATGACCAGACAAAGTGAAATATTCCTCGATATTAAAAAAGACACAAACCATTAATAGTAGCAACACAAGCTTACCGGAAACACTTTGCTATACTCATTTATTGCAGCTTCAGAGCTTGTTGTGGCGTCAGTGGAAGTAGCGAGAATGCACATTTTATGGCTTATAAAGTGTTGAACAAAGACAGTGCTGAATAACAACTTAAACATGAACTTACTCATAAAAACAGCAGCTCTTTGCTGTATTCATTGAGTCTCTCTACTCATGGTTTTAAACGTTTTGAAATCTCTCTGTATCAACTTTGCTGTGCATTTGTAACTTCTTTTTACGGTCTATGGCTCGACTGTGCAGACACAGTGATCTGAGCTATCGGTGCACTTGATTTGCTCTCTGGACCTGCCGGGTAGACAGAGCTCTATCTTCAGACACTTGAAATGGTTAAAAATGGGAACACTTTGCCTTCCCGGCGCTAGGGCTGCTGAATCAAATGCACCTACCGCCAACAGCTCAAAATGAATTAAAAAAATAGGAATGCAAGGTTGACTACATCGTTGGGTTTTTTACATAAATGTTTGGTGACCCACTAGGAATGCCTAGGATCGATCGGCCGGTTGGTGACCATTAATCTAAATGATTTAATAGTTCATGATATCTAGTGTGATCTTAACCACATTCTCTCTTTATCTCCTCTCCCACTCTCCCACTCTGTTTCTTCCCACTGCAGCATTCAGAGATGGAGCCAGATGATAGCGGGGGATGTAGCCACCAGAAGCAGAAGATTTCCTTTCTTGAGAACAACCTGGACCAGCTTACAAAAGTTCACAAACAGGTAGGTGGATGAATGTGTTGAGTGTGTGAAGCAGAGAGGCCTGGACTCTTGACAAAGTCTCAGAGTAGGACTGCTGAAATGGTGATTAATTGAATAACATTATAATAAAAATATGATTATAATGAATAAGATGATATGAACAGGTGGACCTGATCCTAGATCAGCAGTTTTACTCTGATATGCAAAGATACATTGGCCCCCTGGTTTGTCTAAGGTTCATAATGAATTAGATTATAAGAACAGCAGAGACCTCCTTTCAGACTCTTTCTGAATACAGGCCCTGGCCCTAGTTGTAGCCTGCATAAAAATTCCAAAGCCCATTTCTATTCCATACACACACTCTTAGAAAAAAGTGTTCCAAACAGATTATTTGAGGAGGGATAGGGTTCTACCAAGAACTGTTCTGATCAGAAGAACCCTTTTTGGAAGACAAGGGTTCTTTGTAAGTCAAAGGGTTCTACCTAGAACCTTTAACATACCGTAAATTCCGGACTATAAGCCGCAACTTTTTTCCCAGGCTTTGAACCTCGCGGCTTAAACAATGACGCGGCTAATATATGGATTTTTCCCGCTTTCAAATAAAAAAATAAATAATAAATACATTCTATGACGTGCTCAGTTTTTTGGCGGCATGAAGCTTTCATTAGACCAATGAAATTGCCGAACGAGTTAAGGTCAAACAACTTTTTTGTTTACTGTTTAGATTAAATCGAGCGCTCTCAAACTTCCCATCATTCTGATTACAGTAGTCATTTTGTCACCCTCATCATGGCAAAGACACAGAGAAATGCATATGATGCAGCTTTCAAGTTGAAGGCGATTGATCTGGCTGTTGGAAAAGGAAATAGAGCTGCTGCACGGGAGCTTGGTCTGGAGCAATGACTTTCTTGGTAGGCTACTGTTTACTGCAATTTTTTTTTGTTACAAGCCGTGTTTCGTTGAAGCCTATTTATTTTTGTTACAAGCCGTGTTTCGTTAAAGCCTGTGTAAAGTTAATTTGTTTCAATGTACCGGTAGGCACCTGCGGCTTATAGACATGTGCGGCTTATTTATGTTCAAAATAATAAATTTTTTTAAATTCAGTGGGTGCGGCTTATATTCAGGCGCGCTCAATAGTCCGGAAATTACGGTAGATCCATGAATGACTTTTCTCCTGGTTTATCTGAGCTCAACAGTTTCTCATTAAGCTGTATGTCTGTATAGCAACATCAATTATTTTATTAGCAGCAAAGAAACGTTCCATTATTTCACAGTACTCCTCCCATTCCTGATTTTTAGGATCAAATGGTGGTAGCGAGCCTATGGTTGCCAAAGCCATCTCTTCTGATTCTCTCCCCCCTCACACAGTCAATAATTTGTCCTATGAAAGCTTCATGCCGGCAAAAAACTGAGCACGTCACAGAATGTGTTTTTTGTATTTATTTATTTTTATTTAAAAGCGGGAAAAATCTATATATTAGCCGCGTCATTGTTTAAGCCGCGAGGTTCAAAGCCTGGGAAAAAAGTAGCGGCTTATAGTCCGGAAATTACGGTAGTCGATCTATTAAAAGATCACTAAACCCCAAACCCAGTGAAATAGTGTAACGATTCAAGTTTGATTGACGCATGAAAAAACCTACGGAGTCAGTGGGGGAATGTGTGGCTGTGTTGAGAACTAGCACTGGACTGTAACTATGGGAATCATTATTGCAAATGCTACGCGATCGGCTGGTGTATGGGATTAATGATGACAAATACGCTTGATATCAGAGCCTAATCTCACGTTTGAGAATGCACTCAAACTGGCCCAGGCCATGGAGTACGCGAATAGAAATGCACTGGATTTTCAGACAAGGGGCGCCACTTCGTGCCATACAGTAAAAGGGAGCAGCTCTGAGCACACTGAATTTCAAAGAACGGAAAGCCGTGGGGCAGCAGCCAATATAGACTTATCGTTGCAAAGGGCCGCGTTTGACTGTAAATTAAAACATGAAAAGTGTGGGATAATAGGACACATTGCGAGGGTGTGCCGCAATAAGAAAAAGCCACGGGCTACAGAAAATGGACAGAAAACCGAATGCCTCACGATGCTCTTACTACCGCTCAAATCAAGTGATAAAGTGAAAGTGAGTGCGCAGACGCAGAGCAAGCATTCTCAATGTACAGTGTACAGGGGGCGAAATATGAAAAAGGTGAAGCCTTTCATTGTGGAAATTGTAGACACAGGATGTAGCGTCACACTGATGAACAGGTCCCAATTCAATGAGAAGTGGAAAAAAGTTGAAGTGCATAAAAGGAGAGACACCCCCATTAAACTCAACATACACAGGGGAGAAGATCACTGTGATTGGAGTTGCTGATGTTCAAGTGGAATATCAAGGACAAAATAAAAGTCTGCCTCACTTACTAGTGGAAGGTGCTGGCTCCAGTTTACTAGGGAGAGGGTGGCTGGAGGAAATACAATTGAACAGGATGAAATCAAACATGTCATCAAAGAGACATTGACACTGCCGCAGGTGCTTTCAAAGCATAAGTGTGTTTTCAAAGAAAAGATAGGGACATTAAAAGGGGTCCAAGCTACCATTCATGTTAATGCAGATGCTACTCCCAGATTCTATAGGCCAAGATCAGTTCCATATGCCATAAAGCCTAAAGTGGATGTGGAAATTGACAGACTCTTAGCAGAGGATATAATTATTCCTGTTAAGTTCTGAGTGGGCAGCACCAGTTGTTCCCATACTCAAACCAGATGGTTCCATCAGATTATGTGGTGACTAAAAGCTGACTGTAAATGTATAGAGTTTCATCTCTGGAGCAGTACCCCATACCCAAAGTGGAGTACTTGTTTTCAACATTAACCGGAGGGCAACAGTTCACAAAACTGGACATGAGTCATGTATATCATCAAGTGCTAATGTATGAAGCTTCACAGAAGTACCTGACCATAAACACCCACATAGGGATGTTTACCTAGAAACACTTACCTTTCAGGGTGTCTTCCGCACCAGCTATCTTCCAAAGAACCATGGAGGGAGTTCTGCAGGAGATAGCCATGGTAGCGGTTTACCTCAACTACATTTTGGTCACGGGAGTCACGAAGGAGGAGCATCTCAGAAACGTGGGTGAAGTTTTGAGGAGGATGGAGTAGGCCGGTCTCCGGCTGAAGAGGAGAAAGTGTACACTGTTAGCTGATGATGTGCAGCACCTGGGTCACAAGGTGGACTCCAAGGGGTTACACACTGTCAAAGCTAAAGTGAGGGCTGTCGTGGAAGCGCTAGCTCCAACAAGCATTACAGAGCTGAAAGCCTATCTAGGCTTACTGAACTATTATAGTTGCTTTCTCCCTAACCTCTCTACCCTCTTAGCTCCACTGCATCAACTGTTAAGGAAGGATGTGGCCTTGAAATGGTCAGAAAGAAGCGTTTGCAAAGTCAAAGGTGTTACTGCAATCAGCAGAAGTCCTTGGGCACTACTCAGCAGACAGAGACCTCATCTTATCGTGTGATGCCTAATCGTATGGTGTGGGGGCGGTGCTATGACACCGGATGGAGAAAGGTTTCTCTGCACCAATCAGTTTCATGTCAAGAACATTGTCGCCAGCGGAGAAAAAGTACTCCCAGCTGGACAAGGAAGGACTGGCTGTCATATTCGGAATACAGAGATTAGAGATTCCACAAGTACTTATACGGGAGCCTCTGATCTCTCCGTTCCATGATCAAAAGTCAGTACCACAAATGGTCTCTCCAAGAGTTCAATGTTGGGCTGTGTGGCTCAGGGCCAATGAGTACAGAATAATCTACAATCCAAATAGATACCATGGTAATGCTGATACTCTGAGTAGACTGCCCGATCCAGAAATCATCACTCAGGAAGGAGTAAATGACCAAGTCTTGATGATCGATGTGTTGGATGATGCACCGGTGAACACGGAACACATCAGGCAATGGACTTCAAAGGATGTGGCGTTATCACAAGTTTATGAATTTATCCTGAAAGGATGGCCTACAGTGACAGAGCCACAGATCATGCCTTACTAAGCTCATCGCTTGGCATTGAGTGTTCGAGATGAGTGTGTTCTGTGGGGTTCAAGAGGGGTTCAAGATCCCACCACAAGGGTGGGGTATGCTACTGAAGTTGTTGCACCAGTCGCATCCAGGTATGTCGGGAACGAAAGACCTAGCGAAGTCATACGTCTGGTGGCCAAAGGTGGGACAGGATGTGAATGTGAAGGTTAGCCTGTGTGCAGATTGTGAGAGTAACAGGAAGTCACCCCCCACCGCACCATTACATCCATGGGAATGGCCGGAAAAACCGACTACATGTGGACTACGCTGGACCCTTCCTAGGGAAAATGTTCCTTGTGCTGATTGATTCTCATTCAAAGTGGATGGATGTTTACCCCATGAACACGTCAACATCGCACTCTACGATGGAGAAGTTGAGACAAAGCTTCAGTGTCATGGGATTGCCTCAAATGTTGGTTAGTGACAATGCTACATGTTGTACAAGCACTGAATTCACAAGTTTCATGAAACAAAATGGAATTCAGCAAGTAACGTCGGCCCCTTTTCACCCGTCTTCAAACAGATTAGCAGAACGTGTGGTTCAGACTTTGAAGGAGGGGATGAGGAAGATGCAAGGGGACAGCATTGAAACAAAGGTGTCCAGATTTTTGTTTAGCTACAGGATCACTCAAGCTACAACTGGGTTGTCACCTGCAGAAATGCTGATGTCAAGGAGGTTAAGGTCAACCTTGGATCTCATCAGGCCAGAATTGAAAGTGAAAATACAACAAAAGCAATGGAATCAAAAACGGAATCATGACAACCGAGCCAAACTCAGAAGTTTCTCCCTTGGAGACGATGTCTACACAAGAAACGATGTGTTTGGTCCTAAATGGATTCCAGCTACAATTGAGGATTGCTCAGGACCAGTATCCTATACTGTGATCGCCGGAAGTGGACAAAGACTAAGGAGACGTGGGTCAGATCAGAGCTCGAATTACAGTTCCATCCGTGGACATGGATCAATGCTTAACCTGTTAGGGCTAGGGGGCAGTATTTACACGGCCGGATAAAAAACGTTTACGATTTAATCTGGTTACTACTCCTACCCAGTAACTAGAATATGCATATACTTATTAGATATGGATGGAAAACACTCTAAAGTTTCTAAAACTGTTTAAATGGTGTCTGTGAGTATAACAGAACTCATATGGCAGGCCAAAACCTGAGAAGATTCCATACAGGAAGTGCCCTGTCTGACAATTTATTGTCCTTCTGTAGCCTCTCTATCGAAAATACAGCATCTGTGCTGTAACGTGACATTTTCTAAGGCTTCCATTGGCTCTCAGAAGGCGCCAGAAAGTGGAACGAGAGGTCTGCAGTCTCTAGGCTAAGTACAGCTGCTCTGTTTGTTACTGGCCTGCCTGGGGACAGTGACACTGGAGATGCGCGGTCACGAGAAGTCGCCATGTATTTCTTTCAGCCTTTGAATGAATACAACGTCGCCCGGTTGGAATATTATCGCTATTTTACGAGAAAAATCGCATAAAAATTGATTTTAAACAGCGTTTGACATGCTTTGAAGTACGGTAATGGAATATTTAGATTTTTTTTGTCACGAAATGCGCTCGCGCGTCACCCTTCGGATTGTGACCTGAATGCACAAACAACACGGAGCTATTTCAATATAACTATGCATTATTTGGAACCAAAACAACATTTGTTGTTGAAGTCCTGGGAGTGCATTCTGACGAAGAACAGCAAAGGTAATCCAATTTTTCTTATAGTAAATCTGAGTTTGGTGAGGGCCAAACTTGGTGGGTGTCAAATTAGCTAGCCTTGATGGCCGGGCTATGTACTCAGAATATTGCAAAATGTGCTTTCGCCGAAAAACTATTTTAAAATCTGACACCGCGATTGCATAAAGGAGTTCTGTATCTATAATTCTTAAAATAATTGTTATGTATTTTGTGAACGTTATTCATGAGTAATTTAGTAAATTCACCGGAAGTTTTCGGTGGGTATGCTAGTTCTGAACATCACATGCTAATGTAAAAAGCTGTTTTTTTTATATAAATATTAACTTGATTGAACAAAACATGCATGTATTGTATAACATAATGTCCTAGGAGTGTCATCTGATGAAGATCATCAAAGGTTAGTGCTGCATTTAGCTGTGGTTTTGGTTTTTGTGACATATATGCTTGCTTTGAAAATGGCTGTGTGATTATTTTTAGCAGGGTACTCTCCTGACATAATCTAATGTTTTGCTTTCGCTGTAAAGCCTTTTTGAAATCGGACAATGTGGTTAGATTAACGAGAGTCTTATCTTTCAAATGGTGTAAAATAGCCCTATGTGTCACAGGTGTAGCCGTGTTGAATCGACCAAAACACAGCCGGGATGTGAATACTCATCTTTATATTTATTTTGAATAAAGCATACACGGGAAAAGAATAAACAAGAACGACTAGTGACAGTTTCACAGGCTATACTTTCACTAGCAGTGCGAAATACAACAACCCACAAACCCCAGGTGAAAAACACACTCCTAATATATGACTCCCAATCAGGAACAACGATAACCAGCTGTCCCTGATCGGGAGCCACACAGACCAACATAGAAACATATGCAACCCAGAACAAACAACTCAGAACAAACATACACAGACATCTTCTGCCACGTCCTGACCAAAATACTACACAACTACACCCTCTGCTGGTCAGGACGTGACACTATGTTTGAGAACTTTGAATTATGACATTTTGTGGTTTTAAATTTGGCGCTCTGATTTGTCACTGGCTGTTGAATAGTGTGGGACGATTTCGTCCCACGTACCCTAGAGAACAGTAGGCCGCATTAAATCTGCATTGGAAAGGGAAGATGACACCAGTGTGACTTTTGACAATGCGCATCACAGTCCACAAAATGTTTTTAGGTATACAGTTGAGGGATGGGGCTGTGGAAATTTCACCCCTCTCCAATTAATGAATGTCAATACTTCATTTTATAATCCACTGACAGAGAAGTTTCTCAAACATTTCAAAATGTATTTTTCTATATTTTCAATAAACCACTAATTCAAGCTGAACTGGAAGAAGTGGCTGCAACTATGGTCCTGTTGTGTCTACAACCGTCTCCAGAATCCCAGTGAAGAATCTGGTATCCGACCACAAGGTCCTACAAAGGGTAGTGCGTGCGGCCCAGTACACCACTGGGGTCGAACTTCCTGCCATCTAGGACCTCTATACAAGGTGGTTTCAGAGGAAGGCCCTAAAAATTGTCAGACTATAGCCATCCAAGTCATAGACTGTTCTCTCTGCTACTGCACGGCAAACGGTACCGGAGCACTAAGTCTCGGTACTGGTACCCGTGTGTGTATATAGCCAAGTTATCATTGCTCATTGTGTATTCATTCCTCGTGTTTTCTGTTATTATTTTTGTTTGTTTTATGTACTCTACATTGTTGGGAAGGGCCTGTATATAAGCATTTCAATGTTCGTTTACATCTGTTGTTTACAAAGCATGTGACAATTAACATTTTATTTTGATTTTATGATCATATGAAATTGTATTTCGAGCCTACCCATATGTAACATAATACACTACATATACATAAGTATGTGGACACCCATTTCAAATTAGTGCATTCGGCTATTTCAGCCACATCCATTGCTGACAGGTGTATAAAATTGCCACACAGCCATGCAATCTCCATAGACAAACATTGACAGTAGAATGGCCTTACTGAAGAGCTCAGTGACTTTCAACATGGCACCATCATAGGATGCCACCTTTCATTTGCTCAGCCGCGAAGTGGTAGGCCACACAAGCTCACAGAATGGGACCTTCGTCTGTCCTCAGTTGCAACACTCATTATTGAGTTCCAAACTGCCTCTGGAAGAACTGTTCATCGAGAGGTTCATGAAATGGGTTTCTATGGCCGAGCAGCCGCACACAAGCCTAAGTTCACCATGCGCTATGCCAAGCGTTGGCTAGAGTGGTGTGAAACTCGCCGCCAATGAACTCTGGAGCAGTGGAAACGCATTCTCTGAATCCAGTGGCATTCAGTGCCGTTTAAGATGAGGGAGGACCCTTTTATTTTCATGAGCATGGACTTATTTCTATAACAGCATATTGGATGACTCTCATTCCTATTCCATTCACCCAGTTCAATGTAACATCGATAGGTTTAGGCTACTACATGATACTCGAATATTCCCTATACCCATCATAAGGTTGCTACAACCTGCCTATGAATGAAAGTTTACAATGTAGGTGCACACAGATCGAGAGACAAATTTGAGGTGACAGACAGTGACATTCAATACCGCTTGCCTGCGTCTAGCCGATATAGGGTGTAATCATTTGTCCAACCGTTGCAAACGAAAGCTTCTATTGGACAAATTCAGGTATGTTTAACCCCGTTTTGTTCCGTTTGCTTCCGTTTTAGGAAAAGTTTTTCAACAGAATTGGCAGAATGAATACACCCCGATCACGCGTAAACTGAGTTCACTCTCATAACAGCCACGTTGTATTCCTTCTCTTCCCTTCGGACGTCAATGTACCACACATCGGCTGTATGTGACCAGGCGAAAAAACCTTTCCAAGCCAAACCTCTACAAACAGCCTACATCGTTGTCACCATATTAGCTACAGTAACGGCATAGTCAGCATGGCTAATATAACTAACGCGTTTGTAAACCTGCTACAATCATGCAGTAACGTTAGTGTACAGTCAATAAACAATTACACCTGCAGGCCCCGGTGGCAATACATTTGTAATACCAAAAGCTTACCTTGACTTGAAAGAGTTCCAGTGTTGTTTTGGAAAGTCATAGCCAGCTAGCTAACATAGCATCCCTCTGTTTGAGCATGGTGTTTCAGTAGGCTAAACAAGCTAGCTGCATTTGCTAGCTAAGTATGTGAAACTGAAAGTGAACAAAAATGATCTCTTGCTCTTTCTCTCTTGCTTCTCCTTCATTTTGGAAGAAATTAATTTATTAAAACTGTTCAACTATTATATTTCTCTCTCTTTGAGTCAACTACTCACCACATTTTATACACTTCAGTGCTACCTAGCTGTAGTTTATGCTTTCAGTACTAGATTAATTCTCTAATCCTTTGATTGGGTGGACATGTCAGTACATGCTGCAAGAGCTCCTAGAGGTTGGAGGACATCCTCCAGAAGTTGTCATAATTACTATGTAAGTCTGTGGAAGGGGGTGAGAACCATGAGCCTCCTAGGTTTTGTGTTGAAGTCAATGTACAAGGAGGACGGAAGCTAGCTGTCCTCCGGCTACACCATGGTGCTACCCTACAGAGTGCTGTTAAGGCTACTGTAGACCTTTACAAAATAGTGCGTTTTAATCAGTTATTTGATGACGTGATTATATTTATTATAGTTTTATCTTAACTTTTTAAATGTTTTACAATTTTATTTGTATGAAATTCACTGAGGAGGATGGTCCTCCGCTTCCGCCTCTAAGGAGCCTCCACTGGATGAATCACACTTCACCATCTGGCAGTCCAGATGTTTTTCATGGTTCAGGCAAGGCCGCTTAGTTCCAGTGAAGGGAAATATTAATGCTACAGCAGACAATGACATTCTAGACGATTCTATGCTTTCAACTTTGTAGCAACAGTTCAGGTAAGGCCTGCACAGACCTCAACCCCATCAAACACCTTTGAGGATGAATTGGAACGCCGACTGCACGACAGGTCTAATCGCTTCCAGCAGCATCTGGTCTCACATTCAGGGACAGACCAGAACCATCCCTGCTTGGCTTCAGAAGCAAGCCAGCAGTGGGATGCAGGGTGGTATACTGCTGGCTAGGTCGGGCACTGATGTTGGGCGATTAGGTCTGGCTCGCAGTCAGTATTCCAATTCCAATTCAGTATTCCAATTCATCCCAAAGGTGTTCGATGGGGTTGAGGTCAGGGCTCTGTGCAGGCCAGTCAAGTTCTTCCACACAGATCTCGACACAAAGTTGCCACAAAGTTGGAAGCACATAATGGTGTAGAATGTCATTGTCTGAGGTAGCGTTAAGATTTCCCTTCACTGGAACTAAGGATCCTAAACCATGAAAAACAGCCCTAGACCATTATTTCTCCTCCACCAAACCTTCAGTTGGCACTATGCATTGTGGCAGGTAGCGTTCTCCTGGCATCTGCCAAACTCAGATTTGTCCGTCGGACTGCCAGATGGTAAAGTGTGATTTATCACTCCAGAGAACGCGTCTCCAGTGCTCCAGAATCCAATGCCGGCAAGCTTTACACCACTCCAGCTGACGCTTGGCATTGTGCAGGGTGATCTTAGGTTTGTGTGCGGCTGCTCGGCCATGGAAACCCATTTCATATAGCTCCCGACGAACATTTGTGCTTACGTTGCTTCCAGAGGCAGTTTGGAACTCAGTGGTGAGTGTTGCAACCGAGGACAGACAATTTTTACACGCTTCGTGCTACGGCACTCAGCGGTCCCGTTCTGTGAGCTTCTGTTGCCTACCACTTCGCAGCTGTCGTTGTTGCTCCTAGACTTTTCCACTTCACAATAACAGCACTTACAGTTGACCGAGGCAGCTCTAGCAGGGAAGAAATTTGAAGAACTGACTTGTTGGAAAGGTGGCATCCTATTATGGTGCCACGTTGAGCCACTAAGCTCTTCAGGAAGGCCATTCTAGTGCCAATGTTTGTCTATGAAGTTGCATGGCAGTGTGCCCAACCTTATACACCTGTCAGCAATGGATGTGACTGAAATAGCCAAATCCACTAATTTGAAGGGGTATCCACATACGTTTGTATATATAGTGTCTATTCCTATAGCGAATATTAGATACATTGTTGTCCTCAGGCTATTTTTATCACTCTCATGACTATTGCCTCCCCATCTCTCTCTCTATTGTTTTTCTCTCCAGTTGGTACGTGATAATGCAGACCTGCGTTGTGAGCTTCCTAAGCTGGAGAAGCGTCTTCGGTCTACGGCTGAGAGAGTGCGGGCGTTGGAGGGTGCACTGAAAGAGGCTAAGGAGGGGGCCATGAAGGACCGAAGACGCTATCAACAGGAAGTGGAGAGTATCAAAGACGTTATGAGGGCCAAGAACCCCCTCCGTAGGTCACATGCTGCCCAGATAGGTAATGATACACGCACACACACGCACAGGCATAAACATAAATGCATGAACACCACCCAGGTAGGTAACACACAGGTCTCTCACACACCCAAACACACTCAGCTCAGATAGCTAACACACGCACAATGATAGTAATAATGATGTTTCTTTGTTGTTGTTTTTTTTTACTAATCCTACGGCTCCTCCCCTAATTGGAGCAAACTACTGAACTTATGCTTCTACTTCCATATTATACATACTAAACTCAGCAAAAAAAAGAAATGGCCCTTTTTCAGGACGCTGTCTTTCAAAGATAATTTGTAAAAATCCAAATAACTTCACAGATCTTCATTGAAAAGGATTTAAACACTGTTTCCCATGCTTGTTCAATTAACCATAAACAATTAATGAACATGCACCTGTGGAACGGTCGTTAAGACAGTAACAGCTTACAGACAGTAGGCAATTAAGGTCACAGTTATGAAAACTTAGGACACTAAAGAGGCCTTTCTACTGACTCTGAAAAACACCAAAAGAAAAATGCCCAGGGTCCCTGCTCATCAGCATGAACGTGCCTTAGGCATGCTGCAAGGTGGCATGAGGACTGCAAATGTGGCCAAGGCAATAAATTGCAATATCCGTACTGTGAGACGCCTAAGACAGCGCTACAGGGAGACAGGACGGACAGCTGATCGTCCTCACAGTGGCAGACCACGTGTAACAACACCTGCACAGGATCGGTACATCCGAACATCACCTGCGGGACAGGTACAGGATGGCAACAACAACTGCCCGAGTTACACCAGGAGTGCACAATCCCTCCATCAGTGCTCAGACTGTCCGCAATCGGCTGAGAGCGGCTGGACTGAGAGCTTGTAGGACTGTTGTAAGGCAGGTCCTCACCAGACATCACCGGCAACAACGTCGCCTATGGGCACAAACCCACCGTCGCTGGACCAGACAGGCCTGGCAAAAAGTGCTCTTCACTGACGAGTCGCGGTTTTGTCTCACCAGGGGTGATAGTCGGATTCACGTTTATCGTGGAAGGAATGAGCGTAACACTGAGGCCTGTACTCTGGAGCGGGATCGAGTTGGAGGGTCCGTCATGGTCTGGGGCGGTGTGTCACAGCATCATCGGACTGAGATTGTTGAGATTGCAGGCAATCTCAATGCTGTGCATTACAGGGAAGACATCCTCCTCCCTCATGTGTTACCCTTCCTGCAGGCTCATCCTGACATTACCCTCAGGCATGACAATGCCACCAGCCATACTGCTCGTTCTGCATGTTTGTGACATGTTGGATCGGAGGGTGAGGGCTAGGACCATTACCACCAGAAATGTTGGGAACTTGCAGGTGACTTGGTAACATCTCTCAGCAATAACTGGCAAATCTGGTGCAGTCCATGAGGAGGAGATGCCCTACAGTACTTAATGCAGCTGGTGGCCACACCAGATACTGACTGTTACTTTTGATTTTGATCCCCCCTTTTGTTCAGGGACACATTATTCAATTTCTGTTAGTCACATGTCAGTGGAACTTGTTCAGTTTATTTCTCAGTTGTTGAATCTTGTTATGTTCATACAAATATTTACACATGTTAAGTTTGCTGAAAATAAAAGCAGTTGACAGTGAGAGGACGTTTCTTTTTTGGCTGATTTTATATATAACATTCTATTGGTTGCAATAATTTAGTATAATCATTTAAATTGAAAAATTCAACGTTTTTAATCCGCCGTCGTTTTGCGTATCTGTTTATAAACCATGTGCCATGATGATGATAACGACGATGATGACAATGATGATTTTGATACCAACATTGCTTTGTTTTCTCTTCCCAGCCAAGCCCGTCCGTCCGGGCCAGTTCCCACTCTGCTCTCCCACCAACCCGTGGGTTCGCATTACTGAACAGCAACACTCCATCCATTTTAGTAACGCCATGTTCCAGATCCCCAGCCAGACAGCTAGCCATCACACCAGCCACCCTGCTGCTCCCCCAGCTACAGCACCTAACTCCAACCCCACCCAGACCAACAATCACCACTCCAATGAGACCGGCCTCCATCAGACCAAGATGTGAGTACAAACATAGGAATGGAGCTCGCTGTGTATGAGCTTTATACAAAAGTGCAAACATGACACTGAAGTGTAATTTTACATTATTGATTGATTTGAAATACTGTAATCCATGACTAGGTGACTGATGGGTCTCTGTCTGTCCTGTAGGCTGCCAGCTGAGCCACCCAACACCACCACAGTGGACAATGGCACAGTAAAGGACACTACAGTGCAGAAGACTACAGTGGATAACCCAGCAGTGGACAATGCCGCCACAGGAGATCATTCTCCAGTGAAGCACCCTACAGTGGATAACACTACAGTGGATAGTGCCGCAATGGATAACTCCCCAGTGAAGCACCCTACAGAGAAGAACACTACAGAAAAGGGCTCTACATTGAAGAACCCTACAGTCAACTCTACAGAAATGGTGGATGTGGACAGTGTCAACGGTAAGGTTAACAGCATTCAATGTTCCCCACTTCGACTCACTCCTCACTTGGTCTGCTCCATAGAAATACAGTAGATATAATTAGTGTAATTCTATTTCTATGGTCTGCTCTCCTCACTGTTCACTATACACTGGTCTGACTGCATCCTCACCCTGACACCTGCTTCATCTACCCACAGGGAACACTAAAGATATCAATGACAACAGGTAAGACTGCCCACCACCGTCACAGACCTGGCTGCCGTTATGTATTGAATCCTCCTGCAGGCTTGTACTACACCACACTACTATGTGGCATGCTTGATAACAGGGTCGTTCCACAAAAGTAGAGCCTTTTGTGTCCCTTTGAGATTTTAAGTGAAGATTGTACACAAATATTGAAAAGCCTGTTATATTAAATGAAGTGCATTTTAATAAAGACCACATAGACAAATCCATAAATAAAGCCTTGCTAAAATGCAAAAAGTCAGCATTTTGACATGTCCCTCTGTGCTCCCGGTTGGCGCAGCAGTCTAAGGCATTGCATCTCAGTACAAGAGGTGTCACTATAGTCACTGATTCAAATCCAGGCTGTATCACATCTGGCTATGATTGGGAGTCCCATAGGGCGGCGCACAATTGGCCCAGCATCATCCGGGTTTGGCTGGGGTAGGCCGTCATTGTAAATAGGAATTTGTTGCCGACTTGCCTAGTTAAATAAAAAAATAAAACATCCTCTGACTTTTCATAAGATTTTAGCCCACTTAATCCCAACATTTATCTAGCATTTTTTGCACATGTCCAAATCAACCAAAAGTAAAAAAAAATATAATGTGAAGCTCAACATAGTCACTTACAGATGATTTGAACATGATGCGCAAAAAATGCTCATATCTGTCCCATGACTTGAATGGGATGTGTGCCGTGAACGCTAAAATGTTAGCATGTGGAAACAGTGCCAGGGAAACTAAACCAAAGCATGGATTGCTGTCATACCTCGTCCGTAGACTGTTTACAGGGTAAGAAAACCAATATGTAATTTCGTAATTTGTGCCTCACTGCCTCCCTTCCCTTCACTGCTATGCTGTGCTGCTGCTGGTTTCCTTCTGCTGCTGGCCTACCTTCCTGAGTGCCTCCCGCTTGCCCTGCCCGGTGTTGTATAGCATGTCTCTGAGTGTCCACTCTGCTGTTGCTGTTTCCAGGAATGATGTGCAGCACTGCGACAACCACAACCAGGAGAACCCAGCCAAACTGCACCACGTCATCCAGCCAGAACAGACTGCCAGCTAGTGACCCAGCTCGATAGGTGAGGAGGGGGAGGGAGAATATTAAATATTGAATGAGTATGTCATAACAGACAATCTAAGATGGCAGATTCATTGCCTTGTGTATTTCTGCCCTCTCTCTTTCTCCCTCTCTCTTTCTACCTCTCTCTCTGTTTCTCTCCGGGAGAGGGAGATAGAAAGGGAGAAGAAGAGGGAGTGCACTGGACGGGCTTATGCTGATTTCCAAATGGCCAGAGAGCCCCTAATATACCCCCTATTGGGTAGATGTAAGAATTGTTGTTATTAGTATGGCTTCATCTTACCTTCTAATTGGCTGGGTGGAAATAAGGAGTTGGACTATGGATGCGTCCCAAATGGAAAAGTAGTGCACTATATAGGGAATATGGTGCCATTTGGGATGCAATCCTAGGAGTTAATTTCAGCATTAGACTCCAGCTGAGTCTAGTGAAATTCAACTCCACAGTTCTTCCCACTCACAATAAAGACTATATTATCAGACGTAATCTAAGCCTGCAGTGCTTATTTGACTCACTGCCTTGTTTATTCTTCTCCTTCTCTCTCTCTTCCTCTCTCCCTCTCCAGGTGTCCGGTTCTGCCAAGACTTACCTCGTAAATTCCCATGCTCATGATCAACGACCCTCTGATCACCCCTCTTCATCCCATCCCCCAATCCTCCTCCCCTCTTTCCCGGTAACACCAACTCTCTTCCTCCCTCTGTAGAACTCTCTGTAGCCCTCCACCCTCTCCCTTTCTCCACCTTTTCCCCTCTTCCTCTCCTGCTTGCTATCCGCCTGTTTACTCTCTTGAACCATTTGTCCAATACTTTGTAGGTGATATGAATATAACGTACTGTACTATGGGGGTATGTATAGTAGGCCTACTCTATGGATTATGTATACAAAGGAACCATGCATAGAAAACTCTGTAACTGAACTACTAGGCTTAGGTCCCAAATGGCACCCTATTCCCATAGGGCTCTGGTCAAAGGTAGTGGACTATATAGGGAGTAGGGTGCCATTCGACACACAACCTAGAATTGGCAGCTTCCTCTTCCTCTAAGCCCTTAATATTCCTCTGACCCTGTTGGAATGAATTGAAGCTGTACTAGCCAATGAGGATTGGAGCGTGATAGGGTGCAGTGTTCTGTGTGGCACTAGGGCGCGCTCATCCTGCTCTTCTCCGTCTAGGAGGTACAGTACATTGTGAGGGTAAAGGACGAGACGTGATCCTTTTAGGCTCTTTTGGCCTTTTCTGTACCTATATCAAAAATAGAGTAAGCCTAATACCTCTATTCAACACAAAGAGAATCGGTTGGAAAATGGACAACAACCGAAACTAACAACCACCTTGCAATTGGAGATTGATCGAAGTAATACACACACGCAGAGCACTGCAGTCTTAATTTAAAAGTGAACATATTCATACATTACCTTTTTTTCACTCTATACTATTCATATGTATAGAAGTATATACAATATGGATGTATATATGCACCACATTAAGGTTGATTTTGTATTGGACAAGTATTTTACACAGCTGACTGATGTCATAGTAATAATGATACTGTAGGCATAGTTGCTAACTGAGCAGGTTAACATAGCAGACAGCTGTTTCTTTAACTTCCACAATACCATTAAGACAACAGATGACTTCTTCTCTTGCTTATGGCCGGTTGAGTAGTCAGGCCCAGAGCCATATATTTACTTATTTTGTAAATATGGCTCTGGTCAGGCCTAGTGTGGTTGGAGACTTCGGAACAATACTGTAGGTAGAGGGCAGATCAAGGTTGCTGTGCTAATGGCAGTGTTTTTTTTAAATGCCAGGAGAAACTCAGATAGAGCTTACAGCAGCGTCACACTCAGAGTAAATAGCTGATGAATGTGGATGAGTTAGATCATAGGTCATACACAAACTTCCTCCAGCAGGTTCATTGTTGTACTTGTATGAGTGTATATTATCCTGTCTATAGAATAACAGCAACTACAGTCAGACGCAAGCATGTCTATCTATGCTGACGCTCCAACCAAGCCCTTCAAGGCTTGCTTTCAGAGTAATCCATGCTTTAATGTATTCTTACTAATGCAGTAACTCTAAGGTTTTCATCAAATAGGTTATCTGCTATGATGCAAACTAGTGTAGGAAAAGTCTGGTAAAAGAATTATAGGATTTCGTTTTTTTTTTTTGTGCTTCTCAATGCATCAATGCAAGACTAAAAGAAGGAAGCTATATACTATACAGTATATATATTCTATGAAGAAAGAAAGACAGAGATACTTTGAAGCCGTAACATACTACTTTATCTACATGGGTTGGAGGTTCTGTAGGTTCCATGGGGTTCCATAGGGTTCTCTAGGATTCTCTAGTGTTCTATATGTTCCATAGAGTTCTAAGGTTCTCCAGGATTCTCTAGGTTCTATAGGGTTTTCTCGATTTCTTATGTATCTTCATCTCAACATGTTTGTTCTGTTGTGATGTGTCCAGTGGTTTTCAATTACATTCACCAACACAGAATGGAAAATATAATTGGGTAAAAAATAAGATTTAGTAATTGTGTAGCAACTATTTTTATACTGTTCATTATTTCATTTTTATTGTTATTGTTGAATGTGATGTTATTTACTGTATATGTTTACTCTGATTTGCACATGGTTGTTGTTATTTTAATATGTACTATGTATTCATTCATTGTTTATTGAATGCTAACTGATCAATCAGAATACATTTTGGTTGTAAACAGGACTGGTACACAAAGCAGCATTCAAATTACTGGTTGTTTCTTTTTGGAAAGATACACTGAGCCTTCAGAACAGTCACAATTCATCGGGGCATGAACTCTACAAGGTGTTGAAAGCATTCCACAGGGATGACGGCCCTTGTTGACTCCAATGCTTCCCACATTTGTGCCAAATTGGCTGGATGTCATTTGGGTGGTGGACCATTCTTGATACACACGGGAAACTGTTGAACGTGAAAAACCCAGCAGCGTTGCAGTTCTTGACACAAGCTGGTGAGCCTAGCACCTACTACCATACCCTTTTCAAAGGCACTTAAATCTTTTGTCTTGCCCATTCACACTGAATGGCACACATACACAAACCATGTCTCAATTGTCTCAAGACCAAAAAATACTTCTTTAGCCTGTCTCCTCTTCATTTACACTGATTGAAGTGGATTTAACAAGTGACATCAATAAGGGATCATAGCTTTTACCTGGATTCACCTGGTCAGTCTATCATGGAAAGAGATATTCTTAATGTTTTATTTACTCAGTGTATATAAAGTGATCGGTGCATTTCAACAACAGCATAAATACACCTATTTCAGTTTTGCATGTAAAAACAGAATCACCACTGCTGCCATTGTTTAGATTACCAACTATTTAGATTCGAATGAGCTGCCAGCTCACGAGCAGCCAGCTCACATGTGCATCGGTGACACAAGCACAGATACAACAAGTGAAAATGAATTATCTAACTGGGGATAGCTAGCATGTCACAAGCATGATGAGCCCACAGGTTAACTTCAGTAGACATGAAATTAGCAAGCTACCGGTACATAGCTTGCCCACTAGCTAGCATATGATGAATAGCAGGGGTAACAAAAAGCAATGTTGCGAATTAGGCACAGAGCCATGTTTTATTGATCCTAACAGATACGCGAGAAGGTTATATCTAGTGTATCCCTCTTTCCTTCAACTGTTGATGGATGAACGTCTGGCTTATTGGAGCGTCAGGTAGCCTAGTGGTTAGAGTGGTGGGCCAGTAACTGAAAGGTTGCTTGATCAATTCCCTGAGGTGACAAGGTAAAAATCTGTCATTGTGCCCCTGAACTAAGGCAGTTAACCCACTGTTCCCTGGTAGGCTGTCATTGTAAATAAGAATTTGTTCTTAACTGACTTGCCTAGTTAAATAAAGGTTCAATTAAAAAATTGCTCCCAGGCTCTCAATGACTGTCATGATTATTTAAGTTCATTGAAATTTGTTCTTTAGAGCCATCTGTTTAGTACCTGAAAGAACAGATGCAGAAGGCCTGGGCACCCATTTCAGTGCCCCAAGATGGTCCATTTACTTTTTTTCTGTGAAATTCATGTGATGAAATCCTGCAATCTCATTAATGCAGTCTCCCCTCCATTAGCAAAACTGGCAATGCAATCCAAGCGCTGAGCGGCTGAACACAGCTGCTGCTTGCTGAGAGTTACCTAGCAGATAACTGAACAGCTTGTTTTTGAAACAGTAAAATGTACACAAATTGAACACACTTTATGGACATTTAAAACAATCCATGAATTATATAAATGATTTTGTTAACTTTTTTTTTAACAATAACTCCGTAATGGACCGGCCGCCACTGGGCCCATGTGCAGTCAAAGAAGGCTATATAGGAGTACATCCATGTTTACTAGATAGCTACAGTAGTTGCCTTGATAACAAAACAAACAGACTTGCTAGTTTAGCTAACCAAACCATTACAGTCCTACAACAGTAGCTTGCTATTATGAAAATCGAATTCAACAATGCCAATAATGTTTTCAATTTGACTTTTGCTTTCAAAAGCAGCTCAAACATTAACCATGTAAGAAAGAACATCATAATCATTCAATTAAATAGTGCGTTATTGTAACAATGACGCTGGGAGTAAGGAAGTAGGTGAAGTTGGTGAGTTTAACAATAAAGACCATAGAGTGATACAAAGGGTGCATTTGTAAATTTGCTCTGGCTATCTACTCTGATTTCAGAGCACTCTCATCTGACTGTGCCAGAGTGCAGAATCACTGATGAATTTATGAATGATCAACACTACTCCTCGTCCAGAGTGTCCAGTGTGCGCTCTGGACAGCCCCGAGCATGAAGGGCGGGCTGGTCCGGATGGCGAAGTTAGAAATCTCGGATGATGTTGGGATCTTGAATGTCGTCCACTGGAACCGAACACCGCTCCTCTGGACCGTACACCTCCCAGTCCACCTGGTACTGGAGCCGACCCCCACAACGTCGGGAGTCCAGGAGGGATTTGACGGCATAGGTGGGGCTTCCCCTCGATGTCCAGGGGAGGCAGAGGGGTGTCGTGGGGGAAGGCCTAAGCCAGGGGACGAGGAACCACTGGCCTGAGGGAAACATGAAAAGAGGGTGAGAACCAGTAGATAGTGGGGAGCTGTAATCTATACGTCACCTCGTTGACCCTCCCGAGGACCTTGAACGGGCCCCACAAACTGAGGGCTCAGCTTCTTACAGGACAAGCGGTGTGGGAGGTTCCTGATGGAGAGGCAGACATGATCCCTAGGATGGAACACAGGAGCCTCACTGCGTTGGTGATCCACCTGCTCCTTCTGGTGGCAGACGGCGTGCTGGAGCCTAATGTAGGCATTGTTCCAAACCTCTTCTGTGTGCCTGAACCACTCGTCCACCGCAGGAGCTTCGGTCTGGCTCGGTGTCCACGAAGCCAGGACTGGCTGATAACACAGAACACACTGGAAGGGAGTCAGCCCGGTGGAGTAGTGACGCAATGAATTGTAAACGTACTCCGCCCAGGGAAGGAATCGGGCCGACTCCCCCTGCTGGTCCTGGCAGTGACTCCTCAGGAACCTCCCCAGCTCCTGCTTCAGCCTCTCCACCTGCCCATTAGACTGAGGCCGGTACCCGGAAGTGAGGCCGACCGTGGCACCCAGCTTCTCCATGAAGGCTTTCCAAACCCGTGACGTGAATTGAGGGCAGATATGAGACCTGCTGGAACAGTACCTCAGCAACCTTACTTACTTACTGACTTTATTGTCCCCATGGGGAAATTTTGTTGCAGTGTCATGTACACGTTTAAAGTGGCGTTTAAATACAAAACAAAATTGGCAATACTTAAAAACATATATTTTTTAAAAGACTAGCCTGCTGTCCTTACTGAGTTGATAGGAACATTAGCCCGAGCTATTTAGGAGGGATATCACACCTGGCACAAATTATTGTCTAGTAAGAGAGAGTGGTAGGGAGACCAGAGAGAGGGTTAAAATGGCAGGATTTAGATATTCTGTCCACAACCACCAAAATGGTGGTGAAACCATCAGAGGAGGGGAGATGAGTGACAAAATTAATGGACAGATGAGACCAGGGACATTGAGGCACGGGAAGGAGTTTCCCTGCTGGAGCATGCCGGGGTGATTTAGTTTGTGCACATACGGAAGAGGAGTTTAGGAGTTGTAGCGAGTGATGTCCTGCGCAAAGGTAGACCACCAGTACTTTGAATAGTTTGGTTCATACCTGGATGTCCAGCGATGACAGCTGTGTTTGCCCAGGTCAGCAGCCGATCCCTTATCCCTGTGGGAACGTAGATGCGCTCAGGCGGACAGGTAGCTGGTGCGGGTTCCTCCCCCAGGGCCTGGTGAATGTCCACATTTACGTTTACATTTACATTGATCCTGGGCGATATGTCAGAGTGAAATCGATCGAGTGGAAAAAAAGGGCCCACCTTGCTTGGCACAGGTGAAATCGCCTTGCTGTCCGCATGTACTCCAAGTTCCGATGGTCGGTGAGGATGAGAAATGGGTCCTTGGCACCCTCCAGCCAGTGTCTCCACTCCTCTAATGCGAACTTCACTGCCACGAGCTCCCGATCGCCGACATCATAGTTCCTCTCTGCAGGAGACAGTTTCTTTGAGTGATATGCACATGGAGGCAATTTCTGTGGATTTCCTTGTTGGGACAGGACAGCCCTCACACCCACATCTGGAGCGTCCACCTCCACCACGAAGCGCAGCGTAGGATCTGGGTGTTTGAGCAACGTGGTGGAGGTGAAATGTCCCTTCAGTAGGTGGAAGGCTTTGTCGGCTGCAGGACTCCACCGCAACTTACGGGGACCACCCTTGAGGAAAGAGGTGAGAGGAGAGGCGATAGCGCTAAAGTTCTTAATGAAACAGTGGTAGAAGAAGTTGGCAAACCCCAAAAATCGTTGTAACCCCTTTATGGTGGTTGGGACTGGCCATGACCTGACAGTATTTACCTTCTTACCGTCCACTTTCACTCCTTGCAGGCCAATCTGGTAACCCAGAAAGGAAATGGCCTCCTAATGGAATTGGCAGTTCTCCGCTTTGACATATAGGTGTTTAGCCAGGAGGTGTTCCAGGACTACTGGGATGTGAGCTATGTGATCATTCAAGGTAGCTGAGTAGACCAGGAGTTTGTCGATATACACAACCACCTGGCTTCCGAGCATGTCCCGGAACACCTCTTTTACAAATGCCTGGAACACTGACGGAGCATTGGCTAATCCATAAGACACCGTGCTGAAAGTTGTTTTCCATTCATCCCCCTCCTGGATGAGGATACATTTGTAGGCACTCCACAGGTCCAATTTGGTAAAGAACCGGGCCTCGCGGAGCTGTTTAATCGCTGCCGTCACCAACAGGCGAGGGTAACGGTAGTTCGCGGTGATGGAATTCAGACCTCTGCAATCAATGCACGGGCGTAACCCTCCATCATTCTTTGCCATGAAGAAGAAGCCTGTCGACACAGGGGAGTTGGACATGTGGATGAAACCCTGTTGGAGCACCTCATGGATGTACTCCTCCATAGCCTTGGTTTCAGCCACTGACAGAGAGTAGATGCGGAGGTGCAGAGCCTGCAAGCAGGTTGATGGCATAGTCCCAGGGGCGATGAGGAGGGAGACAGCTGGCGCAGGTCTTGGAAAAAACCTTCCGCACGTCTTGGTATACCTCTGGGATGGAGGCCGAGGATGATCTTGTGTACGGGTGTATTGATGATGAGAAAGGGAAGGCTTTCCTTGATGTATGGACTGTGAGTGGTGTTGTGATGTGTGTGATAGTCCCAGAATCCAGTGGTCGAGGATCCAGCGCTTGAACCAGAAACGGAGAGGTTGAGCAGGTATGAGGTGATGTTCAGTGAGGAGGCAAGGTTCTGGTCA
The DNA here is from genome assembly GCF_901001165.1 of Salmo trutta. Taxonomy (NCBI): domain Eukaryota; kingdom Metazoa; phylum Chordata; class Actinopteri; order Salmoniformes; family Salmonidae; genus Salmo; species Salmo trutta. Next base: position 56,509,532 of record NC_042972.1, read on the forward strand.
ATAAAATTCCCTGTGACACCAGAATCCACTAGAGCTACATGAAGGACAGCCAGCTAGTGAAATCGATACTAAAAAGGGTTTTGCGGAAAGTGATGATGATGATGGAATACTCACGCCTAACCCAGGAGACAGATGATCACGGGGCCGTCCTTCTGCTCTTGTGGACCCCGGGTTCCTAGGGAGTGCTAGATGAAGGGGACGTGATGAAGTCCATGTGTGCCTAATGATGGGGCGCAGGGGTGCATAATGAGGGTTGCCAGGACCGGTTGTCAGTAAACGAGTAGACGTGACAATTATAGGGAAATAATGCATGCTCTAGAATGGCCTTCAAGCCAATCAGAAACGAGTATTCAACAAAGCCATGGTATAAGTAAGGTATAATCAATGAGGGCTAGAGTAGTGGAACTGACCTTCCACGGAGTCGCATTATTTTCCAGAAAACACATAGAGAGAGCCTTGAGTTGATTATCCCTTTTACACCATGGTTATAATTTAGCACATTTGCCACTAGAAATGTGTTCATTTGTCAGTAGAAATGTGTTCAACATCCACTGAAGTAGCTAGCAAGTTTACTAGATAGCTACAGTACTTGCCATGGTAACGAAACAAACAGACTTGGTAGTTTAGCTAACCAAACCATGAGTCCTACCTAGCCTGCCATTATGAAAATCTAATTCACCAAAGCCAATAATGTTTTAAATTTGACTTTTGCTTTCAAAAGCAGCTCAAACATAGAACATGTAAGAATGAACTATAGACATTTAATTCTACCGTGCAAATATACCGTGCGTTATAGGTACATAATGCACGTTATATATACATGTATATCAATGCAACACCATGGAGGACTACAATAATAATGGTGTAGCTCAGAAATAATAAGTAATCATTTGCGGAAAACATTGCTACTGCAATATCCACCTTTTTCATATGTGAGTAATATAAGTGGTTATGCGCGTTGGGCCAGTAATCAAAAGGTCGCTAGTTCGAATCCCGAGCCGACTAAGTGAAAAATCTGTCGATGTCCCTTGAGCAAGACACTTAACCCTAACTGCTCTTGTAAGTCGGTCTGGATAAAAGCATCTGCTAAATTATAAAACATTTAAAAACACTTGCACTTGCAATTCCACTTGTGAAAGTGAGATTTACATATGGGGTTTTCTTACATGTGAAACTGCAAAAGAGATTAACACGTTAATGTTTTTCAAATGTAAACTTATAATTCACATGAGGTGAAAACATGTTATTTTACCCACATGAAAAGGTGGTGTTAACATGTGAACTCTACATTTAATTCATGTGAAAATATGGTTTCACATGTGAAATTTAAGGTCAACATGAGAAAACAGCCATTTCACATGTAAAACTGCAAATGTCACATGTTTTTTTTGTGTGTAATGGAATAGCCCCTTTAAAATCAATAATGCATTGTGTGCTTTAGGTAACCAACTTGTTTGAATAATATTTGAACTCAACAGCCTTTCCTTATTAAATAAACACTAATACTTACAGTTTGTTAGAGTTTGAACTCTAGGTGTAAAAGGTTGATGTATTGATGTAAAACTGTTCACAACAGAGTGTAAGAAGTGTACAGTATCCTAAGGGAACCATAGTATAACTCAATACAGACCACCTAGGAACAGATAGTGGGTTGGATCTCTGCACTATAGGTTTTGATGTGGACTTTGTAAGGTTTGGGGATGGTGATTATGATGATGAAACTTAGTGTCTGTTTGTCTCTTGTCTGATTTGTAAATCAATATGAAAAATGTTCTGGTCATATCTCTGATACTGTAGCACCTACAGAGCATTATGGGTACTGTAGTACATCATGCTACAGGCATCACAAGCATAAAATAATGGCTAATACAGTATACTAAAAAAGAATACTAAAAAACAATGTACCAACGTACAGTCAAGTGGAACCGCCTTTGTTTGTTTGTATGTTAATTTGTTTGTTTGATTGTAGTGTTTGTAGTGTTTGGGATAGTGCATGCCTCTGTAGCAGCTGAAAAAAAATGTTATTACAATAATGATGAAACTCTTTCAATAAAGATGATTCATATCACGGCACTTAGGCCTCGATATTAAGTTACTCACAGTGTGTATGGTTTTATTACTACAAATAGTGTTGTGGGGTTTTTAAGCTGTTGCATTATGTCTTAATGTAATGAGAAAACAGATTAATGTAAAAAGGATACAATATCACATCTAATGAACCATTAGTAACCATAATATGAAATATTTAAAGGCATAGTCCAGTTAAAATTCATTTTTTGCCTGTGTTTTATATCATATTGTGCAACAGCTGATAAAACAATATTTTTTTATCAGTGTTATTTCCTGATAATTGTTGGTTGAAAAAACAATCTACACAAGACCTTTTAATCAGCAGGTTTGCATGGGGGAGTTTCGGCTTTCCATGGTGACATCACCATCTATGCCAACTAGTTTTCTGTTTTCCCCTTCCCACTCAGACCACTCCCAGACAGGCCTAGCAAAATTCTTGCTTGAGAAAAAGTTTTGCTAAAAAGCTATTTTGCCAATTTTAATGGAATTCTATTACAGTAAGGTTCTTGATTGTTACCCAGTGTTGGATTCTGGAGTAAACTTTGAACATTGTTGTACTCAGAGTATAGGAACATTATTTACACAAGAGACATGAGGTATGCCATAATGAAGCTTGGGAGGGGCTGAGTGCAGGGAAAACAATCACGTGACAGTACTGGTAAGGGGAGAGACCGTTGAAGGCTCATATCACTTAGTTCCCTGCTTAGCAGGAAGGATGCAATGTTTAGAGTTAAGGAGGAGACTCCACCCAAAGTGGGGTAGGAATACCGTCTGAATTACAGCTGTGTTGACTCTTTGGGAAGAATTAAACTTGGTTAATCTTCTCTAGTGTCCGTGGATGTACACTACCGTTCAAAAGTTTGGGGTCACTTAGAAATGTCATTGTTTTTGAAAGAAAAGCAAACATTTTTGTCCATTAAAATAACATCAAATTGATCAGAAATAGAGTGTAGACATGGTTAAAAAAAATCTTTAGGCTAGGTGGGACGCTAGCGCCCCATCTCGACAACACCCGGTGAAATTGCAGAGCTTCAAAATACAAAAATCGTAATATTACACATTCATGAAAATTCAAGAGTCATACATAATTTAAAAGCTTAACTTCTTGTTATTCCAGCCGCTTTGTCAGATTTCAAAAAGGCTTTACGGCGAAAGCATACCATGTGATTATCTGAGGACAGTGCCCGCATACAAAATCATTAAAAACATTTTCCAAACCAGCAGAGGCGTCACAAAAGTCAGAAATAGCGATAAAATAAATCACTTATCTTTGAAGATCTTCCTCTGTTTGCAATCCCAAAGGTCCCAGCTGCACAACAAATGGTCATTTTGTTCGATAAAGTCCTTCTTTATATCCCAAAAAAGTCAGTTTAGTTGGCACGTTTGATTCAGTAATCCACCCGTTCCAGTTTTTCAACATACAGACAAAGCAATCCCAAAAGTTACCAATAAACTTTGTCCAAACAAGTCAAACAACATTTCTAATCAATCCTCGGGTACCCTAATATGTAAATGAATGATACAATTTAAGACGGATAATAGTATGTTCAATACCGGAGATAAATAACGAAGTGCGCGCCCTCATCCACACGCGCCACAATACTACAGTCCAAATGAGAGCCACCTTGAAAAACTACAAATTCTAGCTAATTAAAAAAAAATCAAGCCTTAAACCTTTTCTAAAGACTGTTGACATCTAGTGGAAGCCATAGGAACTGCAATCTGGGAGGATTTCCTTTGAATATCCCATAGACAAGTGTTAGAATGGGTGGTGACCTCAAAAATAAAACATTCCTGGATTCTCCTCGGGTTTTCGCCTGCCATATCAGTTCTGTCATACTCACAGACATTATTTTAACAGTTTTAGAAACTTCAGAGTGTTTTCTATCCAATACTACCAATTATATGCATATCCCGTATCATATAGGCAGTTTACTTTGGGCACATCAGTCATCCGAACTTCTGAATACTGCCCTCTAGCCCTAAGAAGTTTGTTGTAAATGACTATTGTAGCTGGAAACGGCAGATTTTTAATGGAATATCTACATATCTACAGAGGCCCATTATCAGTAACCATCACTCCTGTGTTCCAATGGCATGTTGTGTTAGCTAATCCAAGTTTATATTTTTAAAAGGCTGATCATTAGAAAATCCTTTTGCAATTATGTTAACACAGCTGAAAACGGTTGTGCTGATTAACTTCTTATGGCTTGGGGGCAGTATTTTGATGTCTAGATGAGAAGCGTGCCCAAAGTAAACTGCCTGTTACTCAGGCCCAGATATGCATATAATTGGTAGATTTAGATAGAAAACTCTAAAGTTTCCAAAACAGTTAAAATAATGTCTGTGAGTATAACAGAACTGATATGGCAGGTGAAAACCTGAGGAAAATCCATCCAGGAAGTGGGATTTTTTTATGTGGGTATTTTCAATTGAATGCCTATAGAGTATCTAATGCAGGGGTGTCAAACTCATTTTAGCTCAGGGGCCACATGGAGGAAAATCTATTCCCAAGTGGGCCGGACCGGTAAAATCATGGTATATATAACTTAAAAACAACAACTTCAGATTGTTTTCTTTGTTTTAATACGATCAACATAAAACATAAAGCTGGAGCCTGAGGACAGTGTGTCCACAATAGTACAAGCACAACATCACTATTAATCATAAAACACCTCAAGTTTATTTGAAAATTCTAAAGAAAAAGAACACACAAACACACAATGCCTCAGTGATTCACAGAAGTATATCACAGATCACAGAACTATATCAGGGTGTCTCATGCAGCACTTTAAGTGGGGTTGCATAGTTTATTTGACTCCTGATACCTGGCATCTTTTAGCTTTCACCAGTGCATCAATATCAGGCGTCACATCCTGAGTGGCAGCCAACTTCAGGATGTGATTCAAGTGCTTGTGCGTGAGCCTTGAGCGCAGCTTTGTTTTATTTATGCTCATTACAGAGAAAACTTGCTCACAAAGATATGTGGTTCCAAACATGCACAACAGTTTTGCAGCGAGGGCTGTCAAGTTGGGCTAACCTGGCAAGAGATTCTGATAAAATGTGTCCAAGCCAGCTGCGGCAAATTTGCCCTTCATATCCGAGTCACACTGCAAGTCTATTATTTCAAGTTGGATGCTAATGGGCAGATCAGAGGGATTCACGGTGAATGGCGAGCAAAAAACGTTGAAGTCTTTCTCCAGTTCACCAAAAATCTGAAAGCATTGCTCAAACTCCCGTAACAGTCCCGTTATTTTATCTTTGAACCGCTTCATGTCTGCCACATGTTGGGTCGCGCACACATTTTTCAGACAGGGGAAGTGAGCTGCATCACCACCGGCGAGTTGCGTCTCCCACAATGACAGCTTCAACTTGAAAGAACGTATGCTGTCATAATACTGTGTGACGACTTTGTTGCGCCCTTGCAGCTGTTTGTTCAAGTTATTCAGGTGCTCTGTAACATCCACCATAAATGCAAGGTCCTGCATCCATGACGTTATCCATCTTTAATGACTTGCAACACAAAGCCTCCTGGTGCAAAATACAGTGAAAAGTCCAAAAATCACGTCCTCCATTTGCAGATTGCACTTTCTCTCTGAACTTTGTCACAACGTCTGCTTTTTCCCGATCATTGAGGGCGCACCATCTGTAGCCAGGCTGACAGCGCGGGACCAGTCCACTCCGACCCTGTCCAGCTCGCCGACGAGTGCGGTGAAAATATCAGCTGCTGTCGTTGTATCTGTCATCGGCACCAACTCCACGAACTCCTCGGTGACGGTCAATGTGTCATTAACTCCGCGGATGAAAATGGCCAGTTGTGCAACATCTGTAATGTCCATGCTTTCATCAATTGCAACTGAAAACCCAATAAATGACTTTACTTTTTGCTTCACATGGCTGTCCAAATCCACTGAAAGATCGGAAATCCTGTCTGCAACTGTGTTTCTTGTCAGGTTGATATTTGCAAAAGCCTGGCGCTTTTCAGGGCACACAATCTCCGCTGCCTTCATCATGCATGTTTTTACAAATTCACCCTCACTAAATGGTTTTGAAGCCACTGCGATTTCATTAGCAATGAGGTAGCTAGCTTTCACTGCAGCGTCACTGATGTCTCGGCTGTGAGTAACAGACTGCTGTTTCTTCAGACCCGCCAACAGTTCATTCACCTTCTCTCTTCTCCGCTGTCCTTGAAAGTTGTCATATTTGTCGGCATGAAGACTCACATAGTGGCGAAGAAGGTTATACTCTTTCAGCACTGCAACATGCTGTGAACACACCAAACATACAGCTTTCCCATTCAATTCCGTGAATAAATAGGAGGATGACCATTTTTCTTGGAACACTCTGCGTCCACTTTTCTCTTTTTTGACAGAGACATATTGGGGCAATGAGGGTGCCAAAGCACATAATGTTAAAAGTAGAAGCCGTAATAAATATCGCGGGCAAAACAAAGTAGCTCATCCGGACTGGCTGCACTTGCTTGACCTACTTGCTCTGCTCCGGTATAAACAGTTTACTTGCTTAACACAATTGCTATTGCGCCATCCAGTGGACACAATTGGAACAGCAGTTTCTTTTATTGAAAAATTGCAGCTCATTTTTATACTTTACAAAATCATCTCGCGGGCCGGATTAAACCCCTTTGCGGGCCTGATCCGGCCCGCGGGCCGGACGTTTGACACCCCTGATCTAATGGGTTAGGACCCAGATTTCAGTTCCTTTGGCTTCCACTAGATGTCAACAGTCTTTAGACATTGTTTCAGGCTTGTTTTCTGAAAAATTAAGAAGAATGAGACCTTTCTGTCAGTGGACTGAGGAAGCATGCAGTGCTGGTTTGCGCGTGTGACCGAGTGCCTGCCCTTTGTTGTTTTTCCTTTCTATTGAATACGCTATTGTCCGGTTGAAATATTATTGATTATTTACACAATTGACAACCTGAGGATTAATTATAAACCTCGTTTGACATGTTTCGACGAACTTTACCGGTACTATTAGGATGTATTCGTCTGCATGTTTTGACCGCCTTTGAGCCAGTGGATTATTGAACAAAACGCGCCAACAAAACTGAGTTTTTGGGATATAAAGAGGGACTTTATCGAACAAAACAAACATTTATTGTGTAGCTGGGACTCTTGTGACTGCAACCATATGGAGATCTTCAAAGGTAAGTGCTTAATTTTATTGCTATTTCTGACTTTTGTAACTCCTTCACTTGGTTGTAAAATGTTTGTATGCTTTTGTAAGCGGGGCACTGTCCTCAGATAATTGCCTTGTATTCTTTATTATCAAATATGATCCATTTTTTGGGTTCTAGTCAAGATTCTGTCAGCCTTGTTTAGCGCTAACTGAAGTTTATTTAGTGCTTTATCCGGGTAGCCGGAAAGTAGAGCATTGACGTAGTCTAATCTGGAAGTGACAAAAGCATGGATACATTTCTTTGCATCAGTTTTGGACAGAAAGTTAGATTTTTGCAATATTACGTAGATGGAAAAAAGCTGTCCTTTAAACAGTCTTGATACGTTCATCAAAAGAGAGATCAGGGTCCAGAGTAACGCCGAGGTCCTTTACAGTTTTATTTGGGATGACTGTACAACCATCAAGATTAATTGTCAGATCCAACAGAAGATCTGTTTCTTGGAACCTAGAACTAGCATCTCTGTTTTGTCCGAATTTAAAAGTAAAACATTTTCCGCCATCCACATCCTTATGTATGAAACACAGGTTTCCAGGGAGGGCAATTTTGGGGCTTCACCATGTTTCATCAAAATGTACAGCTGTGTATCGTCCGCATAGCAGTGAAAGTTAACATTATGTTTCCAAATGACATCACCAAGAGGTAAAATATATAGTGAAAACAATAGAGGTCCTAAAACAGAACCTTGAGGAACACCGAAATGTACAGTTGATTTGTCAGGGGACAAATCTTATCTGTCGGAAAGATATCAGTTTGTCTCTGTGGATGATAACAAACTGATATCTTTCCGACAGATAAGATCTAAACCAGGCCAGAACTTGTCCGTGTAGACCAATTTGGGTTACCAATCTCTCCAAAAGAATGTGGTGATCGAGGATATCAAAAGCAGCACTAGGTCTAGGAGCACGAGGACAGATGCAAAGCCTTGGTCTGACACCATGTAATTTACGACCTTCACGAGTGCAGTCTCAGTGCTATGATGGGGTCTAAAACCAGACTGAAGTGTTTCATATACATTGTTTGTCTTCAGGAATGCAGTGAGTTGCTGCACAACAGCTTTTTCAAAAAAAAAATTGAGAGGAATGGGAGATTCGATATAGGCAGATTAGTTTTTTATATTTTAAGTGTGAAGGTTTGGCTTTTTCAAGAGAGGCTTTATTACTGTCACTTTAAGTGAGTTTGGTACACATCCGATGGATTGGGAGCCGTTTATTATATTCAACATAGGAGGGCCAAGCACAGGAAGCAGCTCTTTCAGTAGTTTAGTTGGAATAGGGTCCAGTATACAGCTTCAAGGTTTAGAGGCCATGACTATTTTCATCAATGTGTCAAGAGGTATAAACGCAGAAAAAAAGAACATCCTCTCACTGTCAACTGCGTTTATTTTCAGCAAAGTTAACGTGTAAATATTTGTATGAACACAACAAGATTCAACAACTGAGACATAAACTGAACAAGTTCCACAGACATGTGACTAACAGAAATTGAATAATGTGTCCATGAACAAAGGAGGGGTCAAAATCAAAGTAACAGTCAGTATCTGGTGTGGCCACCAGCTGCATTAAATACTGCACTGCATGTCCTCCTCATGGACAACACCAGATTTGCCAGTTCTTGCTGTGAGATGTTACCCCACTCTTCCACCAAGGCACCTGCAAGTTCCCTGAAATTTCTAGGGGGAATGGCCCTAGTCCTCACCCTCCGATCCAACAGGTCCCAGACGTGCTCAATGGGATTGAGATCCGGGCTCTTCGCTGGCCATGGCAGACCACTGACATTCCTGTCTTGCAGGAAATCAAACACAGAACGAGCAGTATGGCTGGTGGCGTTGTCATGCTGGAGGGTCATGTCAGGATGAGCCTGCAGGAAGGGTACCACATGAGGGAGGAGAATGTCTTCCCTGTAACGCACAGTGTTGAGATTGCCTGCAATGACAACAAGCTCAGTCCGATGATGCTGTGACACACCGCCCCAGACCATGACGGACCCTCTACCTCCAAATCGATCCCGCTCCAGAGTACAGGCCTCAGTGTAACACTCATTCCTTCGACGATAAACGTGAATCCGACCATCACCCCTGGTGAGACAAAACCGCGACTCGTCAGCGATGGTGGGTTTGTGCCCATAGGCGACGTTGTTGCCGGTGATGTCTGGTGAGGACCAGCTTTAAAACAGGCCTACAAGCCCTCAGTCCAGCGTCTCTCAGCCTATTGCGGACAGTCTGAGCACTGATGGAGGGATTGTGCATTCCTGGTGTAACTCGGGCAGTTGTTGTTGCCATCCTGTACCTGTCCCGCAGGTGTGATGTTTGGATGTACCGGTCCTGTGCAGTTGTTGTTACACGTGGTCTGCCACTGCAAGGATGATCAGCTGTCCATCTTGTTTCCCTGTAGCGCTGTCTTAGGCATCTCACAGTACGGACATTGCAATTTATTGCCCAGGCCACATCTGCATGCCTCATACCTCCTTGCAGCATGCCTAAGGCACGTTCATGCTGTTGAGCAGGGACCGTGGGCATCTTTCTTTTGGTGTTTTTCAGAGTCAGTAGAAAGGCCTCTTTAGTGTCCTAAGTTTTCATAACTGTGACCTTAATTGACTACTGTCTGTAAGCTGTTATTGTCTTAACGACCGTTCCACAGGTGCATGTTCTTTACTTGTTCATGGTTAATTGAACAAGCATGGGAAACTGTTTAAACCCTTTACAATGAAGATCTGTGAAGTTATTTGGATTTTTACGAATTATCTTTGAAAGACAGGGTCCTGAAAAAGGGACGTTTCTTTTTTTGCTGAGTTTATTATTGAACAACTTGAGTATCTCCCCTGATCCCAGGTCCTGGTGGTGTTGTGCCAAACTCAGGACATCTGAGGTTTGGAAGAATATGAGATTTAAAGAGGAGTCTGTAATTTGCTTTCTAATCATGAAGTTCATAAATTTTTCACTGTATCAAAAATAAATGTAGGATTGTTCTTATTTTTCTCAATTAAGTTGGAAAAATATGATGATAGAGCAGCAGTGAGGGCTCTTCGATTCTGTCTTTCAAAGCTAATCAGAAGACTTTCAGTTTGGTGTAGCACCATTTCTGTTCCAATGTTTTGGAAGCTTGCTTCAGGGCTCGGGTATTTAATGTATACCAGGGAACTAGTTTCTTATGACACATTTTTTGTTTTTAGGGTTGCGACTGCATCTAGGGTATTACATAAGGTTAAATCAAGTTCCTCAGTTAGGTGGTTAACCGATTGTTGTACTCTGATGTCCTTGGGTAGGTGGAGGGAGTCTGGAAGGACATCTAGGAATCTTTGGGTTTTCCGAGGATTTATAGCACGGCTTTTGATGATCCTTGGTTGTGGTCTGAGCAGCTTTTTTGTTGCGATTGCAAACATAATAAAATGGTGGTCCGATAGTCCAGGATTATGAGGAAAAACATTAAGATCCACAATATTTATTCCACGGGAAAAAAATAGGTCCAGAGTATGACTGTGGCAGTGAGTAGGTCCGGAGACATGTTGGACAAAACCCACTGAGTCGATGATGGCTCCGAAAGCCTTTTGGAGTGGGTCTGTGGACTTTTCCATGTGAATATTAAATTCACCAAAAATGTGAATATTATCTGCCATAACTACAAGGTTCGATTGGAATTCAGTGAACTCAGTAAGGAACGCTGTATACAGCCCAGGAGGCCTGTAAACAGTAGCGATAAAAAGTGATTGAGTAGGTTGCATTGATCTCATGACTAGAAGCTCAAAAGATGAAAACGCAATCTTTTTTTTTGTAAATTGAAATTTGGTATCGTAAATGTGAGCAACACCTCTGCCTTTGTGGGATGCGCAGGGGATATGGTCACTAGTGTAACAGTAAATTCATCAGGCTTAAGCCATGTTTCAGTCAGGCCAATCACATCAAGATTATGATCAGTGATTAGTTAATTGACTATAACCCTATTTTGAGATATCACTTTCAAAAATGACAGGAATGGAGGAGGTCTTTATTCCAGTAAAATTGTTAAGACGAACACAGCCCTATTTAGTTTTGCCCAAACTAGATTGAGGCACAGACACGGTCTCAATGGGGATAGCTGAGCTGACTACACTGACTGTGCTAGTGGCAGACTCTACTAACCTGGCAGGCTGGCTAACAGCCTGCTGCCTGGCCTGCACCCTATCTCATTGTGGGGCTAGAGGAGTTAGAGCCCTGCGTATGTTCATAGATAAGATGAGAGCACCCCTCCAGCTAGGATGGAGTCCGTCACTCCTCAGCAGGTCAGGCTTGGTCCTGTTTGTGGGTGAGTCCCAGAAAGAGGGCCAATTATCTACAAATTCTATCTTTTGGGAGGGGTAGAAAACAGTTTAACCAGCGATTGAGTTGTGAGACTCTGCTGTAGAGCTCATCACTCCCCCTAACTGGGAGGGGGCCAGAGACAATTACTCGATGCCGACACATCTTTCTAGCTGATTTACCCTCTGAGGCTATGTTGCGCTTGGTGACCTCTGACTGTTTCATCCTAGCATCGTTGGTGCCGACGTGGATAACAATATCCCTATACTCTCCAGTTTTAGCCTTAGCCAGCACCATCTTCAGATTAGCCTTAACATCGGTAGCCCTGCCCCCTGGTAAACAGTGTATGATCGCTGGATGATTCGTTTTAAGTCTAATACTGCAGGTAATGGAGTCGCCTATGACTAGGGTTTTGAATTTGTCAGAGCTAATGTTGGGAGGCGTCGGCGTCTCAGACCCTGTAATGGGTGGAGGAGAGACCAGAGAAGGCTCAGCCTCTGACTCCGACTCGTTGCTTAATGGGGAGAACCCATGGAAAGTTTCTGTTGGCTGAATGAGCGACACCGGTTGAGCATTCCTACAGCATTTCCTTCCTGAAGCCATGAGAAAATTGTCCAGCTGCGGGGACTGTGCGAGGGAATTTATACTACTATCTGTACTCATTTGTGGCACAGACGCTGTTTCATCCACTTAAATTACCCTTGCCTAATGATTGTGTCTGAAGCTGGGCTTGCAGCACGGCTATCCTCACCATAAGGTGATCGTTCTCCTGTATGTTATGAATACAGCGACTGCAATTAGAAGGCATAATGTTAATGTTACTACTTAGCTTCGGCTTGTGGAGGTTCTGTAGAACCATGTCCAGATATAGCGTCTGGGGTGAAAAAGTTGAATGAAAAAAGTTGAGCGAGGGAAAATATAAAAAGGTAATTAAAAAGTAAAAACTGTGAAGTTGGCAGGTAGCAAAGTAACGCTAGCAACAAAACGCACAGCAGCACGTAAACAAGTCCACAAGTTGTGACAGGAAATTACGTGGGATGAAGGCAGGGAGACTTTTTCAGTCATGTGGTCAGGTGCCACAAAGAGGGACTTTACAATTGGCTCATAACAGGGCAGTAGAATCAGATAAAAAAAAGATAAAAATACACCTTATGGAAGTGACACACACAGGTACAGACACACGCATAGGCACACAAACGCTAGCACACACATTCTTAACACACGTACATTGTAATATTGTTGTATGGTGCTATTATACATTTTGTATTGTAGATATGCAGTGGTGTAATAATGTTATATGATGAATTGTTTTATGTTTTTTTATGTGTGATGTAAGTGCCTTAATGTGTTTGGACCCCAGGAAGAGTAGCTGCTTGGGGATCCCTAATAAATACAAAAGCTCAATGAGAGAGGTCAGATATGGGGACAGAGCATTGTATATGTGAAACAACAAAATGGCTGATAAATATACATAGTGCTTGCTAATGTAACTTGATAAGTTATTTATTCATTTACAGCTCTAGAAGATAATCGAATGACAGAAATAACAAGTAGGTATGCATGAAATGAAACAGAAAATCACATACATACAGTTTCATATATGTTGTGAGATTGGTAAGATCTTTGTGGCGACACTCAGAGGACAACCCATTTTTGGTTCCAGGTAGAACCCTTTCAGGTTCCATGTAGAACCCTCTGTGGAAAGGGTTCTACATTGAACCCAAAAGGGTTCTACCTGGAACCGAACGGGTTCTACCTGGAACCAAAAAGAGCTCTTCAAAGAGTTCTCGTATGGGGACAGCCCAAAGAACCCTTGTAGGTTCTAGATACACTCTTAGAAAATAAAGTGCTATATGTCTACTAATATGTGGATGTCCTACTATTGATTAATACATGTTAAGTTTTAAAACAAATACATTGTTTCTACCAGGGCAGGGAATCCAGGGCAGGGAAGTAAGACTGAAAAGACAAGGGACTGGAGACAGGTACCAGAGTCAGAGCAGACGGGACTGTAGCGGAGAGAAAAAGCAGCGTGAGGCTAGGGAAAACAGGCACAACAGGAGACAAAAATATATGCAGGAACAAACAGAAATGCAGACTGACTGAGTAGAGGCTACGTTCTGGCAGCATGGAAGTGGCAGGGCTGAGTATTTGTAGGGTTCTTGATTATGGACATGTTGCTGCTGGTGGGAATCTGCTCTGCTTCCAGCACACCTGTCTCCACTCACACACACACACAGGGAGAGAGGGAGAGAGAGAGAGAGAGAGAGCACTGGGGGTGTGGTATCAGGTTAAGGAGGTCCAGGATGAGAGGTAGAGAGCACGGCAGGAGAAGATGTAACAGAGGGTTGAAATGTAGCTATTAAGTAATGAGTGAATGAGAGCTGTCAAGGGACAAGCTTACGTGTGAAAGAAGTGAATGAATGCCCCAACCAGTTCTTTGAGCTGAGTTTTCCAGTTCTGTGTGAGCTGATTAGTAACGTTATCTAGGGGTCTGTCCAACACCGCCGTTGGACCTACAGGTAGAGGATAACATGTCTCAGAAATCACACTTAACATATCTCAGAGGATAACATGTCTCGTTAGTAACGCGGATAACATGTCTCATTGGTAACGAGGATAACATGTCTCTGAGGATAACATTACTTTAGATTATATGAGGATAACATGATTCATCGGTGGAGTTTGATGTATAACATTATTATGTATGGAGATATGAAAGAAGAGAGAACTATTTCCGAATATGCTGTTAAATAGAACTAGTGTAAATATCTAAACCCCTGTATGAATAGAACACTAGTCTAGAGGAGGAATTTGTGATGTAACACAAATGTATAATGGGTTACTAGAGATAAAGTAACAATATTTGTATAATGGGTTATTATGATGATCTGATAAAGTAAGAATAGAAAAATAATAATAATATACAACTAGCACACCCACACATAGACGTGGTGAAAAAAGTATTCTGAGGAATGTTCAGAATAGTCCCTTTCTGGATCATCTGTTTGATAAGAGTTAAAGCATTGTACGGGACTTGACTTACCCCTTACCAATAGAACTAATAAACACTTAGAATATTTCCTCCACCCTGGTAATGCGTGTTAAATAGAACCAATGAATGTTGAACATGAATTTTTATTAACTAAATTTATTGTACTCCCGATGGAGTTTTCGCTGATATCCCAAATGATGACGTTCTAAACCAATTCGTGAGGCAAAATGGAGACTGCATCTGTTTCCCTGTTGTCTCAGGTGCCAGACTTATTATGGACGGAGAACGACATCTACTGGGGACTAAGACAGTGCCAACCCAGTTAATACATATTGATCCCTCCAAAGCAATACATATGAATCATAAAATAATAGACATTTAAGTAATCTGTTGTTTGGATTAGAGATAGCCTCCAGTACACACTGAACTCAAACAGGCTATGAGAGACAGTGGGGAAATTAGGAACAGTTTGTACAGAATTGTATGTTGATGCAACAGATTAAAAAGATTGATTACAAGAGAGTTGTTTACTTAAGAAGGTGCCCAATTCAGCTTTACGGGACACCGTATCATCTGATATTGCAAGGATCGACGCTGGTAGACGAGAAGCAAGGACAGGGAGTAAACATTTCATTAACAAAGGACATGAAACAGGACAAGACATTAATGCTGACACGGGGAACCAACGGAGGAACAGCCACATATAGATGGGGCAATTAACAAGGTGAATGAGTCCAGGTGAGTCCAATGAGCGCTGATGCGCATAATGATGGTGACAGGTGTGTATAATGAAGGGCAGCCTGGCACCCTCGAGCGCCAGAGAGGGAGAGCGGGAGCAGGCATGACAGATATGACTGAAGTATAAATGTGTCTGAAGTATAATTCTGTATACGCATGGGTTTATTAAAACCTCCTGCTCAAGATGCAGTAAACTTGATTAATGATTAAGAATGTTTAGGACTGATTCAAATTAAGCATAGTGAAAACTAAGTAAACGTTGATTTTCTTTCTTCCAGGAGTGATGGAATGTCCGCTACCAAGTTTTTTTCATGATTGTCAATGACTATGTACCTCTCCCTTTGAAGAGCTTCCTGAGGCAGGTTCCTTGGGAGAGTGGTTAAAAGTGCCCTGATCCATCTGTTAATACTCTGTTTGATTTAGAAGTGTGGGGTCTTTTTATTTGGTTATAGTGGGGTTTTCACGGGTTAGAATTGATGATGTACACAAATTAAAGTTTCTATTATCAGAGTTTTGATTGCAAACATGTAAATTATCTTGATTAGAAGAAATGTACTGAAAAACCCAATGTAATCCAGATACACAAAATGTTTGAAATGTTAGAAATATCTTTAAATAATGTCTAAGGTATACAGGAAAACAAACACTCGCTTCATAGGGCTGACTGACCTCTGACCTCTGTTCTGACTTCCTGGTGAGGCCTGACCACCCTTACTAGGAAGACAGGAGATAATTTTTTATGGGCTATGTAAAAACAAATAATTAAGAATTTTATAATTTATCAATAGTCCTATGTGTGATTCGGACCGAGAGAAGGACAGAGAGAGTGAGCTGTCTGTTGTCTATTTTACCATTACCTTATGGGATACAATTTTTTCCTAATGGAGTTATCAAGAGATAGTTTGATTTGATTTATTCATGTTAGTTTTTTTGATTTAAGGCAGTGTTGTTGTTTTTTCAGACGCATGAATCACGATGTGAGTCATGCGTCCAAAGGGGAATTACCAGTCCCCTGGGGCCCTTTGGTAATTATGCAAATACATTTTCTTCACATGCCTGCCTGTAAAAGGAAACATTGATGTTGGTAATGGATGACAGTTATTCCAAATGAATTGAAGTTTTCCCCCACCTTGACTAATAGATGTGTATTGCTGTTGTTGTTTTCTTTTATTTTCTTTGTTTTTGTCTTGCTTCATTAACAAATCTCACCAGATTGGGTCTGCTGGATGGTCTGGATTTCTCCCTAAGGATTAGCCTTCTGACTCTCTGACCTGTAACTCTGCAGTGAGATCGCGAAGATGATAGGGGAGTATAAGCCAATTTTTTTTTTTTTTTTGGGGGGGGGGGGGGGGTTCAACTGTGTGTTGTTATTCTAAACTAGTTCAGTATGGTCCTTCACCACTTCTACAGTGAGACCTGAGTCTGAGCCAGCAACCTGTACACAGCAGTCAAAGCTATCAACTGCCTTTTCTCTCATGCTTTTCTCTCAGAAGTGCGACATGGGTGCATGTGGAGTGAGCATGGAGAGAGATCCAGTCTAAACGTCTCTCTTTGCTGCTGGTGTACTGGTAGGAAAATGGACAAGATGTAACGGACTGTGAAGGACAGTGGTGGCTCAGATGAGAGGCATTATCAAGGGCCATCCACTTTGAACATGTGCCATTAAAAGGACAAACTAAAACACTATCTGAAGAAGAACATGAAGATACGCCAGGAAGGATGAGTGCCGGGGAACGAGAGGGGTGGTCAACCTTGCCTGTAATTGATTTAGGCTTGTCCAAAATTGTTTATTTGGGGTATCAGGTTGATTGTGGAGGTAAATATAGTAATTTAAACTAAGAATGCATTGAGATACCAATCTGTCATTACCACAAGTGATGAGAAAAGTGAGGTTCTTAAATTAATGTGATAGAACCAACGTGAAGCACTAAGGACTGTCATTCTAAATTTGGTTTGGATAATATGTAAATAATTATAATTATGATTTGTAAAGGCAAGGTTTCTAGAAACAGAGATGTGGGGGAGAGCCACTAGATTGTAGCTTGGGCTAACCTTGCCCCAATCTCATTCTTAGCAAGGTTGGTGTGAAACTGTTTTAACATGTGTTCTCTTTCTCGTCCCTGTGAAATGTTATTAACATGCTGTAAGGTGATGTGCCTCTGGCTGATAAGATTTCAGCAGCTATCTTGTTTTCTACTCCTCCAGAGGATGTAAAAAGGTAGATGCCAACTTTGGATGAGCTCCCATTTCCCCCTTTAGATACAGATGATGAGTAATGATTGAAGGTTGTTTCTTTTAACAAGTTGAAGGTAAGGTCATCTAAACCATTTACCTGTTTAGATTATGTGGAACACTGAACTGATGAGCCAGCACCAACCTTTTGAAGGTCTTATCAGAATTGTTAAACAACTGGGCTTTATATTTTGACTAGGTTGATGTCCCAGGGACAGTTAGTGAAAACAGGTCAATGTAACCCGATTGTGGTAAGAAATATGGAAACAATGGTTAACATGAAGAGATTTATTCACCTCTGAATCTACAGATCCTTTGTGTATGTGTGTGCATTTTTGATACTCACTCCCATTAATAAAGAATAACCTTTTATTATGATTATAGTATTACCATACTAAGTGGATTGTACAACCCAGAATGAAGGGTTTGAAATGATGGAGTGTCTGGTTTTTTGTCTGTGTTGATTCCCCTTAGAGTATAGAATATTTTTATACAGAAGCTATACTCGAAATGCTTACATTAAAATGTTGTGATTAGTATCACACGAGTGATGAGGTTGGAATGTAAGGGACATTTTAATGTTTGTGCTTTTCTTATAACTAATATCTATTCTATTCATGTGCTGTTCTATATAACCCATTAGATAATGATTGTGTTGATCCAGATTCATATTTCTATCAATTGTGATTACAATAATGTTAAGCAATTTAACAACCTGTATAGCAGTTTATCTAATTCCAAAGCAAGATTATTTTCTACCTTTCATTTGAATGTTTGCAGTCTTCCTAAAAATCATGACCACCTTGTTAAATATCTGTCTTCTCTCAGTCATGAATTTTCCATTGTTGCCCTTTCAGAAACATGGTTGACTGAAGAGACTCTTTATAAGTATTGAAATCCAAGATGGCGTAGCAGTTCAGACGTCCTGTCGTGTCCCGTGTATATATATATATATTTACATATTTTTTTCTTCACTTATCTTTTTACATTTTTTTTATTCTAAATACTCAACCTCAAAGCACTCTCCTGCAACCCGCCTCATCAATTTAAAAAAAAAAAGAAAGTATTATTTACCTCATCTGAATTCCACAACAGAAGCTAGCCAGAGGTTAGCCATTTTCACTGGCTAACGTTGAAGTTCAGCTAGCTACGGTTAGCTGTCCTCAGCTATCCATTAGCTCGAAAAGCTATCGCCAGTTTTTGTACAGCGCGACTCAGACCAGAGCATATCGGACCTATTCTCTCTCCTTTCCTCGATTTCTACCGCAGGCTCTGGACATTTACACCTGGATCTTGCAGCTAACTAGCTGCTACCTGAGTGACTATTGGCAACGTCGGTCACGGAATTAACACACACTATTACGGAGCTAGCTAGCTAGCCAGCTGAAGAGTTCCGTCAGCCACTCGTGGGCTATTCCTGAGCTAGCCAGCTGAAGTGTCTCCTGGGCTACAACTCACCTATCCTGACACGTTTTACTGCCGATGCGGAGCCCCATTGGGTTTTCACGACTGGATCACCGACGTTATCTGCCCGAGGGAGTTGTCCAACGGGCCCCTCCGTCGCGACGTAACCTGATCGCCCATCTGCGGCCAGCTAATCGTTAGCTGTCTTTTCGGCTGCGATCTGAATAGGTCTGTCGGACACTTTTCTTGGGCCACTATAACTAACTATTTTGCCAACTTGGACAGGTCCCCCCTTCCACACGGAACCCCACTAACCCACAGACGGAAACGCATGAGGCGGCTAAAAACAGACCTCCCTCCCATCTTCCACCAGCTTGCTACCTACGGCCCGGCTAGCTGTCTGAATCTCACTGGACCCTCTGATCACTCGGCTAAGCATGCCTCTCCTTAATGTCAATATGCCTTGTCCATTGCTGTTCTGGTTAGTGTTTATTGGCTTATTTCACTGTAGAGCCTCTAGCCCTGCTCATTATACCTTATCCAACCTCTCAGTTCCTCCACCCACACATGCTATGACATCTTCTGGTTTCAATGATGTTTCTAGAGACAATATCTCTCTCATAATCACTAAATGCCTAGGTTTACCTCCTCTGTACTCACATCCCACCATACCTTTGTCTGTACATTATACCTTGAAGCTATTTTATCGCCCCCAGATACTTGCTCCTTTTTCTCTCTATTCTGGACGTCACAGACGACCAATTCTTATAGCTTTTAGCCGTACCCTCATACTTATTCTTCTCTGCTCCGCTGGGGATGTAGAGGTGAATCCAGGCCCTGCAGTGCCTGGCTCCACACCTACTCCCCAGGCGCTCTCTTTTGATGACTTCTGTAACCGTAATAGCCTTGGTTTCATGCATGTTAACATTAGAAGCCTCCTCCCTAAGTTTGTTTTATTCACTGCTTTAGCACACTCTGCCAACCCGGATGTCCTAGCTGTGTCTGAATCTTGGCTTAGGAAGTCCACCAAAAACTGTGAAATCTTCATCCCTAACTACAACGTTTTCAGACAAGATAGAACGACCAAAGGGGGCGGTGTTGCAATCTACTGCAGAGATAGCTTGCAGAGTTCTGTCCTGCTATCCAGGTCTGTACCCAAACAATTTGAACTTCTACTTTTAAATATCCACCTCTCCAAAAACAAGTCTCTCACCGTTGCCGCCTGCTATAGACCCCCCTCGGCCCCTAGCTGTGCTCTGGACACCATATGTGAACTGATTGCCCCCCATCTATCTTCAGAGCTCGTGCTACTAGGCGACCTAAACTGGGACATGCTTAACACCCCAGCCATTCTACAATCCAAGCTTGATGCCCTCAATCTCACACAAATTATTAATGAACCCACCAGGTACAACCCCAAAGCCGCAAACACTGGCACCCTCATAGATATCATCCTAACCAATGTGCCCTCTAATTACACCTCTGCTGTTTTCAACCAAGATCTCAGCGATCACTGCCTCATTGCCTGCACCCGTAATGGGTCAGCGGTCAAACGACCTCCACTCATCACTGTCAAACGCTCCCTGAAACATTTCAACGAGCAAGCCTTTCTAATCGACCTGGCCCTGGTATCCTGGAAGGATATTGACCTCATCCCGTCAGTAGAGGATGCCTGGTTATTTTTTAAAAATGCCTTCCTCTCCATCTTAAATAAGCATGCCCCTTTCAAGAAATTTAGAACCAGGAACAGATATAGCCCTTGGTTCTCCCCAGACCTGACTGCCCTTAACCAACACAAAAATATCCTGTGGCGTTCTGCATTAGCATCGAACTGCCCCCGCGATATGCAACTTTTTAGGGAAGTTAGAAACCAATACACACAGGCAGTTAGAAACGCCAAGGCTAGCTTTTTCAAACAGAAATTTGCTTCGTGCAACTCCAACTCTAAAAAGTTCTGGGACATTGTAAAGTCCATGGAGAATAAGAACACCTCCTCCCAACTGCCCACTGCACTGAGGATAGGATACTCTGTCACCACCGATAAGCCCACTATAATTGAGAATTTCAATAAGCATTTTTCTACGGCTGGCCATGCTTTCCACCTAACTACCCCTACTGCATTCAACAGCACTGCACCCCCCACAGCTACTCGCCCAAGCCTCCCCCATTTCTCCTTCTCCCAAATCCATTCAGCTGATGTTCTGAAAGAGCTGAAAAATCTGGACCCCTATAAATCAGCTGGGCTTGACAATCTGGACCCTTTCTTTCTAAAATTATCTGCCGAAATTATTGCAACCCCTATTACTAGCCTGTTCAACCTCTCTTTCGTGTCGTCTGAGATTCCCATAGATTGGAAAGCAGCTGCTGTCATCCCCCTCTTCAAAGGAGGTGACACTCTTGACCCAAATTGCTACAGACCTATATCCATCCTACCCTGCCTTTCTAAGGTCTTCGAAAGCCAAGTCAACAAACAGATTACCGACTATTTCGAATCCCACCGCACCCTCTCCGCTATGCAATCTGGTTTCAGAGCTGGTCATGGGTGCACCTCAGCCACGCTCAAGGTCCTAAACGACATCGTAACCGCCATCGATAAGAAACAATACTGTGCTGCCGTATTCATTGACCTGGCCAAAGCTTTCGACTCTGTTAATCACCACATCCTCATCGGCAGACTTAGTAGCCTTGGTTTCTCAAACGATTGCGTCGCCTGGTTCACCAACTACTTCTCTGACAGAGTTCAGTGTGTCAAATCGGAGGGCCTACTGTCTGGACCTCTGGCAGTCTCTATGGGGGTACCACAGGGTTCAATTCTTGGGCCAACTCTTTTCTCTGTATACATAAATGATGTCGCTCTTGCTGCTGGTGAATCTCTGATCCACCTCTACGCAGACGACACCATTCTGTATACTTCTGGCCCTTCTTTGGACACTGTGTTAACAACCCTCCAGACGAGCTTCAATGCCATTCAACTCTCCTTCCGTGGTCTCCAACTGCTCCTAAACACAAGTAAAACTAAATGCATGCTCTTCAACCGATCGCTGCCTGCACCTGCCCGCCCATCCAGCATAACTTCTCTGGACGGTTCTAACTTAGAATTTGTGGACAACTACAAATACCTAGGTGTCTGGTTAGACTGTAAACTCTCCTTCCAGACTCACATCAATCATCTCCAATCCAAAGTGAAATCTAGAATTGGCTTCCTATTTCGCAACAAAGCATCCTTCACTCATGCTGCCAAACATACCCTCGTAAAACTGACCATCCTACCAATCCTCGACTTCGGCGATGTCATTTACAAAATAGCCTCCAATACCCTACTCAACAAGCTGGATGCAGTCTATCACAGTGCCATCCGTTTTGTCACCAAAGCCCCATATACAACCCACCACTGCGACCTGTATGCTCTCGTTGGCTGGCCTTCACTTCATAATCGTCGCCAAACACATTGGCTCCAGGTCATCTACAAGACCCTGCTAGGTAAAGTCCCCCCTTATCTCCGCTCACTGGTCACCATAGCAGCACCCACCTGTAGCACGCGCTCCAGCAGGTATATCTCTCTGGTCACCCCCAAAGCCAATTCCTCCTTTGGCCGCCTCTCCTTCCAGTTCTCTGCTGCCAATGACTGGAACGAATTACAAAAATCTCTGAAACTGGAAACACTTCTCTCCCTCACTAGCTTTAAGCACCAGCTGTCAGAGCAGCTCACAGATCACTGCACCTGTACATAGCCCATCTATAATTTAACCCAAACAACTACCTCTTCCCCTACTGTATTTATTTATTTTATTTATTTTGCTCCTTTGCACCATATTATTTATATTTTAACTTTTAACTTTCTTCAAACTACAAATCTACCATTCCAGTGTTTTTCTTGCCATACTTTATTTACTTTGCCACCATGGCATTTTTTTGCCTTTACCTCCCTTATCTCACATCATTTGCTCACATTGTATATAGTCTTATTTCTTTCTACTGCATCATTGATAGTATGTTGTTTTACTCCATGTGTAACTCTGTGTTTTTGTATGTTGTCGAACTGCTTTGCTTTATCTTGGCCAGGTCGCAATTGTAAATGAGAACTTGTTCTCAACTTGCCTACCTGGTTAAATAAAGGTGAAATAAAAAAAATAAAAAAAATAATGCTGTTCACTACTGTAGAACAAAAGTTTTGTTCATAAACGTTTTAAATTATTTGTAAGAGAGGACCTCGCACTTATATCTGATTGTCACGACTTCCGCCGAAGTCGGCTCCTCTCCTTGTTCGGGCGGCGTTCGGCGGTCGACGTCACCGGCTTTCTAGCCATCGCCGCTCCATTTTTCATTGATCCATTTGTTTTGTCTTCTTCCCTGCACACCTGGTTTTTATTCCCCAATCACACTGCATGTATTTATTCCTCTCTTCCCCCTCATGTCTTTGTGTGGAATTGTTTGTGTTACGTGTTTATTGTTGACGCGCCAGACTGGTTTGCTTATACCGTGTTGTTCACGAAGATGTTTATTGTTAAACATAAATTATTGTGACTGTTTTGCGCGTTTTGCACTTTTGCCTATGGGCTGGAGGTTTTGACGCAGTTGCGTCCGTCTGTTGGTTTCTCCTGCCTCAATAAAGTGTGCGCCTATTCACAACTCTCTGCTCTCCTGCACCTGACTTCGCTACGAGTACGCACACGCCTGACACTGATAACATTGATGTTGAATCTCATTTCATAGAAATTCCCTCATGTTCATTTTTTTTATGGTAAAAAATTGGTAAGTAGCAATAAATGTGGAATATTTAACAAAAGTAATTGTGAGTGCTTTAAGATGTATATTGATGATATTTCATGGGAACATTTTTAAAATCAGGCAGATGTGGAGTCTGCTTACCAGACTTTTTTCAGATATTTCAATTCTTAGTTTCATCACTGATATCCCTTAGTTAAACCACGTAAGATAGCAGCAGAAGGGTTCTGAAAACGTTGGTTTACAACCGGTCTCAAAAAATCCTGTTGTTAAAAAAAGTTTCTCACAAATCCCTCTCCAAGAATCCTTAAATAAAATAATGTAAACTTGGAAAATTGTAAATCAATTGTTGAATAAGAAAAAGGCATCTACAACAATTCCGTCTCAGTTTATTGTTGGGAATAATACCTATAGTAATCCTGATGTTATTTCAAAAGAATGTAATAACTTTTTGTGAATGTGGGTTCCTCACTGTCAAAGAAAATTTTGAAAACTGATGGAAATCCTTTGGATTACATTAACTTCTGTAGGGCCAGTGGGACGAAATCGTCCCACCTACGTAACAGCCAGTGGAATCCTGTGGCGCGTTATTGAAATACCTTAGAAATGCTAGTACTTCAATTTCTCAAACATATGACTATTTTACACCATTTTAAGACAAGACTCTCGTTAATCTAACCACACTGTCCGATTTCAAAAAGGCTTTACAACGAAAGCAAAACATTAGATTATGTCAGCAGAGTACCCAGCCAGAAATAATCAGACACCCATTTTTCAAGCTAGCATATAATGTCACATAAACCCAAAACACAGCTAAATGCAGCACTAACCTTTGATGATCTTCATCAGATGACAACCCTAGGACATTATGTTATACAATACATGCATGTTTTGTTCAATCAAGTTCATATTTATATCAAAAACAGCTTTTTACATTAGCATGTGACGTTCAGAACTAGCATACCCCCCGCAAACTTCCGGTGAATTTACTAAATTACTCACGATAAACGTTCACAAAAAACATAACAATTATTTTAAGAATTATAGATACAGAACTCCTCTATGCACTCGCTATGTCCGATTTTAAAATAGCTTTTCGGTGAAAGCACATTTTGCAATATTCTAAGTAGATAGCCCGGCATCACAGGGCTAGCTATTTAGACACCCAGCAAGTTTAGCACTCACCAAAGTCAGATTTACTATAAGAAAAATGTTATTACCTTTGCTGTTCTTTGTCAGAATGCACTCCCAGGACTTCTACTTCAATAACAAATGTTGGTTTGGTTCAAAATTATCCATAGTTATGTTCAAATATCCTCTGTTTTGTTTGTGCGTTCAAGACATTATCCGAATGGTAAAGAAGGGTGACGCGCACGACACATTTCGTTACAAAAAATTTCGAAATATTCCATTACCGTACTTCGAAGCATGTCAACCGCTGTTTAAAATAAATTTTTATGCCATTTTTCTCGTAAAAAAGCGATAATATTCCGACCGGGAAAGCGTGTTTACGTTCATAGAGAGAGAAAATAAAAACATGGGATCCCCTCGTGCACGAGCCTCAGTCTGATGGCCCTCTGATCGACCACCATCCAAACGCGCTAAAGTTTTTCAGCCAGCGGCTGGAATTACATCATTCAGCTTTTTCCCGGGTTCTGAGAGCCTATGGGAGCCGTAGGAAGTGTCACGTTACAGCAAAGATCCTAAATTTTCTTTAAACAGAGCCAAGAAGCCCAAGGAATGGTCAGAGAGGGTACTTCCTGTTTGGAATCTTCTCAGGTTTTTGCCTGCCATATGAGTTCTGTTATACTCACAGACACCATTCAAACAGTTTTAGAAACTTTAGGGTGTTTTCTATCCAAAGCCAATAATTATATGCATATTCTAGTTTCTGGGCAGTAGTAATAACCAGATTAAATCGGGTACGTTTTTTATCCGGCCGTGTAAATACTGCCCCCTAGCCCTAACAGGTTAAGGGACATTTCCCTTCTTTGCTTTAGTTTGATCATCCCGATGTAATGGAGGTGATCTAGGTAATTGGTAACTTAAAGATATCAATCAGCAGCAGGTCATGATGAGATTGGTGCCTCTTTGGTGAAATCTGTGTCTTCCTCGATTACTGAGCCTCTAACGTACACTGCCGGTCAAAAATTTAAGAACACCTACTAATTCAAGGGTTTTCTTAATTTTTTAAATATTTTCTACACTGTACATGACAATAGTGAAGACATCGAAACTATGAAATAACACATATGGAATCACGTAGTAACCAAAAAAGTGTCAAACAAATCAAGATATATTTTATACTTGAGATTCTTCAAATAGCCACCCTTTGCCTTGACAGCTTTGCACATTCTTGGTATTCTCTCAACCAGCTTCATGAGGTGGAATGCATTTCAATTAACAGGTGTGTCTTGATAAAAGTTAATATTGTGTAATTTCTTTCCTTCTTAATGCATTTGAGCCAATCAGTTGTGTTGCAGCTACAGAGGATAAGTTTATTAGATTTACCAGCCTCAGAAATTGCAGCCCAAATAAAAGCTTCACAGAGTTCAAGTAACAGACACAACTCAACATCAAATGTTCAGAGAAGACTGTGTGAATCAGGCCTTCGTGGTCAAATTTCTGCAAAGAAACCACTACTGAAGGACACCAATAAGAAGAAGAGACCGGTGGAAAATTGTCCTTTGGTCTGGGGTCCAAACTGGAGATTTAGTTTTCAACAGGACAATGACCCAACACACCTCCAGGCTATGTAAGGGCTATTTTACTGAGAAGGAGAGTGATGGAGTGCTGCGTCAGATGACCTGGCCTCCACAATCCCCCAACCTCAACCAAATTGAGATGGTTTGGGACGAGTCGGACCACAGAGTGAAGGAAAGCAGCAAACAAGTGCTCAGCATATGTGGGAACTCCTTCAAGACTGTTGGAAATGCATTTCAGGTGAAGCTGGTTCAGAGATTGCCAGAGTGCGCAAAGCTGTCATCAAGGCAAAGGGGGGCGATTTGAAAAATCTCAAATATATCATATATTTTGATTTAACACTTTTTTGGTTACAAATGATTCCATATGTGTTATTTCATAGTTTTGATGTCTTCACTACTTTTCTACAATGTAGAAAATGTTAAAAAATTAAGAGAACCCTGCAATGAGTAGGTGTTCTAAAAACTTTTGACCGGTAGTGTATATCTTCACCAAATCTATGCAAACTGGTATTGTTCCTAAAGATTTGAAAATTGCAAAAGTTATCCTGCTCTATAAATCTCGGGATCCAATATCTTTTACAAATGATCGTCCACTAACGTTTTTCTAAAATCCAAGAAAAATGGTTCTGTAAGAGAATGGTTAAACATTTAAACAATTTAATAATTGGATCTTTATTTTTCCTAATCTATATCAATGACCTTGCTGCTGTGTCTTCTACATACTTCCCATTCTCTTTGCTGATGATACCAATTTGATTTTATCACACAACGAAGTAATGAAGCCAACTCAGGTATGGCCACATTTTCTGAATGGTTCCAGTATTAAACATATTATCTTTAAATGTTAAAAAATCTAAATGTATTGTATTTACTAGTAAGAATAACAAATAATGCTATAAAAAAGCCAGAATCTGAATTGGTGGGAATGAAATGGAACAAGTCACATCCACTAGATTCCTCTCAAAGTGAGGAAATCTGTTGGTATCATCAGAAAGATTAGTGGTTTGGTTTATCAGGCTTGCTTCCTAACTCTATACTATAGCTTGATTTACCCATATCTCACATTTACTGTAATATTGTCTGGGCCAGTACATAAGCCTCCTACCTATACAAATTACTCATAAAAAATAAATTTGCAAGACTTGCCACCTCCTCTAATTTCCTGGCTCCATCTACACCTTTGTTTAAGAAACTCAATATCTTGTCTATTTACGACATTAATGCACGCCAATTATGCACTTCCATCTACAAATTCCCAGACAGTTGCTGGATTGAGTCCCCGAGCTGACGAGGTAAAAAATCTGTTCTGCCCCTGAGCAATGCAGTTAACCCACTGTTCCCTGGGTGCCGATGACGTGGAAGTCGATTAACAGCCCCCCGCACCTCTCTGATTCAGAGGGGTTGGGTTAAATGCGACATATGCATTCAGTTGTACAACTGACTAGTGTCATGACTCTCCTGTAAAGATCTGAAGGATCAGGTTACAGTGGGACAGCCCTACAGCGCCCTCTTTCTCTCCTGCAGAGGAGGAGAGGTAGAATAGCCCGCTTTATGGCGGTCGTAAAATACTCTGCTTCTGGGCTCTGTAGTATGGAGATTGGAATGGGACTGTGGAACACAGAGAGACACTTGGTCAAACCTTGACATCAAAAGGTTGAATAATTGAGGAACATTCATGTCAAGTTTGTTTCATTTGGTGAAGGACAGGAGACACACATTACTGTTTCTTTGTTTGTATACACTTTTCAATTATGGGGTTTGCATCTGAATGTTGTATGAAATAAATGAATAAAGCATAAGAATACTTCTGGAAAGATAACAATGTGATCTTAGTCTTCAAATGAGAATTGTTTTTCATAGTAACTTATGATCAGTCAGTGGCCGCGCCCCCGTGAGCACAGACATTATACCCAAACGTCATGGAACGCCCCTTTCCACAGAGTTAATAAAAGGACTCGTGGCAAAATGTACATTCAGTCAAAAACGCAGGGATGGAAGTTCCCATGTTGAAATGGCTAAGAAATCTACAAACAAAATACCAATTATTCAGGCTGAAGCTGTTTAAATACTTTAGTCTGGTAAACACCTCCGATCTAAGAACAATGGTACTCTGAAAGATCCATTCTCAAGAACATTTCCGAATGGTACTCTGACGTATAAGTTCTAACAAACTACAACTATGAAAGACTTTGATCTCTGGTGGACAAACCAGAGACTTTCTGTCGACTGACTATCCAGCAGACAGACCGGCGATCACAGAGAGGGACAACAAAGGCATCACTCGTAAATATGTCAATTGCAATTTCTTTTTGAATGAGCGGTTGTTCATGTTCAAAGTATTAGCATTTCCATGAGTGTAGTGTAGTCGATGTGGGTCCACTCTGAGTTTCCCGCTTTTGAGCTGGCCCCACCCCTTTCCTTTGTTTACTAAGCCGTCATATCGGCTTAGCCCACTAGGGAATTTTCAGTGTATCATGTCCTTAACCAATGTATAACTATTGTGTGTGTTTTTATGTAATTCTGTGATTGATTAGTTAGTTAGTAAATAAATAATTAAGCCAATTTGTATATTGCTGATTCATTATTTATCATGCTAGGTTTCGTGCAGATATCCAAGGGTTTGCGACATTCAGGAATGAGACTGATGAGGTAACGATACATTAATAGAAGACTGTAATCGATAAGATATGAAAATATCTGAAGAGTTAATTCGGGAAATAGAGACTCTTTAAAAAATTTCCCATGGTGACCCGACTCCCTAGTTAATTAAAGATTACATGATTACATTTCCCGTAAGGAATAATTACACATAGAGAATTTGTTTGATAATATAACAGTCTTCACATTTAATGATAGTCACACTACGACACTAGGTATCCCCCTTTCCCTTTCCCTAAACCCTTCAATGGATTCTTCCAGGTTAATTCTGAAATCCATCTATATAACACAAGACACTACGATAACGTTCACCCTCCCCACTCACATAGTCAATTCTCTATCAGATACAGAGGTACCATACTTTGGAATTCTTATCTTTACATTGCCAAAACCTCCAAATCCCTCAATAACTTTAAGTGAAGTGTCACATTCTCTATCTTCAAATTCCCTGTCATATATGAGCCAAGGCGCAGCGTGCCGGTAATTCCACATCTTTATTGAAGAAAACCGAACCAAAACAATAAACAGGTAAACAGCCAGAAACATAACGCAACTGTGGCGTACACACACAGAAATAATAATAACCCACAAACACAGGTGGGGAAAAGGCTGCCTAAGTATGATTACCAATCAGAGACAACGAATGACAGCTGCCTCTGATTGGAAACCATACTCGGCCAATAAAGAAAAAACAACATAGACATACAACACATAGAATGCCCACCCCAGACTGGGCAGGCGCACTGGCGGCCTGATGCGTGGGACTGGCATAGGAGGCGCCAGACTAGTAACACGCACCTCAGGGCGAGTGCGAGGAGGAGGCACAGGACGTACTGGGCTCCGGAGGCGCACCGAAGGTCTGGAGCTTAGAGCTGGCACACCCCGTCCTGGCTGGATGGTTATTTGAGCCAAGCAAGGGCGGAGCGCCGGCACAGGACGAACTGGGCTGTGCTGTTGAAAGGGGGGTACCGTGCGTAGTGCAGGCGCAGGATAACCTGGACCGAAGAGACGCACTGGAGACCAGATACGCCGAGCCGGCGCACTTCTTCCTGGCTGACGGCCAACTCTAGCACGGCAACAGTGAGGAGCTTGCACCGAGCGCACCAGGCTGTGAGTGCGCACTGGCGACACAGTGCGCATCACCGCATAACACGGTGCTTGCTCGGTCACTCGCTCCCCACGGTAAGCACGGGGAGTTGGCTGAGGTCTTAAAACCGCCTTAGCCAATCTGCCCGTGTGCCCCCCCCCCAAAAAACAATGTTTTGGGTGCTGCCTCTCGTCCTTGCCTCTTGGTGGATATAGCGCCTCATAGTATCGCCGCTCCGCTCTTGCTGCCTCGATCTCTTCATTTGGACGGCGATACTCCCCAGCCTTCCTCCAGGGTCCTTTCCCGTCTAATATCTCCTCCCAAGTCCATTTTTCCCGCTGCTCCATTCCACACTGCTTGGTCCTTTGTTGGTGGTTGATTCTGTCACGGTTGTTCGAATGATCGGACCAAAATGCAGCGTCGGTTTCGTTCCACATATTTATTGGACTGTGAAACTTAATGCGATACAAAAATAAACTGAAGGAACAAAACAACAAACCGTGACGCATGAGGAACAAACACACTCACAAAATATAATCACCCCCAAAACACAAGTGGGACAAAAGCAACTTAAATCTGACCTCCAATTAGAGACAACGACAACCGGCTGCCTCTAATTGGAGGTCATGCCAAACAAAAACCAACCTAGAAATACAAAACTAGAAACTAAACATAGAAATACAAAAACGGACAAACACCCCCTGTCATGCCCTGACCTACTCTATCATAGAAAATAACAACTTACTATGGTCAGGACGTGACACGAAGACTGTGGTTCAGCCTGATGAACCAAACTACCCAAGAATCAAAACTTAAATTCACAGACACACAATTGCGCATACACACATAATCAAACATGTTTTTTCTTGTATACTGAGTATATCATGTACAAATATAATATGCTTTTAACTGATTGAACAAACTATTGTTTTTGGTTCTTATATTTGTGGTGTGGTTTTCATATAAGCCCTTTTGAGCTTCCAACCACACCTGCACACCGTTTTTACCAGTTTTGTACCTGTATTGTTTTGTCTTTCACTTCTTTTCTTTGGTGAGAATAAATAAAACCTAAAACTTACCTTCCTCTCATTATTCCCTATCAACTGTGTGTTATCTGGCGACTGTCCACTACTGACCAGTGCAAATCATATCATTGTTTATGTGGTGTAACCCTGTGACTGGAGGTGACATTCCTGCCCTGGAACAGTACTGCAGGCAACCTCAGTTCCAAATATAGAATAGATAGGGTCTGAGAGGACTTCAGGCATACATGACTGCAAGATATAAATCAAATAAAATGTTGTTGGTCACTTACACGTGGTTAGCAGATGTTATTGCAAGTGTAGTGAAATGCTTGTGCTTCTAGTTCCGACAGTGCAGCAATATCTAACAATTCCAGAATTGTTAGATACCTAATACACACAAATCTAAGTAAAGGAATGGAATAAGAATATATACATATAAATATACGGATGGGCAATGACAGAACGGCATAGGCAAGATGCAAAATATGGTATAGAATACAGTACATTCATATGAGATGAGTAATGCAAGATATGTAAACATTATTAAAGTGGCATTATTAAAGTGACTAGTGATACATTTATTAAAGTGGCCAATGATTTCAAGTCTGTATGTAGGCAGCAGCCTCTGTGTGTTAGTGATGGCTGTTTAACAGTGATGGCATTGAGATAGAAGCTGTTTTTCAGTCTCTTGGTCCCAGCTTTGATGCACCTGTACTGGCCTCGCCTTCAGGATGGTAGCGGGGTGAACAATCAGTGGCTCGGGTGGTTGTTGTCCTTGATGATCTTTTTGGCCTTCCTGTGACATCGGGTGCTGTAGGTGTCCTGGAGGGCAAGTAGTTTGCCCCCGGTGATGCATTGTGCAGACCGCACTACCCTCTATAGAGCCTTGCAGTTGAGGGTGGTGCAGTTGCTGTACCAGGCGGTGGTACAGCCCGACATGATGCTCTCGATTGTGCATCTGTAAAAGTTTGTGAGCGTTTTAGGTGACAAGCCAAATTTCTTCATCCTCCTGAGGTTGAAGAGGCACTGTTGCGCCTTCTTCACCACACTGTCTGTGTGGGTGGACCATTTCAGTTTGTCCGTGATGTGTACGCCGAGGAACTTAAAACTTCACCATGACTCCCACTGCTGTTTCCTGAAGTCCACGATTATCTCCTTTGTTTTGTTGACATTGAGTGAGAGGTTGTTTTAATGACACCACACTCCAAGTGCCTTCACCTCCTCCCTACAGGCTGTCTCGTCATTGTTGGTAATCAAATCTACTACTGTTGTGTCTTCTGCAAACCTGATGATTGAGTTGGAGGCGTGCATGGCCACACAATCATGGGTGAACAGGGAGTACAGGAGGGGGCTGAGCGCGCACCCTTGTGGGGCCACAGTGTTGAGGATCAGCGAAGTGGAGACGTTGTTTCCTACCTTCACCATCTGGGGCTGGCCCGTCAGGAAGTCCAGGACCCAATTGCACAGGACGGGGTTGAGACCCAGGCCCTCTAGCTTAATGATGAGCTTGGACGGTACTATGGTGTTGAATGCTGCGCTATAGTCAATGAACAGCATTCTTACATACGTATTCCTCTTGTCCAGATGGGATATGGCAGTGTGTAGTGTTATGGCGATTGCATCGTCTGTGGACCTATTGGGGCTGTAAGGAAATTGAAGAGAGTCTAGGGTGACAGGTAAGGTGGAGGTGATATGATCCTTGACTAGCCTTTCAAAGGACTTCATGATGACAGAGGTGAGTGCAATGTGGCGATAGTAATTTAGTTCAGTTACCTTTGCCTTCTTGGGTACAGGAACAATGGTGGCCATCTTGAAGCATGTGGGGACAGCAGACTGGGATAGGGAGAGATTGAATATGTCCATAAACACTCCAGCCAGCTGGTCTACGCACGCTCTGAGGCCGCGGCTAGGGATGTCGTCTGGGCCGGGAGCCTTGCAGAGGATTAACACGTTTAAATGTCTTACTCACATAGGCCACGGAGAAGTAGAGCCCACAGTCCTTGGTTTCGGGCCGCGTCGGTGGCTCTGTATTATCCTCAAAGCGGGCAAAGAAGGTGTTTCATTTGTTTGGAAGCCAGACGTCAGTGTCGGTGATGTGGCTGGATTTTCTATTTGTAGTCCGTGGTTGTCTGTAGACCCTGCCACATACGTCTCGTGTCTGAGCCATTGAATTGCGACTCCACTTTGTCTATACTGACATTTCGCTTGTTTGATTGCCTTGTGGAGGAAATAACTACACTGTTTGGATTCGGCCATAATCCCAGTCACCTTTCCATGGTTAAATGAGGTGGTTCTTGCTTTCAGTTTAGTGCGAATGCCGCCATCTACCACAGTTTATGGTTAGGGTAGGTTTTAATAGTAACAGTGGGTGGGTACAACATCTTCTATGCACTTCCTTAGAAACTCACTCACCGAATCAGCGTATACGTCAATATTATTCTCTGAGTGTCACGACTTCCGCCGAAGTCGGTCCCTCTCCTTGTTCGGGTGGCGTTCGACGTCACCGGCTTTCTAGCCACAGCCGATCCACTTTTAATTTTCCATTTGTTTTGTCTTTGTTTTACACACCTGATTTCAATCCCACAATTACTGTTTCATTATTTAACCCTCTGTTCCCCCATGGGTTTTTGTGAGTGATTGTTTATTGTATTTTTGGTCTGTCATGGTGTGCATGTATTTGTTACTTTGTATATTTTACAATTTGAGTAAAAGTATGTTGATTACTCATATCTGCTGTCCTGCGCCTGACTCTCTACACCAGCCATACATAGGACCCGTGACACTGAGGCTACCTGGAACATGTCCCAGTCCATGTGATCAAAACAATCTTGAAGCGTGGATTCTGATTGGTTATATAGGATCCGATAGAACTGGGGCTACAAGTACAAGCCAAGGGAGTTTTATATTTGTGTAATATTCTCTGAAAGCTAGAACAATTATAGTCAATAGGCTGGGTCTGTAAAGGTGCTGTCTCTTCATCCATAGACATGTTATAGTCTATTCTATTTCTATTTTATTTCTGTTTCCTTCATATTTCTCCAGCACGGCGCTGCCTGTACAAAAACCCTCCCTGCATCTTGGACCTGGAGGTATCATGGCAGACCTAATTACATGCAACAGATTTGGTGAAACCATAGCCACAAAGATAGCAAACTGTTGGAAAAAATTGTGTTTGACCAAAAGCTTTTCTATTTCTTTGTAAAAAATATTAACAACAGACTTTCAGCATGCTTATAGAGAAGGGCATGTACTGCACTGACAAAATAACTGATTGATAATAATAAGCTTGTGGGAGCTGTACTGTTAGATTTCAGTGCAGCCTTTGATATCATTGACCATAACCTCATGTGTGTCCATGTATGTTGATGATTCCACCATATACGCATCAGCAACCACAACTAATGAAGTCACTGAAACCCTTAACAAAGAGTTACAGTCTGTTTTGGAATGAGTGGCCAGTAATAAACTGGTCCTGAACATCTCTAAAACTAAGAACATTGTATTTGGTACAAATCATTCCCTAAGTTCAAGACCTTAGCTGAATCTGGTATTGAATGGTGTGGCTGTTAAATTACTTGGTGTTACCTTAGATTGGAAACTGTCATATAGATTCAATGGTTGTGTGTCGTCTACCGTCGTTCACATCCCACCATTCATTTCCGGAAGTCCTCAAAAAATGAGTGAACCCTTACTCACCTCATTTTGTTATAACATTTTTGGTCATCATCTTTGGTCAAACAGACAATTACGTGAAACCCAGAATGCATTGTATGTCAACAAACATGGCTACACAGCTGGAATTAGCTTAGCTCATCATAATCAGTACAACCTTCAAAAAAGTATTTTACACACATAATATGTGCCCATTACAATCTATGCAAGAATCGGAATGAATAATTTGTCACCTAGAATTGAAAACATGTTAATAAAACAGTAAATACACAAATAATTACCACACAAAACATTTTCTGATAGTGATTTATTGATACAAGTGGCGCGTGCAGGCAGTCAATCACGTACCCTCTCACTTCCACTCTGAGCCATTCAGTGTTGTTGTTTATGTATGTAGCTAGTGAGCTAAGTTGTAGCATTAGCAATGTCTTTCAAAAGGAGACAACTCACAAATGCAGAAATTCTGGAGATTTTTTAACATTCTGACAATGAGTCTGAGTATGAAAGTCAGGAATCAGATTCTGACAGTGACAGTGAGGAGCTGCCCCCCAACCTTGTAGCCATTGAGAACCCTGAATCTGAGGACCCCTTGTCCACTGACAAGGTACCAGGTCCCTTTGAAGATGCTGGTGGTGATGGAGGCAGGCCGACGGTGGATGAAGTACAGGGGTTCTGTGGTAGCTGGAAGGCCGCCAGCCATTTCACCCCTCCTGGCCCTGCTGTTTGCTTTGATGAGTCCCAGTCTGGAGTGCAACGCCCCTTGCCATTTCCAACTGAGGCAGAGTGCTTCAAGTTGTTTCTGACAGAGGAGCTGGTGGGAAACATAGTAAAGGAGACCAATCGCTATGCCTTGGAGCTATTGGAGAAGAGAGAGCCAGGAGTGAGGGGGAAACTCGCTAAATGGGTGACAACCACAATTAGTGAAATGTATACCTTCCTGGTGACAGTCCTCCTCATGGGGATAGTAAAGAAGAACTCTCTAAGAGAATACTCGAGCACAGATCCTATGTTTGCAACTCCCTTCTTTGCCACCCTCTTTTCCAAAGACTGCTTCCTAGTTCTTCTGCAATGCCTGCATTTCATCAACAACGCTACTGCCATCCTAAGTGACCCGTTATACAAAATAAGAAATGTTCTTACCAGCCTGACATCAGCATTTGGTCGGGTCTTTGTGCCATACAAGGACCTATGCATTGATGTGTCCCTGATGTTATGGAAAGGTAGGCTGGTGTTCCCTCAATATATTCCCTCCAAAAGGCACAGGTTTGGAGTCAAGTTCTTTGTCATGTTAGACATGAAGACAGGATTTGTCCAGGATATTATAGTTTACACAGGGTCCACCACTGACATCAAACATTATGAGGGGCTTGGGGTGCCCGGGTCTGTGGTGATGACCATGCTGGCTCCTCATCTCGGCAAGAGACACACTTTGTACGTGGACAATTGGTACAGTAGTCCCATACTCTTCCAGCATCTGCTCTCCAACAGCACAGGGGCCTGTGGCACAGTCAGGTCGAACAGGAAGGGGATGCCGGCATTCGGATGCAGGAAGATGCAGAGAGGGAAAGTGGAGTTCCAGGAGAATGGTCAACAGCTGGCAGTAAAGTGACATGACAAACGAGACGTCTATGTCCTCTCCACTGTCCATACAGCAACCATGTTGGCCACAGGGAAGGTGGACCACCTGACAGGAGAGAGAAAGATCAAACCAGATTGTGTGCTTGACTATAACCTCAAAATGGGGGCCGTGGATAAAGCGGACATGATAAACAGCTTTGCGGAATGCACTCGGAAAACGACCAAGTGGTATAAGAAGATATTTTTCCATCTGATCGACACTGCTGTCCTCAAGGGCAGCATAGTTCACCGCCAACTAACAGGTGAGATGATTACTGAACAAGGTATTTTTGCAATTGGATGTACAGTTCACATACAAATCCGTTATGCAATTATAGTGACAATATCTCACCCACCTACCCACTGCCTCATCATCCTCTAACTTTCCTCATGCTCCCCACTCCCTCATAGGTAAAGTAATTACCTACTAAAAGTATAGAGAGAACCTTATGAGAGAGCTGCTGGAGGAGCACTACACCCCTCGGCCTCCATCCACTGGGGGTCGCCCTGCTGCGGACAATCCCCTATGCCTCACTGCACGGCATTTTCCCTGCAAAGTCCCTCAAACTGCTGCTCAAGGTAGTCACACACGGAGGCACTGCAAAGTCTGCCTGTCTGGCACCAGAAGAAGTAAGCAGAAGAAGATGACAAAATACATGTGTTTAGCTTGTGATACGCCTCTATGTATTTCACCATGCTTTGAGGAGTATCACATGCTCAAGCACTATTGAGCACATCTGCAGCAATAAGTGACTGACTGACCTGACAGGTGACTTGACAGGTGACCTGCCATGATACTATGCCTTTAGAGGTGGGGGTGGAAGTACAGTTGTTGTTCAGTCCCTGCATGAATATTAAATATGGGTTATGCATATTCTGTTTTTTGTCCTCTAGTAAAACAAGTTGCTGTTGAACCAACTACCAATACCGCAATAAAATAGACGACTATTACATATTGGCCTATGTGTTTTCTTGCTGTGTTTTCATCCAGTAAAACTGTTAAGGAGTGTACGTTAGCATGCAAAAGCTGGCCTCAATCTTCAGCTCGGAAGATGTCCAGTTCCAGTTATGATATTGGCAAATACTGTTTGTGGTTTCTGTAAGTACAGAATAAAGAGGAATTATTAATTAGAATACAATATAAGGATATAGCAATAAAACAATATTACAAAGAAGTAACATAATAAACACTGCTATAAAAATAGTATGTTGCATTGACAAAATCACAAATTTGAGTTATAACAGTAAGAAACTAACTTTTGAGCTCCACAAGGGGGCAAGGCAGGGCAGAACGAAACGGGCGGTCTTCACTTGATTGACTGTAACTTTGTCAAACAAAGCTAGCTAAATACCCAATGAGCTGGGCTTTACGGGAGTATGTGGAAACCCCATATCTGTCACAAAATGTTTCTGCTAACCTTGTGCGATAGCAAGCCTTTTCCTTTTGGACAAAAATTATAAGAATATAGAGAGTTATGAAGTTATGAAAACTGGGTGTTTTGTAAATGTTGAACTTATAATATGGCCACTAATACCGGAAAAGCTACATCAAAGTCCAAGTATACAGATTTGACAATATTCTTGCAGAAAAATGTAATGTGAATGTAAAAGTCTCCTTCACGATTTGCACAAATGTACCTGGGTGATTTCACACTAAATGTCATGTAGTTTGCTCATACTTCAAGTTATCCGTCTGAAACTTTGCACATACACTGCTGCCATCTTGTAGACACCATCGAAATTACAACCAGAGTGATGGCTAGATTTCGGTCCTTTCTGTTGCATTTCAAAGATGGTGGTAGAACTGATGGTTTTTTCTTTGTATTTTCTTCTACCAGATCTATTGTGTTACATTCGCCTACATTCAATTCACATTTCCACAAACTTCAAAGTGTTTCCTTTCAAATGGTACCAACAATATGCATATCCTTGCTTCAGGGCATGAGCTACAGGCAGTTAGATTTGGGTATGTCATTTTAGGCAAAAATAGAAAAAAAGGGGGCTATTCCTAAGAATTATTTAAAATTTGTCTCATGGATGAAGCCTGTCTATCAGTGTAGCCTGCTCCACTTATTCATTGCTAGCCTGCACTGGGAGTGTGCTGCATCATGTTAGCTCCCCACTCATGCTGCACATCAGTTAACACACTTGAATATCAAATCAAATAATGGGACACGGCATGTAGAAATGTTGAAACTGTTAACTACAGATACGCCAGGTGCATCTAGCCTAGCGTTTAGAGAGGTGAGCCAGTAACTGGAGGGTTGCCAGTTCAAATCCTGGGTCCG
This sequence comes from Salmo trutta, assembly GCF_901001165.1. Taxonomy (NCBI): domain Eukaryota; kingdom Metazoa; phylum Chordata; class Actinopteri; order Salmoniformes; family Salmonidae; genus Salmo; species Salmo trutta. The sequence continues at coordinate 56,548,215 of NC_042972.1, forward strand.
ATGGGGAAAATCTGTCTGGAAGTGAGTTGACAACTATAGGGTTTCTGGTATGAAATCCAGATGACTTTGAGCAAGGGACAACGGCAGGGCGCTCAGTGTGGCACCCCCCTGCACCTCGCCCAAAAAATGTGTACTGTATTAAATTTATGTCTCTTTCGATGGTGGTTGGTTTAAAAGCGGAAGTCAAATTTTGGTTGGACCTTGTGTGCAATTGACCAATGAAGTAATCTTAATCTTGTAGGCTAGCTGACAGCTAAAGCTAACATTTATTCTATACCCTAGTACTTTGTTTGTGATAATATGCTAACCATAATGCAAAATATGCTGCTTTCAAAGCTGATTGCACCCCTCTTGCCTGGTGAATGACGTCATTAAAGAGACAGCACCCATTTTTATAAAATAAGCTACTTCTATGTACATGTTGTTGATCAGTATAATAAAATAAGTCCCAAATGGAAGGGAAACAGATTGTTTGTCATCTGTAGCCCCATGAAATCAGCCAAAACAAACTCAATAACTCAATGCATGCACACACTTCTCCTTTTGAATATGCATTCACCTGTATTGCAGATAGGCTATATCTCGATAACCCAACAGATAATCTTTGGTAGAGATGTGAGAGAGAGAGACCAAATTGAAGTGAATTAACACATTTTTTGGTGACAATCCACATTGAAATCAGAATATTTTGTGTTATGGTTTGCACATTATCACAAAGTACTAGGGTGTCAATATTTAATGAAATTAAGTGGAACCAACATGGAAAGATGTTGAATTGATGTCTGTGCCCAGTGGGAGGGCACTCCACAGCAACTATGGGAAAAGACTAACAGCTCAGAAAATCTCTGGCTAAGACATATTATTATTGACACTTCAATCGTCTTCACGCCCAAGAGTTTCAAACTGTCTCTTATCGGTCTTCCTCAATCGCCCTCATCCCTTTCTTAAAATCAAATGTTTCTTAGAGCTTGGTGAGAGCATGGTTGTCCTGTGGTTATTACAACCTTCCCACAACTTTCTGGGAACGGTGCAGGAAAGATACTTGGCTTTGGAACATTCTCAGCACATTTAAGGAACTTGAAATTGGAAATTCACTATTTTAACAGAACGTTTCCTAAAAGTTAAAACATGGTTACGTTTATATATTTTTTATTAATGTTCTAAGAACGTTCTCCAACTGCTTTGGCATTGGAAATGTTCTAAAATAGTTCAGAGAATGTTTCAAAACAAAGTTCTTTAGCAATTTCAGTACTTCCACATTACGTTTCCTACAAGTTTCCTCAAGGTCCTATATAAAGTTATGTTCTCAAATTGCTCCAAGAACATTAAGAAACAACATTCTTCTGTATGAATTTCAGTACTTCAGCATAATGTTTCCTACATGCATAAAACATGGGATGCTACAGTAGATTCATTCTGGTGGCGGAGTGGACTAATTCCATGGATAGAGAACAGAAGGTTTTAATCTCACTGATGTCGTGTCACAATAGAAAATACAGGCGATTAAACAATTAATGCCCAAGGAAATGTACAGTTGAAGTCAGAAGTTTACATACACTTAGGTTGGAGTCATTAAAACTCTTTTCCACCACTCCACCAATTTCTTGTAAACAAACTATAGGTTTGGCAAGTCAGTCAGGACATCTTCTTTGTGCATGACACAAGTCATTTTTCCAACAATTGTTTTCAGTCAGATTATTTAACTTATAATTCATTGTATCACAATTCCAGTGGGTAAGAAGTTTACATACACTAAGTTGACTGTGCCTTTAAACAGCTTGGAAAATTCCAGAAAATGATGTCATGGCTTTAGAAGCTTCTGATAGACTATTTGACATAATTTGAGTCAATTGGAGGTGTACCTGTGGATGTAGTTTAAGGCCTACCTTCAAACTCAGTGCCTCTTTGCTTGACATCACGGGAAAATCAAAAGAAATCAGCCAAGACCTCAGAAAATAATTGTAGACCTCCATAAGTCTGGTTCATCCTTGGGAGCAATTTCCAAACACCTGAAGGTACCACGTTCATCTGTACAAATAATTGTACGCAAGCATAAACACCATGGGACCACACAGCCGTCATACCGCACAGGAAGGACATGCGTTCTGTCTCCTAGAGATGAATGTACTTTGGTGCGAAAAGTGCAAATAAATCCCAGAACAACAGCAAAGGACCTTGTGAAGATGCTGTAGGAAACAGGTAGAAAAGTATCCATATCCACAGAAAAACGAGTCGTATATCGACATAACCTGAAAGGCCACTTAGCAAGGAAGATGCCACTGCTCCAAAACCCCCATAAAAAAGCCCGACTACGGTTTGCAACTGCAAATGGGGACAAGTACTTTTTGGAGAAAGTACGATCTTTTTTGTCCTCTGGTCTGATGAAACAAAATTAGAACTGTTTGGCCATAATGACCATCGTTATGTATGGAGGAAAAAGGGGGAGGCTTTCAAGCTGAAGAACACCATCCCAACCATGAAGCATGGGGGTGGCAGCATCTTCTTGTGGGGGTGCTTTGGTGCAGGAGGGACTGGTGCACTTCACAAAATAGATTGCATCATGAGGCAGGAAAATGATGTGGATATATTGAAGCAACATCTCAAGACATCAGTCAGAAGTTAACGCTTGGTCGCAAATGGGTCTTCCAAATGGACAATGACCCCAAGCATACTTCCAAAGTTGTGGCAAAATGGCCTAAGGACAACAAAGTCAAGGTATTGGAGTGGCCATCACAAACCCTGACCTCAATCCTACAGAAAATCTGTGGGCAGAACTGAAAAAGTGTGTGCGAGCAAGGAGGCCTACAAACCTGTTCAGTTACACCAGCTCTGTCAGGAGGAATAGGCCAAAATTCACCCAACTTATTTTTGGAAGCTTGTGGAAGGCTACCCAAAATGTTTGACCCAAGTTAAACAATTTAAAGGCAATGCTACCAAATAGTAATTGAGCGTATGTAAACTTCTGATCCACTGGGAATGTGATGAAAGAAATAAAAGCTGAAATAAATAATTCTCTCTATTATTATTCTGACATGTCACATTCTTAAAATAAAGTGGTGATCCTAACTGACCTAAGACAGGGAATTTTTACTAGGATTAAATGTCAGAAATTTTGAAAAACTGAGTTTAAATGTATATGGCTAAGGTGTATGTAAATTTCTGACTTCAACTGTAAGTGTACATTTATTTTGCAATGCTTGCACAAGTGACGCGGGAGGTGTGGTCAGCATGTTAGCGTAATAAAGCAACCGAGGAAAAATGAAATTGCTAATGTGTATACCACTTGAATGAAGAAGATAAATGCTATTTTTGTTATCTCCATAAAACATGAATTTTTGTCTGAAGTCAACTCCATTAGATTGCTGATAGTTCTGATAGAATGGTTGTTTTTATTGGGGATATTCAAATTAATAATTTTCCATATTTAACAAATGTTGTATTGAACTTTTATTTATAGCGGCAAAAATGTCTGTTAGAGTATCGGTTGTCAACTCCGTCAGTGGCATGTCAACTCCGTCACTGATGGAGTCAATATTTTTTTGTCAATATTCAGAAAAAAATATTTGAATCACTGTCCTACAACAGATGTTTAACTTAGGGATCGGATCCCGCTAGCGGGATCAAAATCGACAACATCCGGTGAAGCTGGAGCTCGCCAAATTCAAATGACAAAATTGTAATATTAAACATTCATGAACATACAAGTGTTTTACATCATTTAAAAGCTTAACGTCTTGTTAATCCAACCGCGTTGTCAGGTTTCAAAAAGGCTTTACTGCGAAAGCATACCATGCGATTATGTGAGAACAGCGCCCCACATCAAAATAGTTTTTCAACCAGCACCGGCTTCACAATAATCACAAATAGCGATAAAATAAATCCCTTACTTTTGAAGATCTTCCTCTGTTTGCAATCCCAAGGGTCCCAGCTACACTATGAATATTGGATAAAGTCCTTCTTCATATCCACAAAGTCAGTTTAGTTGGTGCCATTGATTTCAGTAATCCTCTTCTTCAACATGCATACAAAGGAATCCAAATAGCTACCAGTAAACTTCGTCCAAACAAGTCAAACAATGTTTCTAATCAATCCTCAGGTACCCTAATATGTAAATAAATGCTAATATTTCAGACGGAAAGAACGGTGTTCAATAGAAAAGGAAAATAACGAAGAGCGCGCCGTTGTTCACATGCGCCACTTGTTTATTTTTTAAGAAACAAGCCTGAAACCTTTTCTAAAGACTTTTGACATCTAGTGGAAGCCATAGGAACTGCAATCTGGGTCCTTTTTTTGTATATCCCATAAGCTAGCATTGAAAAGGCCTGTGACCTCAAAACAAAAATAAAATTCCGGATGGATTTTCCTCGGGTTTTTGCCTGCCAAATCATTTTTGTTATACTCACAGACATTGTTTTAACAGTTGTAGAAACGTCAGAGTGTTTTCTTTCCAATGCTACCAATTATATGCATATCCTAGCTTCTGGGCCTGAGTAACAGGCAGTTTTCTTTGGGCACGTCAGTCATCAGGAAATTCAGGATGCTGCTCCTAGCCCGAAGAGGTTTTAAACAATTGAAGTATTTGCTGTGCTAGACCTAAGGGATCATGTTTGCTCTCTAAATGTTGTTTTCTGTTCTAAATCTCAAAAAACAACTAAATTAGCCCTGGAGCATTTAATAGTACTATAAAACATAACAAAACAAGTTTGGAGATTTGTATTACATATTTGAATTATCTAATGTTAGAATTACGCAATCAAGGCCTTTAAACACTTAGACAATAATTGTAAAAATGAAATACCTTTTATGGTGTCTGATGGAGATTACATAAATACAGTTAGTTACATTTTCTGAAAACATTTTTTTTTATTAGGAGGTTGTTCCTTTACATGGTGTGATAGCTGGTACTTCGGTCTATCAAAATATACTGTATATTAAAAATGTTGTTAACATTAAGACAAATATTTGCGGGAAAAAATGTGAGATTGTCCCGTCTTTCAAGAATCCCTGAGCTCTAAAACAGCAACAGTTTCTCTCAGCCTCATGGCAAAATGTGTAAAATAGCATGATTAGCTATAATACTGCACATTTTTCACTCTGCCCCATAAAAAAAATATTCAACACTGCGTTGCCCTGCCAAACTGTGCTATGCCAATGGATAGGATACAAAAAAAAAAAAACGCCCTACTAACTTTTAACAAAAAAAATCCCTTACAACCCCCGCCCAACATTCAATAACCCTACACATCAATATTTCCTTCTCTTCTGCATAAAACAATACAACAGCACATGCTCCATCATTTCATCAACAATACACTTCAGATATTAACCACTCAGATGCTTGCCAACCAGAAGTAAGGACGAGTTCAATGTGTAATGTCATAGGCACAACCAGGCAAGCACCACCTCTTCCTTCTTAATCTGACCTTTCAATCTTGGTCCACCGACCTTTCATAGGAGGGCATATAAATACCGGCCCTTAAATGGCTCTGATCTTACATTTGGCCTAACCTCTACCAAGTGGAGCCTGAATATCAATTATATCTGGTTTTAAAGCCCTTTTGGCTATCTGGTCTACAAATTCATTCGCTCCCACACACGAGTGGGCTGGGACCCAGCAGAATCACACAACTACTCCCAGTCTCTCAATTCTCCATAATAGTGTTAATGCCTCCAATAGTAGATCACTCCTATTATATTTTCCAGAGAATAAACAATTAAATACAGACAGAGAATCTGAATATACTATAATTCTGACAGGTTGGAGGGGTGAGTTGAATGGGGGCTCAGAAGTGATACTTGTACAATGACACCATGTGTGATCATGACCAAATATGATAAGCACAAGATACACTGAGTTTCTTTATCCTAGGCTTTCCTGAATTCCTGTGTGTGTGTGTGTGTGTGTGTGTGTGTGTGTGTGTGTGTGTGTGTGTGTGTGTGTGTGTGTGTGTGTGTGTGTGTGTGTGTGCGTGTGCGTGTGCGTGTGTGTGTGGCTTTGTGCATTTCTCTGTCTGTCCACTGGTCTCAACTTTTTTAGTTATTCTATTAAGTACAGCCACTAGATGGCAACATTGGCTTCTGCATAATGAGGCAAGAGCTTCTGGTTGCTTCTGTGCTCCTTCCATGTATTGTAGTCTGTAAAGACCATAGAGATGAGTTAATAAAAAAAAATTGCACAGTGGGTCTGTCTAACTTGTGGTTTTAGCATTAAATGATCATTATCTGGCTAATAATGGGGTCCCTAAGGTAGAAACCTGTGTGGGGTCCTCAATGTATAAAATGGGCTGGTGTGTTAGAAATGCCAGGGCCGATTTCTGGTCCCAATCCGTCCCTGGTTGCAATCTCTACACATCTCTATGATAAAGACTTTCTCTCCCTAAATCTGAGTTTGTCATCAGACAGAGCTCACTCTACTCTGCCGTTAGCCTCGTTCCCTGACCCCCTGTCTGCATGTTAACAGACACAGCAAGACCATGGTGCGGTCTGCTCCCTATCTGTCAGCATTGAAACATCAGCAAGGCCATGGTTAAAGTCATCAGAGCTCACACTAAGCTCAGTTAGGGTACAGTATTGTTCCCTGGGGTACAAAAAGATTACATTAACATAAGGCTCTTTTAAAAAAAACTACTGTTATAGGTCCAGGGGTGTGTCAGAAATATTCTTGCTATTTTCACAACTGGAATTATCGGCGCAGTAGCTGGCGGTGGTGCAAAAGAGCTGTGGATGTGTCAAGGCTTGGCCCCTCACTGGCCAATCAGAACATGCTCATGGCTAAATATGTGGTTGCTTCAAGTTGTGTTTTTATGGTCTTTTATTTATTGCGTTGTCATCAAGTCCATTTCGAATGTTAGTCTATTATAGCTTAGTTCGTTAAATAGCCTGCCTCATATTTGCTAAATAAGTTGAACATGTTTGCAGTCCACATTGTTCTATAATTGCATTGATTCAATATTGAAATACATTGTTGAACATAGGCAATAACATTCGCACTGAAATAGTGACTAGGCCTACTGTACATTGCAGTCTGGACATAGACATGCCAAACGTAGTCAATAAGTAAGATTGAATTGACTAGGCTATTGATAAAGGTTAAAGCCTAAAAAGGCTGTGTATAATTCTAATAAAAAGAAAAAAACTACTTGTTTTAAATAGGCTATGTCTAAATACAGTTACAGGGACCATAGTTGCTCCCCTAGGGTGTTTAATATAGACAACGCAACTTAGACTATGGAGGGTTTTACGAACATCCAAACTTTTGAAAGGAGCTGGAAAAAGATCCAGAGAAAGGGGGAATGTCCACTCACTGCTTTACTGTTTGAAAATGTCATGTTTTATAAATGTCATGGAACCATCTTACAGATCATATTTGCACTTCTCCAGAAATAGCAGACGAAATTGCATTTATTCAAGCCATGTACGTTCTCAGAACAAACCCATGGACAGTGAATCTTTCAAATAAGTTTGGTTTTTAATAAAATGTAATTAAATGAAGGAAACCATTTTTATGTTTCTAAATACGAGATTCACTGGCACAAAAGGCACATATCTACTTCCATGGGCACTGTGCATCATGGCTGGATAGGCTTTGCTTCCGCTCTCAAAATCCATGCCATTTTCAACTGCGTTACCGTTAGACCTGCTTTTTCTGTATCTTAAAACATCAATCAGCACTGTATGAAATTGTCACTTTTGCGCTTGTTTTTAAGGATACACCTCAAATATTGCCACCCCTCCCCTGATGTTAGTGTCACACCCTGATTGTCACGACTTCTGCCGAATTTGGTGTCTCTCCTTGTTTGGGCGGCGTTCGGCGGTTGACGTCACCGGCTTTCTAGCTGCCACCGATCTACGTTTCTTTTTCTATGTTGTTCTGTCTTGATTGTACACACCTGGTTCCCATTACGTTATAATTTATTCCATATGTAACACTGGTTTTGTGCGTGTTTGTTCTTTGTTTAGTGTTCAAGACTTCTGTGAGCTGGTGTGTTTTTTTCCCTGCGTGGAAATCATTGTTGTTAATTTTCGAGTAAAGTACGTATTTTACTCACTTATGTGTCCTGCGCCTGACTCCGTCCTAACCGCTGCACACTGACACTTGACACTGATCTGTTTCACCTGTCCTTGTGCTTGTCTCCACCCCTCTCCAGGTGTCGCCCATCTTCCCCATTATCCCGTGTATTTATACCTGTGTTTTCTGTCTGTCTGTTGCCAGTTCATCTTGTTTGTTTGTTCCTGATAGTTAGACAGGTAGAGTAAATTGCCAAACCTAGCGTTAGGGCTGTGAAAATGCCAGTGTGCCACTTTTCACATGCCAAAATTGAGAACTAACGTGCGTTTGACACTTGCGGCTCCTTAGCCCCAGCCAAAAATAGAGGGCATAGTATACATTCAGAGGTACACATAATGATCTCACATGGGGCTGTTCAGTACCTTTTAGGGTACATGTGCGGATATAGAGTATAACTGTATATTTTTTTAGGATGACACACTGCCTTGGTGTGTTAAGACCATGTTAGTTTGTTGGTGATGTGGACACCAAGGAACTTGAAACTCTCGACCTGTTCCACTACAGCCCGTCAATGTTAATGGGGGCCTGTTCGGCCCGCCTTTTCCTGTAGTCCACGATCAGCTCCTTTGTCTTGCTCCTCCAGAGCGCATCTATGGACCACGGGGGTAAGAGATTGGCTGTTGACCTGGGCACACACATCCCTCGCCACTGGACACCCGCACCATTCAATCCCTCTCCGATAAATACTGGTGGCCCACCTTCGAGCAGAACATCGGCCACTATGTCATGTTCGGGATGTACTCAATCCAAATCTCCTCGGCACACTCCAGCAGGGAAACAACTTCCCTTGCCTCAGAGGCCTTGGTCACATCTGTCCGTAGACTTTGTAATGGATCTTCCCCTTTCTGATGGTTTTACCGCTACTTTGGTTGTTATTGCCAAATTCTATAAATCCTGCGGTTTTATCTCTCTCTCTGGTCTACCTGGAATAGTTGCTGAGACACTTTTCCAGCTGGTCTTCCAGCACTATGACCTTCCAGAGGACATAGTTTCGGACCGTGGACCTCAATTCACGTCGTAAGTATGGAAAGCCTTTATGGAGAGACTGGGGGCCACGGTCAGTCTCACATCTGGGTACCGGCCACAGTCTAACGGGCAGGTGGAGAGGACCAACCAGGAGCTGGGGAGGTTCCTAAGGAGTCACTGCCAGGATCGGCAGCAGGAGGGAGGCCTGGTTTCTTCCCTGGACGGAAAACGCCCAGAACTCACTTCGTCACTCCCCCACCGGGCTGACTCCCATCTAGTGTATCCTGGGATATCAGCCGGTCCTGGCTCCGTGGACTCCGAGCCAGACCAAGGCCCCTAAAGTTGACCAGGGATTCCGGCACGCAGAGGAGGTGTAGAACACTGCCCACGTGAGGTTCCAGCGCAGTCCTCCGTTGGAAGGATCAGGTGGACCGCCAACGCAGTGAGGCTCCTGTATTACATCTTGGTGATCGCATCTGGCTCTCCAACAGGAACATCCCGCTCCACCTTCCCTGCCGGAAGCTTGAGCCACCAGTTTCAAACTCCCGACCCACTACCGGATCTCACCCTCCTTTCATGTTTCCCTCCTCAGGCCGGTGGTTCACTTGGTGAAGGCCACAGGACTGAAAATGAATAAATTTAACAACCATGTCTCTGTCACTATCAAATTCACTCGCACGCAAGGCACACTGCGCAATGTATTGGCGGAGTGGCTTAGTGGGGGCATGGCTTTCAGTTAGTTATTTTTGGCCACCCGTGAGTGGAAGTGTTGTACCAGTTTAAGTGGTCGATGGTATAGTTACATTTTTTTCACTTATTAGGAACATACAGTGTGTTTTTCCACATTTTGTTACGTTAAAGCCTTATTCTAGAATTGAGTAAATAAAAATGTTTCCTCATCAATCTACAAACAATAACCCATAATAACAAAGTGAAAACACGTTTTTAGACATTTTAGCAAATGTATAAAAAAAACATAAATAACTTATTCAGAGCCTTTGCTATGAGACTCGATATTGAGCTCAAGTGCACCCTCTTTCCATTGATCATCCTTGAGATGTTTCTACAACTTTATTGGAGTCCACCTGAGGTAAATTTAATTGATTGGACATAATTTGGAAAGGCACACACCTGTCACACCTGCCACCAAGCCATGAGGTCAAAGGAATTGTTCGAGGAGCTCTGAGACAGGATTGTGTTGAGGCACAGATTTGGGGAGGGGTACCAAAAATGTTCAGAAGCATTGAAGGTCCCCAATAACAGAGTGGCCTCTATCATTCTTAAATGCAAGAAGTTTGGAAGCACCAAGACTCTTCGTAGAGCTGGCCACCCGGCCAAACTGAGCAATCGGGGGAGAAAGGCCTTGGTCAGGGAGGTGACCAAGAACCAGATGGTCAATCTGACAGAGCTCCAGAGTTCCTCTGTGGAGATGGGAGAACCTTCCAGAAGGACAACCATCTCTGCAGCATTCCACCAATCAGGCCTTTATGGTAGAGTGGCCAGACGGAAGCCACTCCTCAGTAAAAGGCACATGACAGCCCACTTGGAGTTTGCCAAACGGCACATAAAGGTCTCTCAGGCCATGAGAAGCAAGATTCTCTGGTCTGATGAAACCAAGATTGAACTCTTTGGCCTGAATGCCAAGCATCACGTCTGGAGGAAACCTGGCACCATCCCTACAGTTAAGCATGGTGGTGGCAGCATCATGCTTTTGGGATGTTTTTCAGCAGCAGGGCCTGGGAGACTAGTCAGGATCAAGGGAAAGATGAACGGAGCAAAGTACAGAGAGATCCTTGATGAAAACCTACTCCAGAGCACTCAGGACCTCAGACTGGTGCAAACGTTTACCTTTCAACAGGACAACGACCCTAAGCATACAACCAAGACAATGCAGGAATGGTTACTACTCCTTTCGGAAAAATCTCTGAATGTCCTTGAGTGACCCAGCCAGAGCCAAGACTTGAACCCGATTGAACATCTCTGGAGAGGCTTGAAAATAGCTGTGCAATGACGCTCCCCATCCAACCTGACAGAGCTTGAGAGGATCTGCAGAGAAGAATGAAAGAAACTCCCCAAATACAGGTGTGCCAAGCTTTTAGAGTCATTCCCAAGAAGACTCGTGGCTGTAATGGCTGCCAAAGGATCTTCAACAAAGTACTGAGTAAAGGGTCTGAATACCTATATTTAAATGTGATCTTTCATTAGATTTTGTAAAAAATAACTGTTTTTGCTTTGTTATTATGGGGTATTGAGTGTAGATTGAGGAGGGGGGGACTATTTAATCCACAATAAGGCTGTCATGTAACAAAATGTGACCTGATTCAGGAAACGAGGTGTATGTCGCAAGTCACGACTTCACAGGAAAGCAATTTGGAGGTAAAAAAATATGTTTTCATCAAAATGCGTTTTTTGGAAGAAATGCCTTCTCCAACATGTGAACTTTCCTGTGCCTTAAAACCTGTCTGGGCTAGGGGGCAGTATTTTCATGGCCAGATGAAAAACGTACTCAATTTAAACAGGTTACTACTCTGGCTCAGAAACTAGAATATGCATAGTATTAGTAGATTTGGATAGAAGACACTCTGAAGTTTCTAAAACTGTTTGAATGGTTTCTGTGAGTATAACAGAACTCATATGGCAGGCAAAAACCTGAGAAAAAATTCACGTGAGGAGGTAGATGTGTTCCATAACGTTTTTCAAGACATTGGAATCGTCCGGTTGGAATATTACTGAAGTTTTACATTAAAAAGGCCCTAAAGATTGATGTTTTACAACGTTTGACATGTTTCAACCAACGTAAATATAACTTTTTGTCATGAAATTTTCGGCGCTCTTCCTACATTTGGAGTAGCTTCCTGAACGCACAAACAACAAGGAGTTATTTGGACATAAATTATGGACTTTATCGAAGAAAACAACATTTATTGTGGACCTGGGATTCCTGGAAGTGCCTTCTGATGAAGATTATCAAAGGTAAGTGAATATTTCTAATGCTATTTATGATTTTAGATGACTCCAAAATGGCGGGTATCTGTATTGCCTGGTGTATTTTTCTGAGCGCAGTACTCAGATTATTGCAAAGTGTGCTTTCCCCGTGAAGCTTTTTTGAAATCTGTCACAGCGGTTGCATAAAGGAGATGTTCATCTATAATTCTTTGAATAACAGTTTAATATTTTATCAACATTTATGATATAATGCTGTTTTTGGATATAAATATGAACTTTATCGAACAAAACATACATGTATTGTGTAACATAATGTCCTAGGAGTGTCATCTGAGAAGATCGTCAAAGGTTAATGCTTCATTTCGCTGTGTTTTGGGTTTTATTGACACATGTCCTTGCTTGGAAAATGGCTGTGTGATTATTTTTGTCTATGTACTCTCCTAACATAATCTAATGTTTTGCTTTCGCTGTAAAGCCTTTTTGAAATCGGACAATGTGGTTACATCAAGGAGACGTGATGTAACCATTATCTTTAAAATGGTGTAAAATAGTTGTATGTTTGAGAAAGTTGAATTATGACATTTTGTTGTTTTTGAATTTGCCGCCCTGATATTTCACTGGCGTCCCACCTAGCCCATAGAAGTTAATATCAAACATGTATGCCATCTGTAAATATGCCACAGAAAAGAGAGCAACCTTCACGCTAGCCATGATTGGCTGAGACAATGAATGGGCTGGACATGCCGAGATGAGTTTGGATTAGTCTGTCACACTGTCTATTGGAGCTGGTCTGTATGTTTAGGTAATCACGTCGAACACTGCTTTTTTCAATGTATCGCTTAGTAAAACTGCATAAACCTAATGTCAAGTTAAAGTGTACTGTTAGCTAGGTAATGTTAGCTGGCTCGCTCGCTAGCTAATGTTATGTGTATGCTCTCCACTTTCTGGAGGACCGAGTTTTGAATTAAGTGGAATTTGGGTATGATAGCAAAGGAGATGGAGAAAACACCTTTCTGGATTACATCTTCAAACTAAGGGCAACCATGCATGGCATCAGACAGGAGACGCATCCAACCGTGATGCATATGGGTAAGATAGTCTAGCTAGCTACATTTCTAATTTTGACAGAAAGTGGTTTCATTTCAAGTGTACTGTTAGCTATCTAACGTTAGCTGGTTGGGTCGCTAGATAACGCTATGTGTGTGATCTTATTCTTCGAATATCAGACACATTTGCTTGACTACTGTAGTTATAGCCATATAACTGGGTGGTTAGCTACCTGCAGATTCATGCATGGTAGTAACATCATGAGTTGTGATTACGGTCCATTGTTTACCTAGCTAGCTAGTTACATGTCTTAACAAAAGACTCCACTATGCAAGTATCCATTTCAATAGAATGTCACTGCAACTGTTGATATACTACTAGCTGGTAAATTCGCTCTGGCTATCTACATCCGATTTCAGATAGCGGGTAAGATAGTCTAGCTAGCTACATTTTCAGATATTACGCATTTCTAATTTTGACAAAGTATTTCCATTTCAAGTTAAAGTGTACTGTTAGATAGCTGCCGGCTCGCTAACTAACGTTATGTCATGCTTTGGGATTCATTGTTTACCTAGCTAGCTATCTAGCTACATTTCTTAACAAAATACTCTCATCTTAGTGTGCCAGAGCGCAGAATAACTGATGCATTTGAATATGTCCAGTGTCAGTAAACATCAGCAACAAAGCGTAATTCAGTTGTTGCCAGCAGCACAGTTACAGTCACCAATGCTCTAGATAACATGAAAACAGCCTAACCAGCTCTGCTAGGGTGAGTAAAATGGCCAGAGTGGGGTGTTCTCTCATTATGTGTCTGGAAGTAGCTAGCCAATGTTAGCCAGTTAGCTTGGGCGCTTGACTGTTGTTGTGAGATCAGAGCTTTCGGATCAACCCTACTTATTGGCCAAAGCATCCAGTGTGCACTCTGAACGCGAAACGCTCTGCATTTACAAACGGACAATCTGACAGCACTGTTGCAGTCACCATAACAGCCTAACCAGCTCTGCTAGGGCGAGTAATGTTTAGTGAGCTGTTCTCTCACTCTTAAATGTCTGGAAGTAGCTGGCAAGTTAGTATAGAATGCTTGGATCAACCCTTAAAGAGATGACTTAAGAAGGTGTGAAGAATGCTGAATGGGTGTAGACAAAGAAGGGCTTTCCAATAGTAGTACCAAAACATTGAGACGGTTTTCTCAAAAGGGAGTTTACAAGTTGATCAACTTTCAAAGCAGAATTACTGTACTTTCCCATCTCTGAGGACATAAGAGCACACACACATATACACACCTATGTCATTTTGTTGCTAGTCAAAATAGTTGTTTGTTCCAGTTGGTGTGATTCTGAACACTAAAAAGCTCCTTCCATTCTACATATTCTTCTTGACGTGATCACGTTTCCATACTGTTCCAATGCATATGCAGCAGACTCCTCTTCCCTTCCCCTCTCTTCTCCTCTCTCTTTCCCCTGGTTTGCTCTACATTCCCTCTACCCATGTTTATCATCTTTCCACAAGAAAAGCACATATTTGGACTCCATTCCTGGGTATACCCTCAACCGTACAGTGTTTTATCACAAGAGCAGAGCACACTGGTCTCACTGCCACATGGGAACAGTGTATTTATGAGTGTGTGGTGGGGGCATCCATCTGTGCGTGCGTGCGTGCGTGTGTGTGTGTATGTGTGTGTGTGTCTGTTCATCTGACTGCTAAAGAAACCTATTACAAATCTGTTACTGTACTCATCAACTATTTGCTAGCTAAGCTGTTGACCACACCAGACGATCATTTTTGTCCCTCAGAAACAGAGTTGATTCTTCAAGTGAGAGGCTGATATGTCAAAGACGAAGACTTGAATGGAAACATAGTGTAGCCTACATGGTTTATGTTGTTTTATTAACCCCTTACTTTAGTCACTAATCTATATACATATACACCGAGTGTACAAAACATAGACTGACCAGGTGAATCCAGTTGAAAGCTATAATCCCTTATTGATGTCACTTGTTAAATCCACTTCAATTAGTGTAGATGAATGGGAGGAGACAGGTTAAAGAATGATTTTTAAACCTTGAGAAAATTGAGACATGGATTATGTATGTGTGCCATTCAGAGGGTGAATGGGCAAGACAAAATATTTAAGTGCCTTTGAACGGGGTATGGTAGTAGATGCCATGCACACCAGTTTGTGTCAACAACTGCAGCTCTGAGGTCAAAAAAATGAAAAACAATCTACCAAATCTCCAAAAGGACTAATTCAAGCCAGAAAGGAGTTGGAGCACTCAACAAAAAATATACAATTTATTTCAGCTTTCTTTAATCCACTGTTTAGGATGAGTACAGGTGACTAACGTTTTGACGTCAAGCTGAAGTCTTCTTTAGTGTCGAATCGTCAGTCACCTGTACTCATCCTGAACAATGGATTATCATCATTCTCTGCCTTTTTTGTTGAGTGCTCAAACTCTTTTCTGCCTTGAATTTTCTTGGCACGGCCCTTTTCATGATTTTTGGCATTTTTGTCGAACCCTTCCTTTCCTTTGTTTGCTGAAGTGTGAAGGCCCCTGGTAACTCTTATCTACCAAATCTATTCTTTTTCAAATGTTGATTTCTTCTCCTTGCCATTATTAGTCACCTGATAATAAGACAAGACATGAAATTGTTGAAGACCCCTGGTATAAAGTATGAAAGTGTACAATATGTGGAAATTATGCATCAAGCTCTAAGATAAAGAACGTCCTTTTCAAGCACAAGTTGGTAGAGGATAGTGGGTACAATTACATACGTAAAATGCATGCATGCATGACTGCTGAATGGCATATATCACTATTATATTATTATTAAGCACCATCAAGTTATTTTATCCATTGCTTAGTCAGTTTGCACATTGGGCTGATCAACCCCAAGGTTGTGTGTTCATATCCCCTAATATTCGCTACATCCATCAAGCATGGCCCGGTTTGCCAAACCGTATTAAGCTTAATCCTGGACTGCAAAGCACTTTCAACATAGTCTCCATCAAGCATGTTTTTTTGTCCCAGGGGAAGGCTTAAGTCCAATAAACTAGCCCTGTGTGTTGTTGACTGTGTGTGGCTCTGTCACGCCCTGACCTTAGAGTTAATTTTTATGTCTCTATTTTGGTTTGGTCAGGGCGTGAGTTGGGGTGGGCATTCTATGTTCCCTATCTATGTTTTGTATTTCTTTGGTTTTTGGCCTGGTATGGTTCTCAATCAGGGACAGCTGTCTATCGTTGTCTCTGATTGGGAGCCATACTTAGGTAGCCCTTTTTCCACCTGTCTTTTGTGAGAAGTTGTCTTTGCGTTGCATGTGCTTGCACGCATAGCTTTTCGGTCGTTGTATTGTTTTGCTGGTTCACGTGTAAAATAAAGCAAGATGAACCCAACTCACGCTGCGCCTTAGTCTACCTTTAACGACGGACGTTACAGGCTCTGGATAAAAACTTTTGCCAAGTTTGCTTTGTAAAGCTGACAAAGTAGTGATGTGATTTGTGATTTGTCCTTAACCATTATTAATATTTTCACCACTAATTTACCTTGTCTGCCAGCCTTTCATTTGTTGGTTTTACTGTTAATTTATTGACATTTAATGTGATAATGAATGAGCTTTTATTTCTGCTGGTGTTAAACTATGGACTGAGACTAAAATGAACAGTACAACACACACACACACACACACACACACACACACACACACACACACACACACACACACACACACACACACACACACACACACACACACACACACACACACACACACACACACACACACACACACACACACACACACACCCTCAACACATTAGAATGTGTGGGTTCCCTTTTGGCAAGTTATCAGTACATTCAAGATATATTTTTGGAACTAGTAGAGTTATATGAAGAAAAAATAATAATTCTATACCCAATATGATGTGTTTCCTTTTTTGTGTGTGTTTTGATCCCTCTCTCGCGCAACTGGGCCGCTCTCTGTGGTGAGGTGCGGGTTTGAGTGGTGCTCCAGTGTTATTTTTGGCAGCAGCAGTGGCTCTTGAGGAGAGAGGAGACAGGGTCCAAACCCAAGGCTGTTTAAAGGATTGCTGTCTGAAGGAATTGCTCTGTAATGATCAAGAGTTATTATGGCCAAAGACACACAGAATAAGACTTGCATGTGCACGTTTACTTCACCTATAAACTCCATGAATGAACACCCATTATAGGCTACATTACAGAACGGTAGTCATGGACTCCTTGCTCTCTTAAGATCCCAAGATGTCAATTGGGGCTCAGATTTCATTGCTATAAATCCACCTTTACACTTTTCAAGGATGTAGGTCTGTACCTCCAGCACTTCAACTTTGAAACACAAACACTTCTTGATCTTGAAGACACGATAGCATCATGTGTGAGGTATTTTGTGTTTGCTGCAAGGATCTCCAAGCTACGTCAACACTTCCATCCCTCTCCACTGAATGAGTCAGACATATGCAGTGTCAGGAATTCACTCCTCCTACTACACTGATGTTGAAACATTTTGTAAAAAAGAGAGAGGATTCCTCTCTGCTCTTGGTCTTATTTTATTTATATGTGGTGGTGATGTGTGTGTGCGCCTGTGTGTGTGTGTGTGTATTTGAGTGTGTGTGTGTGTTAAACCACAAAGATGGGGGGGGGGGTTGTGGCCGTGGCTCTGGGCGGTGAGGCTGCTCATGGTCAGGGCCCCTGCCGGACACACTGGCGCCTCGCGCTGGAGGACTTCTGAACCACCACACTCTTCCCTCCACCAAAACCCTGCCAACCCCAGCTCCATGCTCCCGTTTCCAACTAAAATTACAACATTTCTCCTATCTTCCTCTATCCCCCTCTCTCTCCCTCTCTCTCCCTCTCTCACTCTCTTCATCCTCTTCTTCTTCTTCTTTCATTTTTTTTGTTCTCTTCTTCATCTTTCATTTTTTTGGACTCTCTTTCCAAATTTTAATCCATGTTTTGTTTTCCTCTCTTTGCCTCTGACATCGTGTAATTTTAAAGGCAAAGTTATCTTATTGTGTTCTCTCTCCACCTTTCTTTTTTCAGAGGATTTCCCTACCTTTCCTCTTTTTCACCATTCCCCTCCTCTCTCTCGTAAATTCCTTCCCTAGAAATGTTCCAAGGAAGTATTTGGTGGCTTGTGCTGAAAATGTAAAAAGGTTGTTCTGGACTCAGTAGCTAGGTTTCCATCCAATCAATCTGTAGTTGCTACATTCATTTTTGGACTTATATTATATATATATATAATATAATTCAAAAGTTCGGGGTCACTCAGAAATGTCCTTGTTTTTGAAAGAAAAGCACATTTTCTGTTCATTAAAATAAAAAAAATAGATCAGAAATAGTGAAGAGGAGACTCTGGGATGCTGGCCTTCTAGGCAGAGTTCCTCTGTCCAGTGTCTGTGTTTTTTTGCCCATCTTAATCTTTTTTCTTTATTGGCCAGTCTGAGATATGGCTTTTTCTTTTTTTTCTTTCAACTCTGCCTAGAAGGACAGCATCCCGGAGTCACCTCTTCACTGTTGACGGTGAGACTGGTATTTTGCTTGTACTATTTAATGAAGCTGCCAGTTGACGACTTGTGAGGCGTCTGTTTCTCAAACTAGACACTCTAATGTACTTGTCCTCCTGCTATATTATGCACCGGGGCCTCCCACTCCTCTGTCTATTCTGGTTAGGGCCAGTGTGCGCTGTTCTGTGGAGGGAGTACTAAACAGCGTTGTACCAGATCTTCAGTTTCTTGGCAATTTCTTGCATGGAATAGCATTCATTTCTCAGAACAAGAATAGACTGATGTGTTTCAGAAGAAAGTTCTTGTTTCTGGCCATTTTGAGCCTGTAATCGAACCCACAAAGGCTGATGCTCCACATATTCAACTCATCTAAAGAAGGCCAGTTTTATTGGTTCTTAAATCAGCACGACAGTTTTCAGCTGTGCTAACATAATTGCAAGAGGGTTTTCTAATGATCCATTAGCCTTCTAAAATGATCAACTTGGGTTAGCAAAACAACGTGCCATTGGAACATAGGAGTGATGGTTGCTGTACGCCTCTGTACGCCTCTGTACAGTTGAAGTCGGAAGTTTACATACACTTTAGCCAAATACATTTAAACTCAGTTTTCACAATTCCTGACATTTAATCCGAGTAACAATTCCCTGTCTTAGGTCAGTTAGGATTACCACTTTATTTGAAGAATGTGAAACGTCAGAATAATAGTAGAGAAAATAATTTATTTCAGCTTCTATTTCTTTCATCACATTCCCAGTGGGTCAGAAATGTACATACACTCAATTAGTATTCGGTAGAAATGCCTTTAAATTGTTTAACTTGGGTCAAACATTTCAGGTAGCCTGCCACAAGCTTCCCACAATAATTTGGGTGAACTTTGGCCTATTCCTCCTGACAGAGCTGGTGTAACTGAACAGGTTTGTAGGCCTCCTTGCTCGCACACACTTTTTCAATTCTGCCCACACATTTTCTGTAGGATTGAGGTCAGGGCTTTGTGATGGCCACTCCAATACCTTGACTTTGTTGTCCTTAAGCCATTTTGCCACAACTTTGGAAGTATGGTTGGGGTCATTGTCCACTTGGAAGACCCATTTGCGACCCAGCTTTAACTTCCTGACTGATGTCTTGAGATGTAGCTTCAATATATACACATAATTGTCTTCCCTCATGAAGCCATCTATTTTGTGAAGTGCACCAGTCCCTCCTGCAGCAAAGCACCCACACAACATGATGCTGCCACCCACGTGCTTCACGGTCGGGATGGTGTTCTTCGGCTTGCAAGCGTCCCTTTTTTTCCTCCAAACATAGCGATGGTCATTAGGGCCAAACAGTTATATTTTTGTTTCATCAGACCAGAGGACATTTCTCCCAAAATTGGGCAGTTGCAAACGGTAGTCTGGTGTTTTTATAGCGGTATTGGAGGAGTGGCTTCTTCCTTGCTGAGCGGCCTTTCAGGTTATGTCAATATAGGACTCATTTTACTGTGGATATAGATACTTTTGTACCTGTTTCCTCCAGCATCTTCACAAGGTCCTTTGCTCTTGTTCTGGGATTGATTTGCACTTTCCACACCACAGTACGTTCATCTCTAGGAGACAGAACGCGTCTCCTTCTTGAGCGGTATGACGGCTGCATGGTCCCATGGTGTTTCTACTTGCTTACTATTGTTTGTACAGATGAACATGGTACCTTCAGGCATTTTGAAATTGCTCCCAATGATGAACCAGAATTGTGGAGGTCTGCAATTTTTGTTCTGAGGTCTTGGCTGATTTATTTTTATTTTCCCATGATGTTAAGCAAAGAGGCACTGAGTTTGAAGCTAGGCCTTGAAATACATCCACAGGTACACCTCCAATTGACTCAAATTATGTCAATTAGCCTATCAGACGTTTCTAATGCCATGACATAATTTTCTGGAATTTTCCAAGCTGGTCTGACCCACTGGAATAGGGATACAGTGAATGATAAGTGAAATAATCTGTCTGTAAACAATTGTTGGAAAAATTACTTGTGTCATGCACAAAGTAGATGTCCTAACCTACTTGCAAAAACTATGGTTGGGGCTAGGGGGCAGTATTGAGAATTTTGAAAAAAATATGTGCCCATTTTTAACTGCCTCCTACACCAACTCAGAAGCTAGGATATGCATATTATTAACAGATTTGGATAGAAAACACTCTGAATTTTCTAAAACTGTTTGAATGGTGTCTGTAAGTATAACAAAACTCATATGGCAGGCAAAAACCTGAGAAAAATACAACCAGGAAATGAGAATTTTGTGGCTGTACTATTTTCGAGTCATTGCTAATAGATCACACAGTGACAAAGGATTCATTTCGCACTTCCTACGGCTTCCACTAGATGTCAACGATCTTTATAAAGTTGTTTGAAGCGTCTATGATGAACAGAGACCGGATGACAACGAAGAGAAGTTGACGTCCCTGGGATGTCGTCACTTCATTATTGTGCGCACCTGCGCGAGACATTTTTCAAAAACGGTTTTCAAGACACAGGAGAGGTCGGGTTGAAATATTACTGATGTTTCACGTTAAAAATGGCCCTAAAGATTGATGCTAAACAACGTTTGACATGTTTGAACGAACGTAAATAGAGTTTTTTTACTTTTCGTCGTGACTCCCCCCCCCCCTACATTTTGAGGAGCCTACCGAACGCCTAACAACATGGAACAATTTGGAGTTATTTGGACATAAATTATGAACTTTGTCAAAAGAAACCACATTTGTTGTGGACCTGGGATTTCTGAAAGTGCCTTCTAATGAAGATAATCAAAGGTAAGGGATTATTAACAATAGTATTATTGATATTAGATGGTGCTAACCTGTATATCCTAGCCTATTGTTCTTAGCATAGGACCCCGTTTATTGCAAAGTGTGATTTCCCAGTAAAGTTATTTTGAAATCTGGCAATGCGGTAGCATTTACGAGATGTTAATTTATAATTCTTTGAATGACAATATTATAATTTACCAATGTTTTCGAATAGTAATTTTGTAAATTGTAACGCTGATTCACCGGAAGCATTTGAGGGAGAAAAACTTCTGCCACTGTAAAATGCTGTTTTTGGATATAAATATGAACTTAATGGAACAAAAATGCATGTATTGTATAACATAATGTCCTAGGAGTGTCATCTGATGAAGATTGTCAAAGGTTAGTGCTGCATTTAGCTGGTTTTCTGCTTTTGGTGACACCTGTCCTTGAATTGAAAATGGATGTTTGTACTTTTTTGGCTATGTACTGTCCTAACATAATCTAACTTTATGCTTTCGCCGTAAAGCCTCTTTGAAAATCGAACAATGTGGTTAGATTAAGGAGATGTTTATCTTTTAAATGGTGTAAAATAGTTGATTGTTTGAGAAATTGAAATTATTAGATTTTTGATGTTTTGAATTTCCCGCCTTGCTAGCAATCCCAACTGGGGGATTAAGGCTACCCTCGATCCCCAACAGGTTTTAACAAGACATTTGTGGAGTGGTTGAAAAATGAGTTGTAATGACTCCAACATAAGTGTATTTAAACTTCCGACTTCAACTGTAAATAATCAATAAAAAATCTGCCTGTTCCAGCTACGATAGTCATAAACTGTATTTCTGATCAATTTGATGTTGTTTTAATGGACAAAAAATGTGCTTTTCTTTCAAAAACGAGGGCATTTCTAAGTGACCACAAACTTTTGAACGGTAGTGTATATACATTGATTCTTGAAGAATATAGCTAATAAATGCCTCATGAACTGTCATACTCCATGAGAACCCAAAGTATAAGCGTTTTTTACGCCAATGTTTGTAAACATTGCAAATGTAAACAAACACTGCAAAGCCTCATAACATGGTTAAAACAATCATTTTTATATCATGGATGGTCAGTCCTTGCATCCATAGCTCCGTCTATTAATCTGATAGTAGTTACATTTCTCCAGGCCCTCCCTCAGCTTTTAACCCAAACAGAGGCGAAGGCGATTGTTTTGTTTGTTTTGGCCTATAGCAAATGCAGCATATGGCATTCATTTTTCATATGTAAATAACCGTTTTCAGTAGTGCTCAAAGCATGCCATTCCATGACAACGAAATCATAAACAACAGAGTAGAGCTGGCTAATAAGTCCTTAGTTTTGGGGTTATGCTCAGATAAAACAACTTGGCTAATCTATACTTCCATATTTCCAAGTCCTATTCTTGAAGATCAGGGGAGGGTTTGACCAGCAGGGATGTCCTTGTCCCATTGCGCACTAGTGACTCCTGTGGCATGCTGACACGGTCGCCAGGTGTACGGTGTTTCCTCCGACACATTGGTGCGGCTGGCTTCTGGGTTAAGTGGGCATTGTGTCAAAAAGCAGTGCGGCTTGGTTGGGTTATGTTTGGGAGGACGCACTGCTCTCGACCTTCACCTCTCCCGAGTCCATACGGGAGTTGCAGCGATGGGACAAGACTGTAACTTCCAAAATTGGAGAGAAAAAGGGCTAAAAAGTATTCTATGAGCTATGCATTCCGCCAGGATTTTCGCACCACAACATTGAATTGTTAGAGGCCGGCAGTTTTTTAAATAGACTGGATCTTTATACTTACCATCTGGCTCCTGTTTTAGTAGTAATGAAATCAGACATTCTTGTTGAGTACCTGAAAGTCTACCATTTGTATAAGAGTAATTAAACATGCTAATAATGGATCTTTGAGTACATCAAAAAAGATTATCATAGCCAGTGGTAACTTGTTGA
The DNA here is from genome assembly GCF_901001165.1 of Salmo trutta. Taxonomy (NCBI): domain Eukaryota; kingdom Metazoa; phylum Chordata; class Actinopteri; order Salmoniformes; family Salmonidae; genus Salmo; species Salmo trutta. The sequence goes on from NC_042972.1 coordinate 56,571,490, forward strand.
ATAAACAACGGCTGGGATGCGGTTTTAACCAATCAGCATCCAGGATTAGAAGCACTCATTGTATAATGAATATACTCATGAGAAAACATTCCATAGCTGCAGGTGGCAGGAAATCGCCAACCTTGGCTTTATTCCTGTTCAAACAACACACTATAGGTGGCAGTATGCAGCCTTTCAGTTTGTTTACCAACTCATAGTAGTAGTAGAAGAAAGAAATCTACTACTTCAAATTGGAGATGGCCTCAATGGCGATGGCCATTCTCTCTCAGACACCATACTGGGACATATACCATGTTGTGTCCTCTAACTATTTCTCTGTTGAACACGCATATTGAACAGATATCCTTGAAGTGTAAACAAATCCTGAGAACAAAAATGTATCCCTTTGGCCAACATCCCGGTTGTCCCGCCCTATAAAAATAAATCACACGGCCAGTTGATTATTTAATTTAATTGTTTTATATTTTCTAAAATCAAATGGGCATAATTGGCCAGTTGAGGTAATAATTATGGACAATGACACCTCTACAATTTCTCCAGAATGAAGATCATGGACTTCATTAGATACCAAGTGCCTGAAGTCCAGTGTTGTGGAAGCTACTTTGAAAATATAGTTTACCTGTCACGGTTGTCGTTGGTTAAGGAGGACCAAAACGCAGCAGGAATGTTGATGCTCATCTTGTGTATTTATTTACAAACTAAGTGAACACCAAAACAACAAAACTAACTTACGAACAACGAAACAGTCTTGAAAGGCTCACTCGGCAAAACAAGAAACAATCTCCCACAAATACACAGACAAACACACCCAACTAATATAGAACTTCCAATCAAAGGCAACACCAAACAGCTGCCTTCAATTGGAAGTCCACCCCAATTAACTCAACATAGAAATAGATTACCTAGACTAAACAGAATTACATAAACAAGGAACAGTGCCCAAAACCCCGGAATACATAAATCAAATGCCCTTTTTAGAAAAACCACCACCCCGAACCACATAAACCAAACACCCTCTGCCACGTCCTGACCAAACTACAACAACAATTAACCCTTATACTGGCCAGGATGTGACAGTACCCCCCCTAAAGGTGCTAACCCCGGAAGCACCTCAAAAATAACAACCCCCCCCCAAAAAAAATCCCCCTAACTAAAGGGAGGGAAGGGAGGGTGGCTGCCATCAATGACGGCACTGTGCTACACCCCCCCCTCCCCAACCCACCTATATCTGGAGGTGGCTCTGGTTCAGGCAGTTCCGGGCAGACGACCCACCCCGGCAGCTCCGGGTAGACGGGCCACTCTGGCTGGCCCGGAAGACAGTCGGGCCACTCTGGCGGACCCGGAAGACATTCGGGCCACTCTGGCATCGCCGGAAGACAGTCGGGGCAGTCTGGCATCACCGGGCAGTCTGGTATCGCCGGGCAGTCTGGCATCGCCGGGCAGTCTGGCATCGCCGGGCAGTCTGGCATTGCGGGGCAGTCTGGCATTGCGGGGCAGTCTGGCAGCTCGGGGCAGTCTGGCAGCTCGGGGCAGTCTGGCAGCTCGGGGCAGTCTGGCCACTCTGGCAGCTCCGGGCAGTCTGGCCACTCTGGCAGCTCCGGGCAGTCCGGCCACTCTGGCAGCTCCGGGCAGTCCGGCCACTCTGGCAGCTCCGGGCAGTCCGGCCACTCTGGCAGCTCCGGGCAGTCCGGCCACTCTGGCAGCTCCGGGCAGTCTGGCCACTCTGGCAGCTCCTGACTAGTGGGTGGCTCTGGCGACTCTTGACTGACGGGCAGTTCGGGCGACTCTTGACTGACGGGCAGTTCGGGCGACTCTTGACTGACGGGCAGTTCGGGTGACTCTTGACTGACGGGCAGATCGGGCGACTCTTGACTGACGGGCCGCTCTAGCGACGTCGGACTGGGATGACGCACTTGAAGCCTGGTGCGTGGTGCTGGTACTGGACGTACCAGATTGGGAACACGCACCTCCAGGCTAGTGCGGGGAGCGGGAACAGGACGAGTCGGACTGGGCTGACGCACTTCCGGGTCCGCACGAGAGACAGGAGCTGGAAACCTAGGGCTATGGAGGCGCACAGGCAGTCTTGAGCTTACCTCCTGCACAACCCGTCCTGGCTGGATGGAACTAGTAGCCCTGCACGAGCGGGGTGCTTGTACAGGGTGGACTGGGCTGTGCAGGGGCCTGATGGTAGCCGTGCGTAGAGCGGGAGTTGGGTAGCCTGGTCCTCGGAGGCGTACCGGCGACCAGATGCGCTGCGCAGGCATCCTCCTACCAGGCTGGATGCCCGCTTTAGCACGGCACCTGCGAGGGGCTGGAATAACGTGCACCGGACTGTGCGTGCGTATGGGTGAGAGTGCGCTCCTCAGCGAAACATGGCACTCTCCACCTCATACGCTCCTCCATATAACCACGGTTAGCTGGCTTCCGGCTCTTCCTAGGCCTAGCCAAACTACCCGTGTGCCCCCCCAAAAAAATGTCTTGGGGTGCCTCTCGTGCTTCAACGCCAGTCGTGATCCTCGAAAACGTTCCCGGTCCTTACCAGCCATTCTCCATGGGCCCTCTCTGGCCATAACTTGCTCCCATGTCCATCTCTCCCGTTTGTCCAATTCAACATTCCTCTGCTCCTTCCTCTGCTGCTTGGTCCTGGTTTGGTGGGAGATTCTGTCACGGTTGTCGTTGGTTAAGGAGGACCAAAATGCAGCAGGAATGTTGATGCTCATCTTGTGTATTTATTTACAAACTAAGTGAACACCAAAACAACGAAACGAACTTACGAACAACGAAACAGTCTTGAAAGGCTCACTCGGCAAAATAAGAAAAAATATCCCACAAATACACAGACAAACACACCCAACTAATATAGGACTTCCAATCAAAGGCAACACCAAACAGCTGCCTTCAATTGGAAGTCCACCCCAATTAACTCAACATAGAAATAGATTACCTAGACTAAACATAGAATTACATAAACAAGGAACAGTGCCCAAAAACCCCGGAATACATAAATCAAATGCCCTTTTTAGAAAAACCACCACCCCGAACCACATAAACCAAATACCCTCTGCCACGTCCTGACCAAACTACAATAACAATTAACCCTTATACTGGCCAGGACGTGACATTACCAAGCTACCAATTACTTTACACTGGAAGAAGTTAAGCTACGCTAAAGCTACCCATGGCAGTAACTACATGAGGACCGAGGTCCAGTGGTGTGTTTCCATCAAACTGACTTGTTACGTATATAAATCTGTGCGTGATGACGGACACAAAATGTACTTTTCGCTTAAGTTTCCATCGCATTTTCAACTCTACCAACAGTTTTGTCCCAAAAACTGTTGCGTTAACCCTTTTTATGAACAAATGGGTGTGATTAGAACACTTTATTAGAACATCAAGTTACGATTGATGCAACAGTCAACGTTTGAGCTGGCCACACTGTTTTTTCACAGAAACATTTTGCACAAGCACAGTCTTTACAATGTTATGTCCTCAATGTGATCAGTTTATTTTTGAATGCGATGTTCAGACATAAAAAATTGGAGAATGTAGTTTACATTATTCCTAGCACTGATGGAGGAAAGCATCAACTAACATATTTAGCTAACTCTCGGCTGATAGAAACCATAATAAGAATTACCTAATAGCAATTACTATTTACAATTAATCACATCATGTGTGAGCCCATCAGTGATTGAAATAATTGAGTAAAACTCTTTCTAAAACTTGGAAGTAATCCGACGGTGGGTAGTTTGTGCGCACAGCCATGTTTGTTTTTCCGTGTCGACCAAAGACAAGAAGAGGTGACAAGATGAGTTGGGTATGTTTGCAGAATGCATGTTGAAGGTGGTGTGTTTTCTATTGTCATTCACTTCCCATCATTCACTTCCGGAAATGTACTCGAAAGACGAGTGAACCATCCCTTCATCTCATTTTGTTATAACATCTTTGGTCTGACAGATGTTAACGTGACACCCAGAATGCATTGGATTAAGTCAACAAACATGGCTCCACACATAGCTGGCAATTAGCTTAGCATTAGCTAATCATAATCAGTACAACCTTCAAAAAAGTATTTTACACACATAATTTGTGTCCAATACAAATTATGCACGAATCAGAAAACATTAAATAAATAAAATATTACCCTATTCTCTTATATGGATTTATTGATAAAAGTGGCACATGCTGGCAGTGTGTAGCATTAGCAATCTCATTCAAAAGTAGACAACTCACAAATGCAGAAATTCTGGAGATTTTTGTAAATTCTGACAATGAGTCTGAGTATGAAAGTGAGGAATTAGATTCCGACAGTGACAGTGAGGAGCTGCCCCCCAACCTTGTGGCCATTGAGAAGCCTGAATCTAAAACCCCTTGCCCTGCGACAAAGTCCCAGGTCCCTCTGAAGATGCTGGTGGTGATGGAGGCAGACCAATAGTGGGGGAAGTACGAGAGATCTGCGGTAGCTGGAAGAACGCCATCCATTTCACTCCTCCTGACCCTGCTGTTGGCTTTGATGAATCCCAGTCTGGATTGCAAAGTCCCTTGCCATCTCCCTCTGAGGCAGAGTGCTTCAAGCTGTTTTTGAGCTACAGGAGAAGAGAGAGCCAGGAGTGAGGTGGAAGCTCGCTAAATGGGTGAAATGTATACCTTCCTGGTGACAATCCTTCTCACGGGAATCGTGAAGAAGTCCCTAAGGAAATACTGGAGCACGGATCCTAGACTATATATATACAAAAGTATGTGGACACCCCTTCAAATGAGTGGATTCCCGTTGCTGACAGGTGTAAAAAATATTGCACAAAGTCATGCAATCTCCATAGACAAGCATTGGCAGTAGAATGGCCTTACTGAAGTGTTCAGCCACTTTCAAGGTGGCACCGTCATAGAATGCCACCTTTCCAACAAGTCAGTTTCTGCCCTGCTACAGCTGCCCTGGTCAACTGTAAGTGCTGTTATTGTGAAGTGGAAACGTCTAGGAGCAACAACGGCTCAGCCGCGAAGTGGTAGGCCACACAAGCTCACAGAACCAGACTGCCAAATGCTGAAGTGGGTAGAAAGTAAAAATCGTCTGTCCTCTGTTGCAACACTCTCTACCGAGTTCCAAACTGCCTCTGAAAGCAGCATCAGCACAAGAACTGTTCGTCGGGAGCTTCATGAAATGGGTTTCCGTGGCCGGAAGCAAGAAGATACATAGGGGGAGGTGGAGTTCAAGAAGAACAGTCAACAGCTGGCAGTAAAGTGGTATGACAAACGAGACGTCCATGTCCTCTCCACTGTCCATACAGCAACCATGTCAGCCACAGGGATAGTGGACCACCTGATGAGAGAGAGAAAGATCAAGCCAGACTGTGTGCTTGACTATAACCTCAAAATGGGGGCAGTGGATAAAGCAGGCACGATAAACAGCTTTGTGGAATGAGGTCGGAAAAGGACCAAGTGGTATAAGAAGACCTTTTTCCACCTGATCGACACTGCTGTCCACAATGGCCACATAGTTTGCCACCAGCTAACAGGTGAGATGATTACTGAACAAGGTTTTTTGTAATTAGACAGTTCACATTCAAATCAAATACAGTTCTATTGACAAATCAAATACAACAGGTGAAATACAGTGAAATGCATACTTAACAAGCCCTTAACCAGAGTTAGAAAATATTTACTAAATAAACTAAAGTAAAAAAAAAACATTCAGAAAGTAACACAAGAAAATTACATAACAATCACAAAGCTACATACAGGGAATCAATGTGCAGGGGTACAGGTTAGTTGAGGTAATTTGTAAAGTGACTATGCATAGATAATAAACAGCGAGTAGCAGCAGTGTAAAAACAAAGGGGGGGGCATTTGATTAATTGTTCAGCAGTCTTATAGCTTGTTATAGCTTATAGGTTATAGCTGTTAAGGAGCCTTTTGGTCCTAGACTTGGCGCTCCGGTACCGCTTGCCTTGCAGAAGCAGAGAGAACAGTCTATGACTTGGGTGACTGGAGTCTTTGACAATTTTTTGGGCCTTTTAGGGTTTTAGGGTTTCCGGCATGATGATTTTGATGTGAGCCATGACTACCCTTTCAAAGCACTTCATGGCTACCGATGTGACTGCTACGGGACGGTAATAATTTAGGCAAGTTACCTTTGCTTTCTTGGGCACAGGGACTATGGTGATTTGTTTGAAACATATAGGTAGTACAGACTCGGTCAAGGAGAGATTGAAAATGTCAGTGAAGACACTTGCCAGTTGGTCCATGCATAATTTGAGTACACCTCATGGTAATCCGTCTGGCTCCGCGGCTTTGTGAATGTTGACCTGTTTAAAGGTCTTGCTCACATTGGCTATGGAGAGCATGATCAGACAGTCGTCCAAAACAGCTGGTGCTCTCATGCATGCTTCAGTGTTGCTTGCCTCGAAGCGAGCATGCAACGCATTTAGCTGGTTTGGTAGCTCGTGGCTGGGTTTTCCTTTGTAGTCCGTAAATATTTTTCAAGCCCTGCCACATCTGACAAGCGTCAGAGCCAGTGTAGTAGGATTCAATCTTTGTCCTATATTGATGCTTTGCCTGTTTGATTGTTCGTCGGAGGGCATAGCGGGGTTTTCTTATAAGCGTCCAGATTAGTGTCCCGCTCCTTGAAAGCGGCAGGTCTAGCCTTTAGCTCGGTGCGGATGTTGCCTGTAATCCATGTCTTCTGTTTGGGAAATGTATGTACGGTCACTGTGGGGACGACGTCATCGACACACTTATTGATGAAGCCGGTGACTGAGGTGATATACTCCTCAATGCCCTTGGATGAATCGAAGAACATATTCCAGTCTGTTCTGGCAAAACAGTCCTGTAGCGTAGCATTCGCGTCATCTGACCACTTCAAGATTGAGCAAGTCACTTGTACTTCCTGCTTTAATTTTAGCTTGTAAAAAGGAATTAGGAGGATAGAATTATGATCAGATTTGCCAAATGGAGGGCGAGGGAGAGCTTTGTATGCGTCTCTGTGTGTGGAGTAAAGGTGCTCTAGAGTTTTTTCCCTCTGGTTGCACATGTAACATGCTGGTAGAAATTAGGTAAAATGGATTTAAGTTTCCTTGCATTAAAGTCCCCGGCCACTAGGAGCGCTGCTTCTAGATGAGAATTGTATTATTTGCTTATGGCCTTATATAGCTCGTTGAGAGCGGTCTTACTGCCAGCATCGGTTTGTGGTGGTAAATAGATGGCTACGAATAATTTAGATGAGAACTCTCTTGGTAGATAGTGTGGTAAACAGCTTATCATGAGGTATTCTACCTCAGGCAAGCAATCCCTCGATTCTTCTTTAATATTTGACATCACGCACCAGCAGTTTATGACAAATAGACACACAGGTAGGCCAGTTGAAAACAAGTTCTCATTTACAACTGCGACCTGGCCAAGATAAAGCAAAGCAGAGTGACACAAACGACAACACAGAGTTACACATGGAATAAACAAACGTACAGTCAATAACACAATAGAAAAAGTCTATATACAGTGTGTGCAAATGGCGTGAGGAGGTAAAGCAATAAATAGGCCATAGTAGCGAAGTAATTACAATTTAGCAAATTAACACTGGAGTAAAAGATGTGCAGATGATGAGGATGTGCAAGTAGAAATACTGGTGTGCAAAAGAGAAGAAAAGTAAATAAAAACAAAATGGGGATGATGTAGGTAGATTGGATGGGCTATTTTCAGATGGGCTGTGTACGAGCTGCAGCAATCGGTAAGCTGCTCTGATAGCTGATGCTCAAAGTTAGTGAGGGACATATGAGTCTCCAACTTCAGCAATTTTTGCAATTCGTTCCAGTCATTGGCAGCAGAGAACTGGAAGGAAAGGCGGCCAAAGGTGACGTTGGCTTTGGGGATGACCAGTGCAATATACCTGCTGGAGCGTGTGCTACGGGTGGGTGTTGTTATGGTGACCAGTGAGCTGAGATAAGGCGGAGCTTTACCTAGCAAAGACTTAGATGACCTGGAGCCAGTGGGTCTGGCAACGAATATGTAGCGAGGGCCAGCCAACGAGAGCATACAGGTCGCAGTGGTGGGTGGTATGTGGGGCTTTGGTGACAAAACGGATGGCACTGTGATAGACTGCATCCAGTTTGCTGAGTAGAGGGTTGGAGGCTATTTTGTAAATGACATTGTCGAAGTCGAGGATCGGTGGGATAGTCAGTTTTACGAGGGTATGTTTGGCAGCGTGAGTGAAGGAGGCTTTGTTGTGAAATAGGAAGCCGATTCTAGATTTAATTTTGGATTGGAGATGTTTAATATGAGTCTGGAAGGAGAGTTTACAGTCTAGCCAGACACCTAGGTATTTGTAGTTGTCCACATATTCTAAGTCAGAACTGTCCAGAGTAGTGATGCTAGTCAGGCGGGCAGGTGCGGGCAATGATCGATTGAATAGCATGCATTTAGTTTTACTAACATTTAAGAGCAGTTGGAGGCCACGGAAGGAGTGTTGTATGTCATTAAAGCTCATTTGGAGGTTAGTTAACACAGTGTCCAAAGAAGGGCCAGATGTATACAGAACGGTGTCGTCTGCGTAAAGGTGGATCAGGGAATCACCCGCAGCAAGAGCGACATCGTTGATATATACAGAGAAAAGAGTCGGCCCGAGAATTGAACCCTGTGGTACCCCCATAGAGACTGCCAGAGGTCTGGACAACAGGCCCTCCGATTTGATACACTGAACTCTATCTGAGAAGTAGTTGGTGAACCAGGTGAGGCAGTCAATAGAGAAACCAGGGCTGTTGAGTCTGCCGATAAGAATACGGTGATTGACAGAGTCGAAAGCCTTGGCCAGGTCGATGAAGACGTCTGCACAGTACTGTCTTTTATTGATGGCAGTTATGATATCGTTTAGTATCTTGAGTGTGACTGAGGTGCACCCATGACCAGCTTGGAAACCGGATTGCACAGCGAAGAAGGTACGGTGGGATTCGAAATGGTCAGTGATCTGTTTGTTAAGTTGGCTTTCGAAGACTTTAGAAAGGCAGGGCAGGATGGATATAGGTCTGTAACTGTTTGGGTCTAGAGTGTCACCCCCTTTGAAGAGGGGGATGACCGCGGCAGCTTTCCAATCTTTAGGGATCTTGGACGATACGAAAGAGAGGTTGAACAGACTGGTAATAGGGGTTGCAACAATGGCGGCGGATACTTTTAGAAAGAGAAGGTCCAGATTGTCTAGCCCAGCTGATTTGTACAGGTCCAGGTTTTCCAGCTCTTTCAGAACATCTGCTATCTGGATTTGGGTGAAGGAGAAGCTGGGGAGGCTTGGGCAAGTAGCTGCGGGGGTGCGGAGCTGTTGGCCGGGGTTGGGGTAGCCAGGAGGAAAGCATGGCCAGCCGTAGAGAAATGGTTATTGAAATTCTCGATTAACCTGTTTGGGATAGGGGGCAGTATTTTCACGGACGGATAAAAAACGTACCCAATTTAATCTGGTTATTACTCCTGCCCAGAAACTAGAATATGCATACAATTAGTAGATTTGGATAGAAAACACCCTAAAGTTTCTAAAACTGTTTGAATGGTGTCTGTGAGTATAACAGAACTCATATGGCAGGCCAAAACCTGAGAAGATTCTATATGGGAAGTGCCCTGTCTGACCATTTCTTGGCCTTCTGTAGCCGCTTTATCGAAAATACACGATCTCTGCTGTAACGTGACATTTTCTAAGGCTTTAATTGGCTCTCAGAAGGCGCCAGAAGGTAGAATGATAACTCTGCAGTCTCTGGGCGAAAAACAGTACGGGTTTTGGAGAGTGGTACTTCTGAGAACAATGACACTGGTGCGCGCGTGCATGTGACGACTCCATTTTTTTTCTTTCAGTGTTTGAACGGATACAAATTCTCCCATTTGGAATATTATCGCTATTTTACGAGAAAAATCGCATAAAAATTGATTTTAAACAGCGTTTGACATGCTTCGAAGTACGGTAATGGAATATTTAGAATTTTTTTGTTACAAAACGTGCCGGCGCGTCACCCTTCGGATAGTGATTTGAACGCACAAAAAAAACGGAGGTATTTGGATATAACTATGGATTATTTGGAAGCAAAACAACATTGGGTGTTGAAGTAGAAGTCCTGGGAGTGCATTCTGACGAAGAACAGCAAAGGTAATCCAATTTTTCTTATAGTAAATCTGAGTTTGGTGAGTGCCAAACTTGGTGGGTGTCAAAACAGCTAGCCTTGATGGCCGGGCTATCTACTCAGAATATTGCAAAATGTGCTTTCACCGAAAAGCTATTTTAAAATCGGACACCGCGATTGCATAAAGGAGTTCTGTATCTATAATTCTTAACCTCTCTAGGGTAGGTGGGACGAAATTGTCCCAACTACGTAACAGCCAGTGCAATCCTGTGGCGCGTTATTCAAATACCTTAGAAATGCTATTACTTCAATTTCTCAAACATATTACTATTTTACACCATTTTAAAGACAAGTCTCTCTCGTTAATCTAACCACACTGTCCGATTTCAAAAAGGCTTTACAACGAAAGCAAAACATTAGATTATGTCAGCAGAGTACCCAGCCAGAAATAATCAGACACCCATTTTTCAAGCTAGCATATAATGTCACATAAACCCAAACCACAGCTAAATGCAGCACTAACCTTTGATGATCTTCATCAGATGACACTTCTAGGACATTATGTTATGCAATACATGCATGTTTTGTTCAATTAAGTTCATATTTATATCAAAAACCAGCTTTTTACATTAGCATGTGATGTTCAGAACTAGCATACCCACCGAAAACTTCCGGTGAATTTATTAAATTACTCACGATAAACGTTGACAAAAAACATAACAATTATTTTAACCTGTTGGGGCTAGGGGGCAGTATTTTCACGGCCGGATAAAAAACGTAGCCGATTTAAACTGGTTACTACTCTTGCCCTGATACGAGAATATGCATATTATTAGTAGATTTGGATAGAAAACACTCTAAAGTTTCTAAAACTGTTTGAATGGTGTCTGTGAGTATAACAGAACTCATGTGGCAGGCAAAAACCTGAGAAGATTACAAGCAGGAAGTGGCCTGTCTGACAATTTGTGGTCCTTCTGTTGCATCTCCATCGAAATTACAGTATCTCTGCTGTTACGTGACACTTTCTAAGGCTTCCATTGGCTCTCTAAAGCCGCCAGATCGCATAACAATTGATTTTAAACAGCGTTTGACATGCTTCTAAGTACGGTAATGGAATATTTTGAATTTTTTGGGCACGAAATGCGCCCGCGCATTACCCTTCGGATAGTGACCTGAACGCACAAACAAAACTGAGGTATTTTGACATAACTATGGATTATTTGGAACCAAAACAACATTTGTTGTTGAAGTAGAAGTCCTGGGAGTGCAAGAACAGCATAGGTAATCCAATTTTTCTAATAGTAAATCTGAGTTTACTGAGCCTCGACGTGTCTGAATAGCTAGCCTTGATGGCCGAGCTATTTACTCAGAATATTACAAAATCTGCCTTTGCCGAAAAGCTATTTTAAAATCTGACACCGCGATTGCATTAAGGAGTTCTGTATCTATAATTCTTAAAATAATTGTTATGTTTTTTGTCAACGTTTATCATGAGTAATTTAGTAAATTCACCGGAAGTTTTCGGTGGGTATGCTAGTTCTGAACATCACATGCTAATGTAAAAAGCAGTTTTACATTTCCTCCATGTGCCAGAACCAGTCGTCCACCTCAGGAGCCTCGGTCTGACTCTGATGCCAAGGAGCCAGAACCGGCTGATACCCCAATAAACACTGGAAGGGGGAGAGGTTAGTGGAGGAGTGGAGGAGTGGCGGAGTGGCGGAGCGGGTTCTGGGCCATCTCTGCCCAGGGCAAGATCGCTGCCCACTCCCCCGGCCGGTCCTGGCAATAGGACCTCAGAAACCTACCCACATCCTGGTTAACTCTCTCCACCTGCCCATTGCTCTCGGGGTGAAAACCCGAGGTAAGGCTGATCGAGGCCCCCAGACATTCCATGAAGCCTCGAAGTGAACTGGGGACCCCAATCAGACACTATATCCTCAGGCACCCCATAGTGCCGGAAGACGTGCGTAAACAAGGCTTCCGCAGTCTGTAGGGCTGTAGGAAGACCTGGCAGAGGAAGGCGACGGCTGGACTTAGAAAACGATCCACAACAACCAGGATCGTAGTGTTTCCCTGTGATGGGGGAAGATCGGTCAGGAAATCAATTGACGGGTGTGACCATGGCCGTTGTGGAAAGGGTAAGGGGTGTAGCTTACCTCTGGGCAGGTGCCTAGGAGCCTTACACTGGGCCCACACCGAGCAGGAGGAAACATAAACCCTCACGTCCTTAGCCAAGGTGGACCACCAGTACTTCCCAGTCAGACAGCGCACCGTCGACCGATGCCTGGATGACCAAAGGAGGGTGACGTGTGGGCCCAATAGATCAACCGGTCACGAACAGCAGACGGAACGTACAGAAACCCAGCGGGACACTGAATGGGAGTGGGCTCTGCACGTAAAGCCTGCTCAATGTCCGCGTCCAGCTCCCACACCACCGGCGCCACCAGGCAGGAGGTGGGGAGTATGGGAGTGGGATCCATGGGCCGCTCCTCTGTGTCATACAGCCGGGACAATGTGTCTGCCTTCACGTTCTGGGATCCTGGTCTGTACACAAAACGGGTGAAAAACATGGCCCACCTGGCCTGGCGAGGGTTCAGTCTGCCTGGATGTACTCTAGATTGCGGTGGTCAGTCCAGATGAGAAAAGGGTGTTTAGCCCCCTCAAGCCAATGTCTCCACGCCTTCAAGGCCTTGACGACAGCCAACAGCTCCCGGTCCCACACGTCATAGTTTCGCTCCACCGGGCTGAGCTTCTTCGAGAAGAAGGCACAGGGGCGGAGCTTCGGTGGCGTACCCGACCACTGAGAGAGCACAGCTCCTATCCCAGCCTTGTGCGCGTCCACCTCCACTATGAACGCCAAAAAGGGATCCGGATGGGCCAGCACTGGAGCCGAGGTAAACAGAGCCCTCAGGTGACCAAAAGCCCTGTCCGCCTCAGGGAAGGGAGAGACGAATCCCACTGGGACCAGGAGAAGGAGGCGCGCGTAATGGAGATCCCGGTTGTGCTGGTGGAGGTGCTGGTAGAACTCCCTGTCTCTCCCAGCGGTCCATTGTCTGGACAAAGCGGTCCATGGCGGTGCCAAGATGGTGGAGCATTGCTGCGTGCTCCCGGACGCTCTCCTCCACCCCTATACCCGGGGTACCTGCTCCTGCTGACTCCATATAGTTGGTCATGAATTCTGTAAAGGGTGCGTACTGGCGGCAGAGAAGTCAGGCGCAGGAGAGCAAAAAAATGTTCCAACGGAGCAGTTTAATAATAAAAACCACTGTAAAATAAAACAAACAAACAATGGGTAACAAAACCCGTCACACACCAGAATACGTGCACAAGCACTTACAACAAACAATTCCGGACAAAGACATGGGGGGAACAGAGGGTTAAATACACAACATGTAATGGTGGAATTGAAACCAGGTGTGTGGGAAGACAAGACAAAACAAATGGAAAATGAAAAGTAGATTGATGATGGCTAGAAGACCGGCGACGCCTACCGCAGAACGCCGCCCGAACAAAGAGAGGCATCGACTTTGGCGGAAGTAGTGACAGATGTACCATGCCAGGTGTGTATAATACTGATGTTAATGGGAGAGGGAAGGGGTTAAGGTGTGGTCTTTACTCCCAAATTTCACTTAAATATAACTTCCAAATGAAGAGAGACAATGATACATAAAGTTATCTGTGGAAAAATGCAATCTTATGGACAACGGTGGATGGTTCTTAAATTAACCCTTGTGTTAGGGGGATCTTAAAGAGCAGTTTCACTCCACGGCATACTGCCATGGGACTTCACCTGCTGGCGATGAGAAGTAGGTGGTCAGCTTCTCCCTCACCTGGAGTGCCTGTCTGGGGGCGTTGTTGGCACCTGCCCTGGTGACATCAGGTAGGTGACCATTTGGCGTGCCCAACTCCATCCGGAGCGGCTCCTGGATTGACCTCCGCAGGTAGTTATAGAGAACACGTGGCCTTCACACAGGCATCGACATTTGAGGGGCTGAGACCAAGCACTCTCCAATAAATTTTCCACCGGGCTGCCAGAATCCCAAATGCGCATTCAACAACTAACCTTGCCCTGGACAGTTGTTTGTTAAAGATCCTTACAGGCTTTGGCAATGGCAGCTGGCGTCCAGCGTAGGGCCTCATGCGATTGGGTCTCAAAGGGAAGCACTCGTCGCCGACGAAGACATGGGGAACAGGTCCCAGGTCTTCAGCCCCAGGGAGTGATACAGGTGGTGGAATCTCCAGGATGCCATCCTGAAGTGCCTGGCTGAAAGCAGAGTCCCGGAGGGTCCCGCCATCACTTCCCTTGCCGTAAGCACCAACATCGACAACACAGAAATATTAGATGGCATCTACAACAGCCAAGAGTACAACTTAATATGTACCCTTGTTGTAAAATTGCGAACCTGAGCACGGTGGAGCCTGGATTACTACATGTTTCCCGTCAATGGAGCCAAAACAGTTGGGGAAATTCCACCTCTCCAGGAACTCAGCAGCGATGGCCCTCCAGTCTTCCTCCTTGGGGACAGGCATGTATTCACCAACCAGACAGTCCCAAATGGCTTGTGCCACAGAGGGGACAATGCCTGCACTGTGGACCGTCCAACACGGAAGCTGAATCCAATGGTCCTGTAGGAGTCCCCTGTCGCCAAGAATCTAAAATATAATTCCAAATAATTATCATTATTGTGTGTAACTTGAATTACACCCACATATTATGTCTACTCATATAGCTACCTCATTACTGTTTATTTTGCTCTACTAATTATATTGTAATACTCATCAACCATCATTAACAATGCCTTGAAACAGTACAATTCAGTCTATGTTTATATCAATAAACTGTAGCCCAGGCAAACTCTACTCTTAGAAAGAATGGTACTATCTACTTAAAAGGGTTCTCTGGCTGTCCCCATAGGAGATCCCTTTTTGGTTCCAGGTAGTACCCCTTTTGATTCCAAGTAGAACCCTATTGGGTTCCATGTATAACATTTTCCCCAAAGGGTTATACCTGGAACCAAAAATAGTTATCCTATGGGGAAAGCAGAAGGAGACTTTTGGAACCTTTTTCTCTAAGAGTCTATGTGAGTCCAATAAGAATGCAATGAATGACTGTAACTGTCTTGAACAACAATGGGTCCTGGAGAAGACTAGCCTACCTTCATCAGGGCAGAAGGCACCTCAACTTTCTTTTCATTTGGTAACATTGCATAATTAAAGAAGGATTATAAACCAACTTTGGGAAAAGTTATAGTCCTAATGAACATTCTGTAAAAGTACATCTGATGTCAAATAGGAAATATTAACTAGAGAGCCCTTTAGCTAGCTAGGTTGAACATAAAAACAATGTATCAAATATAATATCAATCAATTATGGTATCAAAGGCTTTAGAATTTTACTAGAATGTAGCTTACCGGAGACAAATCGGCAGGCGTTCAACGATCCTGACTCCAACCATCTGGAGCAGGTGATCGAACTGGCTTCGGTCCAGACGAAAGTAACTTCGGAATTCCTCTCCAAACAGTCGAAGCTCTTGAATGAGACGGTGGAACCCCCCTGCCTGCTTTCGGGACTTTAACCATCTCTGGACCCACACAGACCTGCGCTTTCGGCGGCCGGCCCAACAGCGCGATCAAGACCACCTTCCTCAACGTTGGTCTCATTGTTGAAAGAGCCTACCTTGCTCTCTTGACTATTTATTATTGCATTTCGCTCCAAAACTGCATTTTTGAGGGAAATTATATTATAGACTCTCACAATTAATTTATGGATGTTATCGAATAAATAATATACTTGGCAAATAAATGAATAAAATATTTTAAGAAATTATGCAATTAAAATGTTTTTAATATGTAATCCCACATTTTTTTACTGGATATGTGTGCAACAAAAATTCAACATTCACATTTTGCTACTTTCTGTCAAGTCTACGCATACAGTTTGATGCATACGTTCGATAAATCGAACTTATGCACCACACAGAACGCACTGCAACTGCCTCTGCAATGCAATGCTGCAAGGCAAACGCAGTGTTCCATTGGAAATGAATGTACTTCTGGTGTATCAAAACGCAATGACGCAGTCGGTGTGTTCGAAGCGTTAGGGGGACATCGCGACGGAAGAAGTCTGTTGTAGCCCCCTCGGATGGTTACGTCGGCAAACCAGTCATGTTGAATCGGCAGGGCTCCATGTAGCCAGGCCAATTGGCAAAATAGGTATTGTAGCCCAAGAATTTGGCTGATGGTTGCCTTCAGCGGCCCGCTAGACAGCTAGCGGGCCGCGGCTAGCAGGCTAGCGGATGGGCCTTCAGGGGACGTCGCGACAGAGGAGCCTGTTGAAACCCTTCGGGCAGATTACGTCGGTAAACCAGTCGTGATGGAATCAGTGGGGCTCCGTGTCGGCAGTAAAAGGGGTCCAGGCCCATTGGCAAAATATGTATAGTAGCCCAAGGAGTGGCTGATGGACCTCTTCAGCAAGACGGGAGATGAGGCTAGTTCCAGGCTCACTGGTGCTTGCTTCGGAACAGAGACGTTAGCCAGGGGGTAGCCACTCGGATAGCTGCTAGCTAGCTGCAATGATCCAGGTGAAAAGGTACAGAGCTTGCGGTAGGAAACCGGAGATGTGGAGAACAAGCAGTCCGTTATGCTCTGGGTTGAATCGCGCTGTGCAGACTGGCAGGAGTTGACCGGGCTAAGGTTAGCTGATGACCGCTAGCAGTGGCTAACTGACTACTAGCTAGTTAGCTGACTAGCTTCTGTTGGGTTCCAGTTCTAAAGTATAGAAAATAGCAGATCCATACCACATTGGATGAGGCGGGTTGCAGGAGAGTAAATTGAAACTAAGGTTAAAAATAAAATAAATATATACGAAATATATACAAAGGACAGAAAAGATATATACACGGGACACGACAAGACAAAGACAAAGACGTCTGAACTGCTACGCCATCTTGGAATATCCACTATAAAATGTTATGGTTAAACTCGAATATACTGATTAATAAAAAAACATTCTTTATGGATTTTATTTTACAAATTGTATTATAATTGTTAATGATATTATGAATAGAAACGGAGGAGTTATGCAGTTATCAAAAATATATGGGAATATCTGCCCAATCCAAATTTAGAACCAACTGATTAAAGCACTACCACAAAAATGAGGAGGCAAGTGGAAAATGGAGAAGGTAGGGAACTTGTTTGCCTGCCATATATTAAAGATACAAATTGGCTGAAAGGAACTGGCATATAGAGAAAAATATACCAGTTTAATTTGAGGACAAAAATGTTGAAGGCTGCACCATACAGGTTGCAAAATAAATGGGAAGAGATTTTCGATGTACCAATTCCATGGCATATGGTTTAGGAACTGGTACAAAAAACTACACTTGATTCAACACTTAGAGTTTTTCACAGGAATGGTTAAAAAATCACAACATGCACTTAAAATTAGCCTTACAAATAGCAGTGTTGGGCAATTTGGAAAGCCATAGTCAGTCAATAAATAACATAATAATACTCATAGGAAAGGCTTTCATCTTTAGCTTGCAATCTGTGGATATTATACGATTAGAAAGATAAAAATAATTATGTAAAACATCAGAGCACAATTGAAAAATATATGGCACATGGAAACCAAACGAGGGTGGTCTATGGTGACAGGTGTGATGGGCTGAGAGTGGCTGAGGGTTGGGATTTGAGAGCTTATGTTTGGTAAAGTGTTATTGTTATGTGACCGCTTTATATAAAAGTACCATGTATGTCAAATGTATATTTAAAATGTATATATATATGTCGGAAAAAAGCTATAAAAAAACTAAAAAATATGTGTCCTCTGGAGAGGAGGGGTTAATAATAAAAAAAAATGTAAAAAAAGCTGATGTTGAAATACCTATTGACTCTGTTCCATCTCACTGCGCTATCCACTGTCTCATCAGCCCAGCCAGGCAATTTATAAACTTGATCTCCACTATAAAAAGCATCTAGACATTATCTCCCATTTCCTTTAGACTAGCATTTGATTTTCAATGCCAAGCGAAATTGCACCTCATTGGCTCATTGTTATGGATATATCCAAATAAATGTCACTAGAAAACAGCTTAAACAAACACAAACGTAGCTACTTTGCTTTTATTCTGGCTGCACTGTTTGACGTGACTGTAAATTAGCCGTAGTTGGCTAGCAAGCAAACAAGGGATAAGAACATTGCCAGCTAGTATGGCAATAGAACATTTAGAACGAACAACTGGGTCGCGTCCATAGATACAGAACAAAAAGACGACTGTGTCGCATCTCTGGCAACCGAACCGATAGAACGAATGACCAGCTGGATTGGGAAGCAACCCTAGATTTGTATTCGGGACTATATCTTGTGGAAGGATGAAATAGTATGAAAATATGTCAATCATTATTTGAATATGTTTGTAACTCGTTGTATAAAAGGGATAATGCCCTTGAAGCCGGTGTTTGGAGGATATATTGGCACAGTTTGTCGGCCCTCGACTTCGTCGTGCCAATATATCCTCCAAAGACCGGCTTCTCAGGATTATCACTTGATTGGCTGATCCCTCCTGATGACCTGGACGGAATTATGTAATCCTTCCTTAACCCATAGGAAGTCCCACCCAGTTGACTACTTCAAAATGCGAAAGTCCTCAATAGCGCTGCCATGCTAAAACTGGATTTTGGTCCCTAAATCCTCTATCTAGCTTTGTGTTCTTCAACTACCTCAGGAGGTGGTCAGGAAGATCTAATCCAAATCAGTTAACAATGCATCTTTTGATTGTCTACACCTGTCGACAAATGTGGGCACAATCAGAATGTGGAATAGATCAGGATAACTGACGCATGTTGGAACCAGGTATAAACTGAGCTTTTGTAAGTTTATTAGAGCTGTAATGGGCCTCAATTATCTCAGTGTTTTGTCCAGACACTATTTAATCTGTGTACTGTAAATGTATTTACCCTTGTCTATGAACCGTACGTCCCAATGAGATGAATGTGCATGTGCCTTAATATGCCGTTTGAAAAAAGATTAAAAAACAAATTGTATCAAACTAAATAAAATACATGTTCTCATCTACCGGTGTATAAAACCAAAGTAAAGAAGCACACTGTGCATCAGTATAGCCGACTGGCGACAGCCTTTTAAAATGATGACTTAATAAGGAAGTGGATATTCAGAGGTTTTGGCCGTTCTTATATTAGTTCAGTACCTAACTGAATTATGAAAGTAAAATAATTAAGTTGAGGGAGTATGTCTTTTTAAGTGAACCATAATTTACTTGACTTAGTTTTCCCCTGGAAGTGTTTTGTCATCCAGAGGATATTAAATGGGAAGCATTGTCTTTTTAAAGGGGCACGATGTCACACCCTGATCTGTTTCACCTGACTTGTGCTTGTCTCCACCCCCCACCAGGTGTCTCCCATTTGTTCCCATTATCTCCTGTGTAATTATACTTGCGTTTTCTGTTTGTTTGTTGCCAGTTCGTCTTGTCCCATCAAGTCTTACCAGCGAGTTCCCGTGTTTCCTGTGCTCTAGATTTTGTTTTTCTAGTCTGCCCAGTTTTGACCATTCTGCCTGCCCTAGGCCAGCCTGCCATTCTGTACCTTTCTGACACTGCCCTGGATTACTGACCTCTGCCTGGCCTGACCCTGAGCCTGCCTGCCATTCTGTACCTTACTGACTCTGCCCTGCATTATTGACCTCTGCCTGCCTTTGACCTGTCGTTTGCCTGCCTCCTATTTTGTATTAAACATATGTGATTTGAACTGTTTGCATCTGGGTCTTATCCTGATAGTACGAACTGGCCATGACTGACCCAACAGACTCGGATCAGCTCAGTGACACCATCTCCTCCCACAGAGCAACCATTGGAAGAAGGGAGGAGTTACTTCACAAGCTTATGGAAGGATTCCAGACCTTGGCGCAACCCAATGACCGTGCTTTCCATACATTGCTTGAACAAGTTTGCGGATTGTCTATTAGACAGCCAGCCACTACTGTAACCTCCCAGTAGCGTGTCCCCCCCAGCCCACCATGGCTTCCCGAGAACCCTGCTTACCTACTCCAGAACGCCTCGCTGGAGATTCAGGGACATGTTGGGCGTTTCTCTCCCAGTGCTCCCTCATCTTTGAGCTACAGTCCTCTTCTTTTCCCTTGGACTGCTTGAAGGTAGCATATGTTATAACACTGATGTCCAGGAGGGCTCTCACCTGGGCTATGGCAGTGTGAGAGCAACAAGTCACCGTGTGTTTCAGTCTAGTGGAGCTCATGGCGGAGGTGAAGAAAGTGTTTGATTCTCCATTGTCCGAGAGAGAGGCTGCTTGGAAGCTATTCCGGCAACGCCTAGACTCCCGTAGTGTGGCAGACTATGCGGTCGATTTACGCACGTTGGCTGCCGAAGGTGCCTGGAACCCGGAAGCCCTGTTCGTCACATTCCTTCATGGGTTATCGGAGGAGGTGAAAGACGAACTCGCAGCCCGGGAGCTGCCCGTCGATCTCAAATCTCTTATCGCCTTCACCATCTGGATTGATGGGCGACTACGGGGAACGTAGGAGGGAGAGGAGGTCTGCCGACTCTTCTCCGGAGCCTATAGGGAGAGCTAGACTGTTTCCTGCCGAATGGTTACACAGACTGAACACCAAGAGCTATCTGTATTGTGGGACTACAGCTCATTACATTGCTACCTGTCCTTTAAAAAAAACCTTGCTCATCAGGAGGTATGAGTACGCGGGTGGTCATTACGGATAATGTCCAGTCTCCCCTTACTCATACCCCTCTCCATGCCATACTGATGTGGGGTGACCGGTCCAAATCTCTCAGAGTAATAATTGACTCTGGGGCCGACAAGAGTTTTATGGACGCTACCCTGGTGTCTGAGCTGGGAATCCCCACTCAACCCCTCTCCATTCCCATGGATGTCAGAGCGCTGGATGGGCGATCGATTGGCAGAGACACCCACAACACGGTTCCTATCAACCTGTGAGTGTCAGGCAATCACAGCGAGTCGATCCAGTTTCTACTCACCGAATCCTCTCAGGTACCCGTTGTGTTGGGGTTTTTATGGCTCCAGAGTCACAATCCCCTTGTTGATGGGACTGTTGGTTCGATCAAGGCTTGAAGCCCGTTCTGCCACGCTCTTTGCATGAAGTTGGCACAGCCTGCCCTGGAACGTCTTCCTGCGGGCTCAGGAAAAGCCCCGGATCTCTCCGCCGTCCCGTAGAATACCAGGACCTCCGGGAGGTTTTCAGCATGGCCTGTGCCACCTCGCTTCCTCCGCATCTGTCACGCCCTGACCATAGAGAGCCTTTTTATTCTCTATTTTGGTTAGGTCGGGGTGTGACGGGGGGTGTTCTAGTCTAGGTTATTTATTTCTATGTTGGCCTGGTATGGTTCCCAATCAGAGGCAGCTGTTTATCATTGTCTCTGATTGGGGATCATATTTAGGCAGCCATTTCCCCACTGTGTTTTGTGGGATCTTGTTTTTGTGTAGTTGCCTGTGAGCACTCCAGACGTCACGTTTTGTTCATTCTTAGTTTTTTTTGTGTGAGTTTCATTGATTAAACATGTGGAACTCTACGTACGCTGCACCTTGGTCCAGTTCTTACGACGATCGGGACAGAAGATCCCACCACAACAGGACCAAGCAGCGTGCCCAGGAGGAGATGGCATCCTGGACTTGGGAGGAACTCTTGGCAGGACACAAAAGCCTGCCGTGGAAGCAGACGCAAGGAGAGAAGGGAGGACAGCAACAACGCCGGGGTTCGTGGCCACAAAGACAGCCCAAAAGACAGCCCAAATCTTTTGGATGGGGCACACAGGTGATGAGCCAGAGACCATCAGGGAGTCGAAGGAGGAACTCGATGAAAGACTCCGGAGAGAGGTGGTGGCGATGAGAGTGCTGCAGCGCGGGCGTGCTGAGGAGCGTGACACAGTCCGGTGTCATCTGCACCGGTTTCACGCATCTGGCCTCCAGTGCGCCTCCCCAGTCCGGTACGTCCTGTGTTTCCTCCTCACACTCACCCTGAAGAGCGTGTCACCAGTCCGGTGCAACCTGTACCGGCCCCACGCATCAGGCCTCCAGTGCGCCTCCCCAGTCCGGTACGTCCTGTGCCTGCTCCCCGCACTTGCCCTGAAGAGCGTGTCACCAGTCCGGTGCAACCTGGGCCGGCTCCACGCATCAGGCCTCCAGTGCGCCTCCCCAGTCCGGTACGTCCTGTGCCTGCTCCTCGCACTCACCCTGAAGAGCGTGTCACCAGTCCGGTGCAACCTGTGCCGGCTCCACGCATCAGGCCTTCAGTGTGCCTCCCCAGTCTGGTACGTCCTGTGCCTGCTCCTCGCACTCGCCCTGAAGTGCGTGTCACCAGTCCAGAGCCTCCGGCAACGGTCCCCAGTCCAGAGCCTCCGGCGATGGTCCCCAGTCCAGAGCCTCCGGCGATGGTCCCCAGTCCAGAGCTACCGGCGACGGTTCACAGTCCAGAGCTTCCGGCGACGGTTCACAGTCCAGAGCTTCCGGCGACGGTTCACAGTCCAGAGCTTCCGGCGACGGTTCACAATCCAGAGCTTCAGGCGACGGTTCACAGTCCAGAGCTTCCGGCGACGGTCCCCAGTCCAGAGCTTCTGGCGACGGTCCCCAGTCCAGAGCTTCCGGCGACGGTCCCCAGTCCAGAGCTTTCGGCGACAGTCCCCAGTCCAGAGCTTCCGGCGACGGTTTAAAGTCACAGTCTAGAGCTTCTGGCGACGGTCCCCAGTCCAGAGCTTCCGGTGACGGTTCACAGTCCAGAGCTTCCGGCGACGGTTCACAGTCCAGAGCTTCCGGCGACGGTTCACAGTCCAGAGCTTCCGGCGACGGTTCACAGTCACAGTCCAGAGCTTCCGGCGACGGTTCACAGTCTGGAACCTCCTATGACAGTCCACAGTCCGGAACCTCCTGCGACGGTCCACAGTCCGGAACCTTCTACGACGGTCCACAGTCCGAAACCTCCTACGACGGTCCACAGTCCGGAACCCCCTACGATGGTCCACAGTCCGGAACCCCCTATGACGGTCCACAGTCCGGAACCCCCTACGACGGTCCACAGTCCGAAACCTCCTGCAACGGTCCACAGTCCGGAACCTCCCTGCGACGATCCACAGTCCGGAACCTCCCTGCGACGGTCCACAGTCCGGAACCTCCTGCGACGGTCCACAGTCCGGAACCTCCTGTGATGGTCAACGTTCTGGAGCCTCCAGCGGGGGTCAACGGTCCGGAGCTTCCAGGCAAGGTTCCCAGTTCTGCTCCAGGGCAGGAGCCTCCCTTTGTGCTGGTGCCCAGTCCAGGCACGGCGTCCGATCCCGCTCCATGGCAGGAGCCTTCCTCTGCGCCGATGTCCAGTCCATGGCTGGACCCTTGGTCTGGGCGGGGGCAAAGACCCGCACCAGAGCCGCCACCGACACTAGGCACCCCCCCTACCCTCCCCAGTTGGTTTCAGGTTTTGCGGCCGGAGTCCGCACCTTTGGGGGGGGGGGGGGTACTGTCACACCCTGACCATAGAGAGCCTTTTAATTCTCTATTTTGGTTAGGACGTGGTGTGACTGGGGGGGGTGTTCTAGTCTAGGTTATTTATTTCTATGTTGGCCTGGTATGGTTCCAATTCAGAGGCAGCTGTTTATCGTTGTCTCTGATTGAGGATCATATTTAGGCAGCCATTATCCCACTGTGTTTTGTGGGATCTTGTTTTTGTGTAGTTGCCTGTGAGCACTCCAGAAGTCACGTTTCGTTCATTCTTTATTGTTTTTTGTGTGAGTTTCATTGATTAAACATGTGTAACTCTACGTACGCTGCGACTTGGTACAGTTCTTACGACGATCGTGACAGCATCGGCCCAATGACTGCGCCATCGACCTTCTCCCAGGCACTACTTCACCTCAGGGATGGCTTTATTCCCTGTCGGGTCCGGAGAACAAGGCAATGGAGACGTACATTGAGGACTCACTGGCTGCAGGGGTATCCGTCCTTCTGCCTCCCCTGCGGCCGCTGTGTTCTTCTTTGTGGCGAGCCAATCAGGACCTGGAGACGACTCTTCATTGCCTCATTTCTGCCAACCCCACCACCCGGAGCCAGCAACTCGTGTGGGTGGAATACGCCCACAAAACCCTTACCTGCTCAGCTGCTGGTCTCTCGCCGTTCGAGTGTTCCATAGGTTATCAGCCTCCGCTCTTCCCTGAGCAGGAGGAAGAGGTCAGCATACCCTCTGCCCAGATGTTCGTCCACCGCTGTCGCCGTACCTGGAAGAGAGCCCAGTCCGCCCTCCTCAAGACCACCTCCAAGTATCAGCGACAGGCGGACTGCCACCGGACCCCTGCTCCCTGCTATCGTCTCGGGCAGAGGGTATGGCTGTCCATTCGGGATCTGCCCCTCCGGGTGGAGTTCCGCAAACTTTCCCTCCGTTTTATCTGCCCTTTCCCCATCTAAGGTCCTTAGCCCCTCTACTGTTCGCCTTCTGTTGCCCTGCACTTTCCGTATACATCCCACTTTCCATGTATCTAGAATTAAACCCTGTCTCACAGCCCTTTGTCTCTTGTTGCCAGTTCGTCTTGTCCTGTCAAGTCCTACAAGCGTGTTCCTGAGCTCTAGTTTTTGTTTTTCCTAGTCGTTCCAGTTTTGACCATTCTGCCTGCCCTGATCCTGAGCCTGCCTGCCTTTCTGTACCTTACTGACTCTGCCCTGGATTACTGACCTCTGCCTGCTCTTGATCTGTCATTTACCTGCCCCCTGTTTTGTAATAAATATCTGTGATTCGAACTGTCTGCATCTGGGTCTTGTCCTGATACACGGAGTCACCCACAACATGCCCACGGTTCCTAAAAACAAAATGGCTCATTTACGGTGCCTTTGGTGAATCTCTTTAGTTCACCCAGTATAACTCAGCCTAAGGACAGAGCTCTCAGGACAGTTTTCTATTAATGGTTAGGCTATGAATGGTTAGGCTAGTAGGTTATGTATAAAGTATTATTGAGCAACATGGGAGTTTCTATGGGAATAATTGAGTTTGGAGTGTTGGTATGGAATTACTTTAAGCAGAACAATAGTTTTTTTTTAAGATAATAAAACTGAACTGGGTCTATTCCTTCCAAACTAAATGTTTTCTCTCTGTTTATTCCCTCTATCTTCCTGACCTCACTGACCGATCAGTCTTGTTGTGGTTTAGAGAGGTCAGTTCCCCCTTTTCCCTGTTCCCCTCTTTCCCCACTCTCTCAGGTCTTATCTTGTTTTTAATTATTGCCTGGTTGCTGAGCCTACTGTCAACATTCTCCTCCCTCTCTCTCCCTCCAGCCATCGCTCCTCCCTTTCTCCCTCTCTCCCCAGCCTCCAGCCCTGTTGATAGACCCTAGTCACACCTGCAGACACCTGTGCCTTTGTCCTGTGTTTAATACCTCCGGCCCTCTTACACCCAGGGGCTGGGGCGGCTTGGGGAAGCTCTGCTCCACAAGTTCCCATCAGCTTTGTCTGTAAACTCCATTGTTTCAGCAGCTATTCAGCCATGATAAGATAAAGGCAGGAAAGACTGTGTCATTAACATATGCTGAGACATTCTAACAATCTATATTTCTTTTTAAAAGGAAAACATTGCCACAGGGACAAATCTGAGTGGTGATGATGGTTCATAAAGCTTGGTGAGGTTATTGAACTGTATCTCAGTCCATGTTATTCTTCCATGTTCTATCTTCTTAACTCCTAAACTAAACATGGTTTGATTGAATGTTTGCAATGAGGCCACGCAATGAGTTGGGTGGGGGAATAGACAGTGTTCATGGTTTTAACAGGTTGGTTAGGCGTCATTTGGATATTTTGGACACCCAGTATCCTAGTTGAATCAGGAAATAGAGAATCCATGTTATACGGTTGTGAGTCTGGGGTAGGGGGTAGTAGGAGAGAGAGAGAGACATATGGTACAGTTTGCCCAGATTGTCAGTTTTTCACTTGCTATACATTTATCTTTTTATGACCGTATTTTAAGCTTCCTAAAAATAAAGTTAAGGTTACCAGTTACCACCACTGCTGCTGTGCTAACCGGCTGGGGTAGCTATATTAAACAGGGAGCAAAATACCAGTTGTACAAGACTACTTAAAAGCCACTGACCCTCCTCTACCCCCTGTCTCCACTCTGCCTTGCCTGACACACCCTACCCCCCCTACCCATTCCCCCACTACAGGCCTTTTATATGTTGTGGACTGGACAGCACAGAGCAGTGCGGCAGGAGCAGTGCACCCACTTCAGACCACTATAAACATGTCACTCCCTGATGACAGACTGGGCCTGGGGATGTTTTATAGAAATGGACCTCAACTACAGCTCATTAGAAGAGTTAAATTGGAACCATGAGGCATGGGAAGGGATGGTGTAAATGGAAGAGCAGGACAGGGGAATCTGTATGGGGGTTGGGAGTTGGGAGTGGGGGTTAGGACAGCTTTGAAGTGCTTGAGGAAAGCGGTCCTTTAATGTGACATGTTCTGAAATGTAATGTTGAAATTGTTTCACTGTATAACACACTGCGCAAACACATATTTTCTCACTAATAACATGTGAATTGAATCTCAAATATATCTTTCTAAATGATAAGAAAAATAGTTTGCACTCAAATAAGCAATTTTTGTAATCCCATAAACTGCGTTGTGCTGCCTTCCATCCACCAACCATATTACCCTTCCTTTCCTTTCAAACGAAAATGTATTTAGTACCTTGTTATTGACAACACTAATGTCCATGTTCCTCAGTCTTCTCCCTCAACACCTGTTGTACATAACCTCTCTTGACAATCACTGAATTCTAACTTAACCTCAGTAATCCATACCTTCAGGTAGGTCCTCTCCTATGCAGAAACTATTCCGTCCAGTCCGCATCCTCATGTTTTTTGTCCTTTATCTCTCTCTAACTTTAATTTTAGCCTTTTGTTTAGACACCTCCCTCAATAAACCATGCAATTACTTTCCTCCTCCATCTCCCTTCTTCCTCCCATTCCCTCCCTCCTTCCCTCACTTAACTGGACCATTGCTAGGTCTAATTGACTCTGAGGCTGAAGAGAGACCTGATTGTCTCCGTGGTAACTATAGTGGTGTAACTACAGTGGCGCTGTCAAAGGGGTTATTGTGTCGAACAGAGAGTAAATCTCAGTCGACCGCTTTGTTTGTGGCGCCTGCAAGAAGATAATGAAAGTATTTTGGTTAAGAGGTGGAGGCAAGGAGATCAAGGTGGAGGGGAATACAGGCAGTAAGATTATGGCAATAGAAAGAGGGATTTAGAGGACAGAGGGATGGAAAGATGAAAGAGGGAGGAATGGACAGGGGAGTTCAACGTGTGATTTCTATGCAGCATTTTACCTTAAGACTTTTGTTAACACTTGCTACCTCTGCAATATAAACCTTCATGGAACTAAGTGGTGAGAGGAGACTTAGGGGGTTGAAAACATGTAAATAACACCAATGGAAGTAAATTGCATAGTTTTTTTACTGAAGCACCTTTCCATGTCATGACTTCCAAACCATGACACTCATACATACTCCTCTACCAAGACCATGAGTTATTATTTACGTAATATAATTCTTTAGCTCATTTCACATTCTGCAAACGTTCAAACTGCCAGAGTCTTCTTGACGTCCATGCACAAAATATCCAGAGTTTAATATCCAAAATATCCATCATGCATTAGTGTGATAAATGTAGGATATGAAAAAATACCATCTGATCTCTATCTAACTTAAGTGTTTTAATATTGTTGTTGCAAGTGTCATTTTCATTACAGAGGTTTATCAAAAAAACTGAAAATGGTAGAAAAATAACACTGCTCTAGAATCAGCCAAGCACAATACACTAAAGGCGTTCATAAACTATCAACGTAGCAGGTGTGCAGACTTCACAATAGAAAGGTAATGTAGAAATAGTAGTTTTCAGAAACAACTAAACCTTCAAACACTACAACACCAACAACAGCATCTTAGTTATAATCAATAAATAAAAGAAACAACAAAAATCTTAATTACTAAATTATCATCAATGGCCAGCTTTAACTTCCCATTTATTAGGCAATAATACGCTGTCTTCACAATGCAAGATCATCTTTAATTCTTATAATATAAGACATAAATTAGATTATTTGTGTAAATATAAAATTAAATAATACATCAGAGGAAGCATACACATTTGCAAACCCAAAAACAAAATGTATGCAGTATCAGATTAAACCACTATTTGTCTGTTTCTTACTGAAGTAATAAAGTACAAAATGAAACTTTATGGAGTAAGCAATACCCCATAAACTCCCTCATACTATCTACACTTATTTTCTTCTTTGGCTTCCTAGTAATATTACCTCTGCTCTTGCAGAAAATGAAGAAATGTTGTGTGTGGTGGCTGTGTGTACATGTGTGTGTGTGGTCCACAGAATGTGTATTTTCAACCTGCCTGCCCGGTTATCTTGATCTATGACAAATGCATCCTTTGACAAACAATGTCAGAGTGTGGGAAGCATGTACTAATACAAAAGAATGATGTTTGTCTTTAGCTACATAGTTAACTTTGCAGCACAACAACGGTGCCACAACTAACCCTACAAGACAACACATAGAATGAAGTTAGATCTCCAGCAGTCCACTGCTTGTTTCCACCCCATTGCCTGAACCAGTTTTCTCTCCTTTGTTAGTTGGGTCACTAGGGACTCCTCCATTATTCTGCACGGCCGTGTTGGGTTTATTGGGGTCTGCCATCTCCTCATTCCTGGGGTCCTGGTTCTCTCCCTCCCCAGTCTTTCCCTGCTGCAGGGCAGACTCTGCGTGCGTCTTCTGGTGCTTGCTGAGGTGGTCACTGCGGGTGAATCTCTTGTTACACAGCAGGCAGGTGAACTTCTTCTCCCGCGTGTGTGTGCGGACATGCCTCTCCAGTTCGTCGGAGCGTGTGAAGCGCTTCCCACAGAACAGCCAGTTGCAGACGAAGGGTCTCTCCCCAGTGTGCCAGCGGAGGTGGGCCTTGAGATGCGAGGCCTTCCCATAGACTTTCCCACACCCTGGGATGTGGCAGCTATGGACAGGCTTCTTCCTCAGGGATGCAGCTGAGGCCCCCAGCCGCTCCAACTCCTGGCAGTTGGGACAGTCACAGGAGGACCTGCCAGTGGTGGTTCCTCCATACCCTCGTGATCCAGCTGCAGGCTTCAGGCCCATCTGACTCTCCATCAGCCCCCCGCCGGACACCTGCTTGGGCTTGTACATGTCCTGAGGCAGCATGTGCTGGGAGGACTGGAGGAGGTGTGATGAGGAGCCCAGGCTCACTGAGGGGTACTGAGCTGCGTTGATGGAGGTGAAGTCAGAGGCGTAGCTGGGCAGCTGGGGGCTGAGGGAGGCTTGGGGAGGGATGGGCTGGAGGGAGCCCTGGAGACTGTCGGTCTGGGGCTGGGCAGCACTTAACCAGTTGGTGTTGGGGTGGACTTCCCACCAGGAGGATGTGGCATTGGAGGGGGCGGCAGTGATACTGGGGTGGATGCCAGCCTTGTACCAGGAGCCGTAGGGGTGGGTCATGTCCAGGGAGGTGTAGACGCTGGTCAGACAGTCGGCTGTGCCGTGGGCCTTGGACACCAGCAAGGACTGCTCCTGGGACATGGAGGTCTGGAAGGAGTGGGAGAAGGGGTTGTACTCAGACGTGTACCCCCCAGAAGACGGCGGTGGACTCTCGCTGGGCGTGAGTAGCCCCCCTCCGGAGCTGAACAACCCAGTGTAGGAGTTCTCAATGCTCTCCCCTCCTCTGCCGTTCTTCTGGAGGTCTAAGGTCATGCTGTACTGCTTCTTGCCTGGAGCGGTGCTGCCGGGGCCAGCCTTTCCAGGTGCAGCTGAGTCCCTCACAGGGCTTCCAAACTTGTTGCAGGTGGCGGTTAGCATAGCAAAAGAACTGGAGCCGTAACGAGCTTCCTCCTAGAGAGATGAGGAGACAGGAGGGATTACACACAGGAAATGGCTGCTACTACTTCTGCTTCTGTCAGTGTCAACACTAATCAAAACAGTATGGCAGGCTGTTTTTTCTGCTTTCCCCTCAAATTCGTTTTTCAGCTGAATTGAAATGACTGTCTTGATAAAGGCTGCTTGTTTTGGCAAAGTGACTGAAGAATGAAAGAAAAGCCTTCCTGGACGGGCAATTCTAATGTAACTCTATGGCAGCACCCAAGGGGCTTGAATTTCCGAGCTCCACCCTTCGATTTTGCAGTGATGTAGTGTCCCTATGAGTGGCAGAACACTGAGCCAATCACGGCGCAACTAGAGAATGTTACCAACCCCTACACTCTGTATTTTTCCGCTGCCTACCCCACCACCACAGAAAGCACTGAGCTAGGCTGAAATTTGGAGCTGCCTTACTCAAGAAAGCAAAAAAGAGACTAAGTTTGTATGAGGCTTTATTAACTCAATGATGATGATTGTATTTACATTGTTTTTTGCAAACTGATATGTGACACGTATTAATGCCCATCCCCCCCCCAAAAAAAATGTGGGGCCTGTTTTGCATGTTATTTTGGCATTAATATGTTTCACACATCAGTTTGCAAAGAATGTACTATATATATATATATATATATATATATATATATATATATATATATATATAATTTTGCTAAACAGGTGGGGCTCAAAATAGGTGGGGCAGCCAGAATGACGGGTCGCACTGTCCACAATACTAACCTAATTTACAGTGAAAAGAAGGAAGCCTGTACAGAATAAAAATATTCTAAAATGTTCATCCCGTTTACAACAAAACAGTAAAGTAGTACTGCAGAATATTTGGCAAAATAATTCACTTTTTTTCCTAAATACAAAATGTTATGTCTAGGGCAAATCCAATAGAACCCATTACTGAATACCACTCTCCATATTTTCAAGCATAGTGGTGGCTGCATCATGTTATGGGTATGCTTGTAATCATTTAAGGACTGCAGAGTTTTTAAGGATACAACATTTATGGAATAGAGTTAAGCACAGACAAAATCCTAGAGGAAAACCTGGTTTAGTCTGCTTTCCACCAGGCACTGGGAGAGGAATTCACCTTTCAGCAGGACAATAACCTAATGCACAAGGGCACGTCTACACTGGAGTAACTTATCAATAAGACAGTGAATGTTCCTGAGGACTGAGTTACATGTTTTACATTTCAGATAAAGAATGAAGAGAAATTATAGATAAAATGTATTGGTGCTCATCGGCCACTAGACATAAACATTACACAACAAGTTGGAAATCACAAATTCAACAATGAGTGGTTTGGAAGGAATCAGTG
Source organism: Salmo trutta (assembly GCF_901001165.1). Lineage (NCBI taxonomy): Eukaryota > Metazoa > Chordata > Actinopteri > Salmoniformes > Salmonidae > Salmo > Salmo trutta. Next base: position 56,602,870 of record NC_042972.1, read on the forward strand.
GCTAACTGCAAGCATTGCAAAGCAATCACTAGCCTGCTATTTAGTGGAGTGGGAATGTGGTCCCAACTCTGGGTTTAAGAGTCTCTTAAATGGATAAACATTCAACATTGGCCATGCTGTCAATCCAGCATTACTTCTTCCGCGCTCAAAACAACTGGAAACTCAGAACTGGAAAATCTGACTATAGTGCGTTCAAGACAAATGGGAACTCAGAAAAAAACTAGCTCCGACTAGGTAAATAAGTTTTGAACGGTCATCCAACAATGGGAATTGCAAGTCGGGAACTCTGGCCTCTTTATAGAGCTCCGACCTGAAGATCACTGACGTCATCATGATTCAACCTTGTTCTTTTCCGAGTTCCCAGTTGTCTTGAAAGCACCATAAATCCAGAGAATGCCAGACTTTGATGACAAAGTTCGATGACAAAATTTGGCCACGTAGTAAGCTGTTAGCTGTTGGTAGTGCACATGTTGCCTATAGCCTGTTTTAGAGAAATGTCATCTTCAAAAATTGTAAGAGCTTTCATTGTCTGCTTATATGCACCCTTTATTTATCCTACGGTTCTAACTGTAAGAACGGCCCATGTTCTGAATTCTGCCTCTGTAAATGTAAAAAGTGCTGAACAAATAGTTATATATATTTTTTTACCTTTATTTAACTAGGCAAGTCAGTTAAGAACAAATTCTTATTTTCAATGACAGCCTAGGAACAGTGGGTTAACTGCCTTGTTCAGGGGCAGAACAACAGATTTGTACCTTGTCAGCTCGGGGATTCGATCTTGCAACCTTTCGGTTTTTGCAACCAATGCTCTAACCACTAGGTTACACTGCCGCCCATCCTAGCTCGCTCATAGATGTCTTAATCGAAAATACGGATTGCCTCTCATCTGCTCGTAGTCCCCTTATGCCATAGTTTGTATATGTCAATTGTCAGTAGAGACCACATTTGTTTAAGCAAGTCAGCCATATCAGTTATATATTTTTTTAAAGGCAGTAAATGAGGCTGAATGAACTGTTTCACTGCCAGACAAGACTCTGCTGATAGCCAGGTGTAGCAGTGGTAAGGTGTAGGCCCTAACAGTTTGTGGGCACTGTTTGTCACCATTATAGTGCAATTAATGTATTGTTTCGTGTTGTGTAGTGGCTTTGCTGGCATACATAATTATTATTTTTTGTTTGCCCCACCAAGATATACAGTTGAAGTCGGAAGTTTACATACACCTTAGCCAAATACATCTAAACTCAGTTTTTCACAATTCCTGACATTTAATCCTAGTACAAATAGGTCAGTTTGGATCAAAACTTTATTTTAAGAATGTGAAATGTCAGAGTAACAGTAGAGATAATGATTTATTTCAGCTTTTATTTCTTTCATCACATTCCTAGTGGGTCAGAAGTTTACATACACTCAATTAGTATTTGGTACCGTTGCCCTTAAATTGTTTAACTTGTGTCAAACGTTTCAGGTAGCCTTCCACAAGCTTCCCACAAAAAGTTGGGTGAATTTTGGCCCATTCCTCCTGACAGAGCTGGTGTAACTGAATCAGGTTTGTAGGCCTCATTGCTCGCTCACGCTTTTTCCGTTCTACCCACAAATTGTATGTAGGATTTAGTTCAGGGCTTTGTGATGGCCTCTCCAATACCTTGACTTTGTTGTCCTTAGGCCATTTTGCCACAACTTTGGAAGTATGCTTGGGGTCATTGTTCATTTGGAAGACCCATTTGCGACCAAGCTTTAACTTCCTGACTGATGTCTTGAGATGTTGCTTCAATATAGCCACATCATTTTCCTCCCCTATCATGCCATCTATTTTGTGAAGTGCACCAGTCCCTCCTGCAGCAAAGCAGCCCCACAACATGATGCTTCCACCCCCGTGCTTCAGGTTATATCGATATAGGACTCGTTTTACTGTGGATATAGATACTTTTGTACATTTTTCCTCCAGCATCTTCACAAGGTCCTTTGCTGTTGTTCTGGGATTGATTTGAACTTTTTGCACCAAAGTACATTCATCTCTATGAGACTGAAGACGTCTCCTTCCTGAGCGGTATGATGGCTGCATGGTCCCATGGTGGTTATACTTGCATACTATTGTTTGTACAGATGAATGTGGTACCTTCAGGCGTTTGGAAATTGCTCCCAAGGATGAACCAGACTTGTGGAGGTCGACAATTTTTTATGAGGTCTTGGCTGAATTTCTTTTGACTTTCCCATGATGTCAAGCAAAGATGCACTGAGTTTGAAGGTAGGCCTTGAAATACATCCACAGGTACACCTCCAATTGACTCAAATGTTGTCAGTTAGCCTATCGGAAGCTTCTAAAGCCATGACATCATTTTGTGGAATTTTCCAAGCTGTTTAAAGGCACTGTCAACTTAGTGTATGTAAACTTCTGACCCACTGGAATTGTGATACATTGAATTATAAGTGAAATAATCTGTCTGTAAACAATTGTTGGAAAAATTACGTGCCATGCACAAAGTAGATATCTTAACTCACTTGCCAAAACGATAGTATGTTAACAAGAAATTTGTGGAGAGGCTGAAAAACGAGTTTAATGACTCCAACCTAAGTGTATGTAAACTTCCGACTTCAACTGTACATGCTAAAATCGTCACTGATTGTGGAGTAACAACAATGTTGTTGAACCATCCTCAGTTTTCTCCTATCACTGCCATTAAAGTCTGTAACTGTTTTAAAGTCACCATTGGCCTCATGGTGAAATCCCTGAGCGGTTACCTTCCTCTCCGTCAACTGAGTTAGGAAGGACGTCTGTATGTTTGAAGTGACTGAGTGTATTGATACACCATCCAAAGTGTAATTCATAATTTCACCATGCTCCAAGGGATATTCAATGTCTGCTGTTTTTAATCCACCTATCAATAGGTGCCCTTTGCGAAACATTGGTCGTTGTGGTTGAATCTGTGTTTGAAATCCACTGTTTGACTGAGGGACCTTACAGTATGTGTGGGCTACAGAGATGAGGTAGTCATTCAAAAATCATATTAATCACTATTATTGCACAGAGTCCATGCAACTTATTATGTGACTTGTTGAACTTATGAAGGATTGTCATAACAAAGGTGTTGAATACTTATTGACTTCAGACATTTCAGCTTTCATGTTTCATTTTTAATTACTTTGACATTATGGGGTACTATGTGTAGGCCAGTGACCAAAAACATCACAATTAAATCAATTTTAAATTCACACAACAAAATGTTGAAAAAGTCAAGGGGTGTGAATACTTTAAGCAACCAGTCTTGCGAGGGCCGTGGGCTTAAATCAACATAAGGTTGACCAGTTTTTTATGGCCTACAAGGACGTTTTAAACAGCATCAGGGACGTCAGGCCAACAAAGATTTGGAAAATAGATGAGACTGGAATACGAAATGTCCATAAACCGTTGCCTGTGATGGCAACAAGGGAGCAGTATAGGTTGCACGGATGACCAGCTCAGAGGGGCTTCACAGTAATTTGTGCTATCAGTGTAGAGGAGCAGTATGTACCGCCCCTCTTCCACCGGAAGAAGATGAACGAACAGCTGCTGGTTAGAGCACCTCCAGGGTCCGTTGGAAGGGTAAGTGACTCAGGCTGTTTCGAAAGTACCATCTTTGACGACTGGCTCTACCACTTCGCCCACAGTGTTGGTTGCACCCCTGAGGAACCTCACATCCTTATCATCGATGGGCACCACTCCCATAGCCAGGGAGTTATTCTCATCACTCTGCCACCCCACTGCAGCCAGAAGATGCAGCCGTTAGACCGTACCGTCTTCAAGGGTCTGAAGGCCTTTACAACAGGGCAGGAGATCAGTGGATGACGACGCTTCCTGGGAAAAAATGTGGTATATACCAAGTGGCTGGCATCTTCGCAAAGGCCTATAACAAGGTGGCTTGTGTGGAGAGAGGAGTAGAGGCTTCCGGGCCAGTGGGCTGTGGCCTTTGAAAAGGACATCTTCACAGAGGCAGACTTCTTGGCCACTGAGGTTATAGAGCAGCCTGAGCCCATTGCTGGTAAGAAAAAGTAATCTAAATGAATGAAAAATAGCAGAAGCAGCATGTACTTGGTAGAAAGTGTTTATTGTACTAACACCAATGTATTGTTTTTGTTGTTTATTTTCAACGCAGTCTCCATTCAACCACAGTGCTCTACCGCCACCGCTGCCACCTCTACCGCCGCCATCACTAGCTCTACAGTACCTCCACCAGCTCTAACACCAAA